>NC_079170.1:40614106-40951489 GCF_947568905.1 Ostrea edulis
AGTTTGGTCATACTTCGTCATTCAATAACTTATTCAAAATAAAAAAAATATGTTTGTCGGGTTAGCGGTACTATGATTTATGACTATAACAATGACCTGTGTATAACTTGTACATTCCTTGCAAATTCGAGGGGGTTTTCGCCTCAGTAGAACAATGGGGGTCAGCTAATCCGTGTATTTGAAATCAACAGAAGTGCTTAGCTTCTTGCGGAAAGTGTGAAATATATTGGGTCGGCGCAAGATACCCGTGATCTTAGACTAGAACTGATATCGCGCCGACCCAATATATTTCACACTTTTCATGAGAAGTCAAAACCCAAAGTAGTTAACCGTAATTTAGTTATACTGTGACAAGACCCTAGGAATTTGCATGGTATATACTTATTATACAAAAATCATTGCATTATCCAGACACTCCCGATGAACATCTTTTTTTAATGAAAACCTCTATCAAAGTACATCGAACATAAGTCTCGGTCAAATGTAATTAACTCGGGATTTTAAAAATAAATCATTCGATGGTTTGTATTTTTGCTTCTATTAATTACGTAATAAATTAATTCCAATTTGTTAATCATCGACAATGCTCTAATTTCTATATTGGATCAAGTTATATTTGTCAAGATGCATATCAACACAATATGATGGAGGTAATTATGTTAAACAGCGCATTTGTCAGAGAGAGAGAGAGAGAGAGAGAGAGAGAGAGAGAGAGAAAGAGAGAGAGAGAGCACATCGGTAATTATTAAATATCCCTATCACATGTTGTACATGTATGTTTTTCATTTACTGAATATACTAATTCGCATTCAAAACAGGAATTGCCTGCAAGTACGCATTATTTAAACATAGAATTTAAGAATATTTTAATGAAGAAAGAAGATTAAAAGAAAAAAATTCAAAACCAGGTTTTCTTAAAAACATAATATGTAGTGTTTGGTATCGTTGGAATCGGTTCAATATGCTAAAAAACAATATAAGTATCAGGGGGGAAATTATTGACATTTTTTCTTTTTCTTAAAATTCCACCCTTATCTTGATTATTTGGCCTGCGGCACATTTTCACATCTCCCGCAAGGCGCCCGTGGCCAGAACAAAGCTCTTAGCAGCTGTGTGTATTCGCAAATAACACACACCGTGGAACACGGAGGACACGGTGTATCTCCGTGGATTTTCCACCGTGGTCTTTCCACCGTGGGGTGTATAAAACTCGTGTCGTGTACTGTATATACATACAACCACATGACTTATTTTGCATCAATTTTTTTTTCTTTTTAATTTAAGGGGAAAAAAAACCCAGTTTATCTAATCAAAACAAATCTTAAAATATATTTTTATATACACTTTAGCATGTTTATTGATAGGGTCCCTGATGTTGACATTACTGCACGGTAGTAACGTGCAAACAGAAAGTACATAGTTTTAGTCAGAATTTACAGGGGTGGGGTTGTAGTGGAAGGATTGGTTAACCCAAAAGTTCTAAATCTGTGTGATATTACAGTTTCTGTTTCATCCAATATATTTTCGATTTTTATACTCCTATACGTGTATTTGAGTTTTATGATTCATGATACAGGTAGTTGAGACTTGGAACTAGTTCAAATGTTAATAGATTCACCAATTACAGAAAATCTTAAATGTCACTAATGACAAGTGTACTATGACATTCACTCTTCCTGAGCCAATTTTAACTTGTTCAGAATGAGTACTTTTTTCGCAACTTGCATGGTTGCCTGGTCACAGTAAGAATATTCTTTCTACTTTTGGTTCTGTTTACATGCAGATGAGATAATTCATTGTTTATTAAATATTACCATTTTACAATAGAATACTTGTAGGGTTGTGCAGATAAAATCTTTGAATTCATATACAGTGGATTCACAAGAGTCAGACTCACAAATGATATACATTTATTAATTTAAGTATTCACAATTACTATTTATCTTATCTTTTACACCATATTAGACAACTGTTGCATATGTAGTGAAGTTTAAGTTGTTTCAAAAAGGTGGTATTTGACTTTAGATTAGGCCAAAATAAAATATGTGTGTTTCCTAATTCACTCTTTAAAAAAATTTAGGTAGGGTACTAAGGTATAGGTAAAACATTTTATTTTATTGAAATATTTTATTTGAAATCTTAGTTTTTGATATCCTTTCAATACAGGTCTATGCACTAGAAATACTTTTCACACATTTTGAAGATCAATAGTACTAAAATGTACTTCAGAGAAATTCGAATGCAAAGAGATAGAAATTCTAAATTCAGGATTTTTATTTTCTTTTTCATACATGCATATCATCTATAAAATATTTAGGATAAGCAGCAAAAAAGGAAACTGGAAACACACATTTCATTTTGGTCTTACTCTGATGGCACTAGTGTGGCAAGGTTTTGGATATGATAAATCATTTATTAACTTTTAAAACATTGTTTTCCATGTTTCAGGTAATACGGGATTTTCCACGAGAAAAGAAACACAGAAGAGGTGCTGTTTTGCCTAATCAACATCATCAATTGACTGATGAAGAGTCAGAAGATACTTACAGACAATAAAAGTTCTGCATGTCGTTCTACAGGAAGCACAGATAATAATACTCGACAACAATATTATCCTTGTGAAAAGGCGAAGACAACGAACAGCGACCAATCTCAAAACTCTCATAAGACTCATCATGCAAAAATGTTGAAAAACTTCTGGCAATTTGAAACCATTCTTACAATTCAAGTTGAAGATCAAGTGTGGACACAGCAGCTAATTAGTGTGTCTCAAAATATGACAGTATTTCTCATGATCTGCTGATATAAACAGTCATTTTAGGAATTGATGACAATGGACTCCACCAAGAACTAGCAGAAAAAAGAACTGGGTGGACATTGAAATGCAGAAAAAAGGCCACAAAGCTCTCCATTAATTGGTTATATTGCCTCATATTTGTCCAAAAAAATTTAAGAGTGTCATCGAGCCTCCTGAAGCAAAAAAAAAAAAAAAAAAAGAAGCGATTGTCTGATTTAGACTCAAATGATTATGTTGAACAAATGAGTAGTATGGTCAGTGATGTGTTTACTTCTGTAATTGTTCGATAAGTATGCATACATGATAACATGTAATTATGAAACGTATTAGGAAATATATTGCAATCATCTACAGAATGGTACATTTTTTAACAGTGTTAACATGCATATATACATTGAATATTTCAAGTTTATATATATATATATATATATATATATATATATATATATATATAATTCGACTGTAGTTCCCATACATCTATACACTTGGCGTTTGATTCACAATGTTTGAAAGATTTCTCAATAACACTTTAATTATCAGTCACATACTAAATAATATTAAACACGCGTCTACACTGTGCATGGAAATGTGTGACGGTGTTAGCTTGTCCATCTGTCAGTCTATCCACATGTAGACATTCATTTCAGAATAGTTTTCCGTAATTATTTGATATCCAGCTACATCATGATGATATATAGCAGATAGAAAATATGGTAGAAGATGATCTGATTCAATGTCGTTTGGAAATTAAATGTTTCACAAGGATATTGTCAGACATTTTCATTTGAACGTTTAGCTTTGTAACTTCCTAAATTCTTTCATGAGGATCAGATACCCCAATTTTACATGTAAATGTGCGCTGTAGGAATTCAACTATATATTTTCTGAGCTGTGGTCTCTTGAATATGCCGTTTATTTTCTCACACTGATACATTCTCTAAGAAAGATAAGAAATAATTGATTTATACGTAGTCATTAAACATAGCCACATGACACATTAGT
This sequence comes from Ostrea edulis, assembly GCF_947568905.1. Classification (NCBI taxonomy): domain Eukaryota; kingdom Metazoa; phylum Mollusca; class Bivalvia; order Ostreida; family Ostreidae; genus Ostrea; species Ostrea edulis. The sequence goes on from NC_079170.1 coordinate 40,617,906, forward strand.
TTGATGCCAGCGGAACAAATCCATTTTGTGATCAGGTATTTCAAGTTTTGTGCTGCATGAATTTTATAGCATATGTTATTCGTGGTATGAATGATCATATTTCATACTTTACTGCCATAAAATGCCTGAAATATACCCAAAACGATGCAAAACGATCAACAATAAATCATACGCCATGCTTCGTTTAATTTAACATTTGATGAGTTAGAAATTGAAATATTCTGAAAATATTTTAAATAGCGGACACATTTTATATTGATTGTGATACCCGTGTTTGCCATGATTTGCTATTCATGGTTGCGAATCATATCTGACATACTACTGTTAGTTCCTTAAACTTAAATTTACTAGCAAAGGAATAGATGTTGTCAACATTAGCAAGATTCTTCGTCATAATAAGTTTCTTTTTATATTACTATTCCAATATATATTAAGTTCAGACTTGCACCATGCATTGCCTACAAATATTCTTCTACTGTTGGATCGGAACTATCTTAATAGAAAACCAACATTATGGAGCTTTGATATATTAAGCAATCTTTTATAAAATTCACCCACATGTTCCTGTTGTTCTTTTTCGTTGAACTATAATCCACCTGGACATGTCATTATTGAATGAAGTCTTTTCTTTTCCCTCAGGGTGTATATACGTATTAGCTGAAAAACTGAAAGGATCAATAACGAAATAGCAGACACAGATCCTAAACCAATAGTGTCAGTAACAACGTTTTCAAATTAGGACTCGTAGTTGGCAAAGATTCGGTAGAAAGTGTCTCTGCAATAATTATCCGCATTCACTTTACCTTATGACAACTATTCAAATTAAAGAAATGGTAACACTGGACTACTTACAAGAAAGGTAAAGATAACGAACAGTGATCATTCTCATAACTCGTGGAAGGACCCCTCTACAAATTGTCAATGGAAATCTCACCGGCATACGCTATCGAGACAAAATTAGTCAGCGCCATGTGATACTTTTCATACAGAGACAGCAAAATCACATCACTCTGCAGCAAGACAACGCAAGGTTACATGTTGCACGTGTAGTCAGATACTTTTTTTTGTTCAATAAAATGTCGATGTCGTGCCTTTGCCAGCTGTTTCTCTCGATTTATCCCCGATTGAGCGCGTTTGGAATGAAATGGAACGACGTCTACGCCGTTTAACAAATCAGCCAGTGACATTGGCTGATTTAGGCCAGGCTTTAACCAACATCTGGAACAACATACCTCAAGCATTTCTGAACACTTTAGTAGCATTAATGAGGCGCCGTTGTCAAGCATGCCTGAATGCAAATGGTGGTCACACGCGTTATTATCGTTGTCAATTCAAGTTCGAATACCAGTGTCTTTCGAGTGTGCTGAAATTGACGTTATTCGACGTTAACATTAGTGGATGATGAAATGTTGTTTCGAATACATTTGTTAACAGTATTCCAAAAATAAAATTTGTTCATTGTTTTTTTTTATAAGAGACCATAATCAGAGTTGTGAATCAAAACAAAAACAAACTCGTAGATGGCTTTTTTTTTCGCAACTGGTGGGGTTTTTGGATGAGGGACCGGGGTTTGTTGTGTAATGACATCACATTGAACCCATAATCAATGCAAACCCTAGCCACATCGACGATTATTTTATGGAAGGACGAACAATAAGATCGATCAAGATCATATTCATTTCGAATCGGTTCCAAATAATAAAGACTTGTTAATTTTAAATGTATGATAATTTCCAGAGTAGATTATCTGATGAAAGGTGACGATAACGAAGAGCAGTCAATCTCATAACTCCTATAAACAAGTTATATAACAATAACAGAAATATAAATCATTATTACTTGCGATATTTCTAACCCCAGGCAAGTAGCAGTTTTGTTTTTAAAGTGGGAGGTGTTAGGGGGTTGTCAAGATGAAATTGTAATTGTCGAAACTCGTGAAAAGAGAAAACATTCCACTCTCTTCAAAATTGTAACTCGTTACAGGAGTATGGTGTGAAGGGAAATTGCCTATCTACCTCATCCGACAGACCTTCATTTCTAATTCTTTATTCATCTTGTTCATTACTAGGAAAAAAAACTATTGGAGGGCAGAGTCACGCAATATATCTTTATTTGCATATAGAAATAACATATACTGATCAGATGCTGATCGTTGTCAAAACAATTCAAATAATAAAGGGAACGCCTCTCCTCACACACCCTGGTTCGACTTGTCTATGTTAACACCATCCTGATATTTTTTATAGTCTGATCAGAATTTCCTTTCCACACATCGTTGGCGCCATATTTTGAATTCATTTTTTAGAAATTTACGTGTGTCATTAACAACTATTTTAGTATAACGGGTGGATATATATATCATTAATATAACTGGCTACTTAAGATTCTTTAACGATAAAATTTGCGACATTAAAGCCTATATAAAGGATGAACTGCTATCACTTAAAAAACACTTGCATGTCCGTAAAAATTGGTTTATTACACTTGATATACAAAGTTCTAATTAAAATATTGCTCCATCATTTTCTTGGGACACTCTTTGTTTTCCAAACAAGAGAGTGTGTAAGGGGTGTGCTTGTCTGATAATTTTCAACATGTAACGTTACATATAGCTCTGTTTATCATTTATTTATCAACTTCTATTATCATTGACAAAAACCCCTGATCAGAAGAGATTCATATGAATATCTTATACAGTATCAATCATGTAGGACCTAAATTATATGCATCCATACTACTGTAATAAATTAGACGACGATTTGGAGGATTTTCCCCAACTTTGCAATGACTGCAGTATGTACGTAGTCAAAGGTAGACGTCTGCTCGAAGATTTTTTACCTATATCCACTATTGTTGGCAAAAATGGGGTGTAAACGAAACGGATACGAATACTGTACACGAAACTACCTGCCGGGGTTCCAACAGTCTGGTTTAAAGTCAACATTTCGCAAATTCTATGGTCTTTATAACGATCTAGTTTGCCAATACAACTTATTATTGAGTAAAATGCTGTCAGACGTGTTTCATACCGATTGTTATGTCGTTGTTGACACACTGAGATTGACTACGGATAACGCCGTTTAACTGATCAATATATAGGGCTCACGGTGGGTGTGACCGGTGGACAGGGGATGCTCACTCATCCTAGGCACCTGATGCCACATCTGATGTGTACAGAGGTCCAACTTTGCCCAGCTCCCTATTTTGTATTGTTTATATGAGTTATGAGATTGATCACTGTTCGTTATCTTCACTTTTCATTACGCATTTACATTTGGATAATAGATTGAATTTACTAGTCCACTGAAGATTTGTATTTTAAAAACTTTGTGCGTTTTGTTAACTTTTGTGTCATATTGAGCAGACCAAGAATGCATTGTTTAGTGTCCTGTGCCTATAAAAATCTTGTCATCGACTTTAGGTAACGTCTGTGCATGGTTATGGGTTTTTTAGTTTACAAATACAAATTTGAGATTGATTGTAGGTCACATTTTCATCTGGAATTTCGTTCTTTTTTGCTCTCGTGGCCAATATTTCTTTTGCAATATGTTTCTACTATAACGTCGGAAGTAAGTTATTCCCTGTAGACGATCGCCTTGAAGACATTGGACATGTATGTCTACCGTCAGAATTTCATAAACAGATTTGTTTTATAAAGTTCATTAACATCAACAAAGGGTATAATGTTGTTTGTAAACGCATTGTTGTTGCCCGTATTCTTATATCTATTGCAGTTACTAATTCATATTTTGTGTCCAATGACAAAGATTACCTTTTTGTCGGGAGGTCAAAATTTACGAACGATCCTGTCTTCAAGCTGTCAAAGAGTGATTATACCCCACAGGTATTTTATTCCTATAAAGCACGCAATGAAAAGTAATCCATGGGAAACCAATCAACTTACACTTTGATATAATATCTACCTTTGATAATTGATTTCAAAATGGGCGATATTTCAATTTAAGCTATTTCAATTTAACGGACATTTTAATGCAAAGAAAATAAAATATTGAAACTTGAGTTTTGTTTTAAATTTTACTTCAAAATAAGCGATATTTCAAAATAAGCCACTTCCACACACGTGGAGTAAGCTGTATACTGTATTCAACTGCATCCTGTACAACACATGTAACAATATGATCTAGACGCCACGCCAATGCTTAAGATCAAGAAGCACCCAAGACCTTCACTTTTAAGTATCACCGGTCGGTAGAGAAAGGAAATCCCTGTCAGTGTAGGATATGTACAATAATATATTGAAATTGAACAATTTCAAATATACCTTAGTGAGGAAAAGCACAGTTTCAGAAGAAAGAAATCTAAAATTATAAGAAAAAAAACCACAATTACACTCTAACGCACAAACTACAGATCAGCAGGCGACACATAAAACGATAGTGAGCTAACAACGAGATATTTAGATTTTTTTTAAAAATATCAATGTATTGCTGATGATTATTTTTTTCATTTGAGTTTCAAAAGGTTAGTTGGTTGTATATTGTTTAACGTCCCACTCAAACAATTTTCAATCATATGGAGAGGTCACCATTGCCGAATGTAATTTGACTGAGATAACTGTGGAGGACATACTTTTTAATATATTTTTCGTATAAACTTTTTATTTAAAATGACAGTTTGGTTAATTCAGTGGAGTCAGCTATTGAAAATATTACGGATATCATCACTCATAGGTTTTGAAGCAATGCGTCCCATCCACCATGGCTTAGGATTTCCGCAAAAACGAGCATTTAACAACAAACCGCAGAGTGAAATTGTATCCAATTCGTTCGTTTGTGATGTGCGTGATGTTGGAATTCTATATTGGCATTTTATCACAAACAGTATAATTTTTCAGCTATGTGAATGAGTTTTCAATGCAATGCTTGACTAAAACGGATATACTATTAATCATTATGATTTTCTCTTTGTGATAAATCATGAAAGGATATTCGATGACAGATTAATGTGGTATATATATATATATATATATATATATATATATATATATATATATACGTATATATGAAGCACTAAAATGACCAACAACACGAACAACCAGATTTTAAAATTTTCGGGACGACCGGTCTCTGACTTCTTCAGGACAAACGAAAAGAATTACATAATGGGGCCAATATCAACAGAGAATAATAACAAAAACTACATATCTAGCACTACAACTACACTAATCTACAAACGTATTTACAACGCATACTACATGTTTTTTGGTCTTTTGGCTTGCCCATCAATGTTAAAAGTGGATCGAATTAGGACATGCCTTATTCGTCCAAAGAGCTGATCCAAAACGTACGAAGTGATAAAAACAGATTTACTTAATCGCAAGTGGAACAAGTAAACCAATCTGGTTGTTCGTGTCGTTGGTCATTTTAGTGGTTTGTATAATTTTTTGTATTTGACCTTGTATCCATGTTGTGGATCCGACACTTTTAGGTATCGGGTGTTGTTGGAACTTAGTGCTTATATATATAGTCAATCAGCCACTAAACATCGATTACGAGAAATTTGCTGCAGAGATTTTGAAACAGCAAAATGACAGCAAGAATCAAAACCATGTAGAAACGGAGGAATCAGCAGAGTCAACTGTAGCTCAGTCATCTGGCACTGTGGATTAGCCGAATAGTCCTGACACTAGCAATAACATCTCTACTTTAATTAATCAAATATTTAATACAGAGAGCTTTCAGGGAAGCTCCATACTTGGCCAAACAACCAACACACCTTCCATGCCAGCTTTTGCACATTTGACACCTATGGCATGCGACTTAAAACAAGCCTCTCTCAACCCTGCTACAAAAAGGCATATCTACATACATGGGATTTGTGTCATTGGTCAGCATCAAAGCTTACTCTCCCATTACAATTATCTACAATGTGTAACTTTTTGGCTCACCTATATGAAAACAATTATTCGGCAAGCACGTTAGCATCACAAGTTTCCGCCATTTCATTTCTTCATAAAATTTTAAACTTGCCAAACCCATTTTCTAGTACAAAAATTGTTAAAAAGCTGTCAAAAGTCATGTCATGGGGCAGACTCGCGACTCCCAATAACAGGAAATTCTCATGAAACTCCTCAATGCCATACATCATACATGATCCAATTTTCTTCCCCGTGTTTTATTGAAAGCATTGTTTCTCTCTGCCTTTTTCGGATTTTTCAGACTAGGGGAATTAGTTACCAAGTCAAAACAGGCTATAGTTCAAGTAATACAAAGGTCAGACGTCCATTTCGAAGCAAAAGAAGAGAAATTAACCAGTGTAAGCTTAATTTTACGTCATGCAAAAAATATGCAAGCTGACCAATCAATTACTATATGCTTAGAGGTCAAGCCTGACAAGGAATTATGTCCAGTTTTTGCTCTCTTTCACTATTTGCGTAAATTCAAACATTCAAGTGGTCCCCTTTTTCAGTTTATTAATGGGCCCCAGTTTTACATTCATTTGTTTCAAAACAATTAGAGGCAGCTATTTCATTCATGGATTTGAATCCAAAATTGTACAAAGGTCACAGTTTTCGAATCGGAGCAGCAACACATGCAACTGGTTAGATTTTTCTGAAAATGCGATACAGCGAATGGGTCGATGAAAGTCCGATGCTGTTAAGAGATATATAAGGACGGGTTCTTTTACTCTTTCAATCTAATGAGTCAGATTATGTCTGTCATATTCCCCTGTAGGTGTCACTAGATCACTCAACATTAGATGGGTCAGATTATGTCTGCCATCCTCCCATGTAGAGACCGTCTTCAGATAAACATTAGATGGGTCAGATTATGTCTGCCATCATTCTATGACTCTTAGTATATGTAAGTTATTAGTGATGCGTAGGCCAGATTATGTCTGCTTCTTTCTCCGACACCTGTGCTGCTAGAATACATGTACTCCTGTATGTGCTAAATAGGTGACACTGATGTAATCCAGGTCATAGAATCAGGAGTTTTGCTGGCTATTTGAAATTGTATAAGTATTCTGTTGTGTTATGCATTATTGAATTTCCTTTTCTCAAGATTTTCGGATATCAAAAAGGATTTTCTTTCCTCTGGCATGTTTATATGTTGTTTCCCTTGGGTGGCGGAAAATCCAATGTTTATTGGATTTTGGTGGCCTATTGTTTGTTGCCACCTTATTTTTCATCATAGTGATTATAATTTTCACACTATATCTTAAAATGTAACTTTGGGAGATCCTAAACCAAGTCTATGTACAATTTGATAAGAAAGTATGATCTCCCTAATTGTTTATCTTGATATCGTCTTGTCATTAATAAATGACAGTTTTACAACTACAATAATTACTTGTTTGTTGAGATGAAAAATAAATAGCTGCGGGAAACATGTTTTAACTTCTAGATTTATCATGCTGGCTTTGTGACGTAACAATGCACTAGTACATGTGTGACGTTAGATTATCTCTTGACGTAATAAATTACTGTATGACGTTATCAGTATATTGTTATTATCGTTAGTCGTTTCACTTGTATTAAACGAATCATAAGAAAATATATCCACCGCCACCCCTTCAACCATCCTGCTGTGTATATTTTACACGTTGTCATTTGGCTATAGTTGTGACCTATTGTTTGTTGCCATCCTATTTTTCATCATAGTGATTATAATTTTCACACTATATCTTAACATGTAACTTTGGGAGATCCTAAACCAAGCCTATGTACAATTTGATAAGAAAGTAGGATCTCCCTAATTGTTTATCTTGATATCTTCTTGTCATTAATAAATGACATTTTTACAAATACAATAATTACTTGTTTGTTGAGATGAAAACTAACTAGCTGCGGGAAACATCTTTTAACTTCTAGATTTATCATATAGAAGGCATAATTATATATATATATATATATATATATATATATATATATATATATATATATATATATATATATATACATAAATAGCAATATATATGTATATATATATATATACATATATATTGCTATATATATATATATATATATATATATATATATATATATATATATATATATATATATATATTGCTATTTTTGTGCTTTATATGAAGTATTTCGAATGTAATGTGTATCATGTTTGATCCTCTTAAATGTACGTCAAATAACTGTATCCCATTTCCATTCTCAATTACCATGTAGCGTGTGACAGCGTGGTGAGTATTCCATCGTCAACGATAGCAAGTTTTTTCTAGACCTGGCCAAATGGTCGATCGGTCTAGCGCGCTGGTTGCACGCTGCTGGGAGATTTGGTACCGTAGGTCGTGAGCTCAATCCCGGGTAGGGACGGAAGTGGGTATCCAAATGAAGTGAAATTTCCTGTGCTTTATATTAAATATTTCTTCACCTAGGGCAGTTATATTCATTTAAGACTTCATTGCTATTTCTGTGCTTTATATGAAATATTTCTAATGCAATGTGTATCATGAATGATCCTCTTAAATGTACGTTAAATAACTGTATCCCATTTCCATTCTCAATGACTGTGTAGCGTGTGATAACGTAGCGAGAATTCCATCGTCATCGAAAGCAAGTTTTTCTAGACTTGCTTACATGGCCAAGCGGTCTAGCATGCTGGTTACATGCTGCTAGGAGATATGGTTCCGCAGGTCGTGAGTTCAATTCCGGGTAGGGCGGAAGTGAGTATCAAAAGAAAGTGAAATTTCCTGTGCTTCATATAAATAAAACTGAAGAAGACCGATAACACGTTCGAAATATTTCAACAAAGTGTTTAGAGTTATATATATATATATATATATATATATATATATATATATATATATATATATATATATAAAGTGAGGAAGGAAACGCTTAAGCTTGCCTTTGCAACACTGGAGAAATATACTTATATATGTGGATACTGTAAATCAATCAGGAAAACCGTATAGTCTCATATAATCCCTGGAAGGAAAATCCCACGAAATACATGCGGAAATATCAGTAGGTGGTTATATTGAAAACTTAAAACTATTAGGAAGCTCTTACTACATAAATTTGATAAAAACTTCGATAATTTATCTTCTTTATAGGAATTATGAGATTAATCACAGTTTGTTACATTCGCTTGCTCATCTAAATAAACGTAAACATGTAATACTTATGTTGTTGAATACTATACCCGCTCTAAATGTAAAACAAATAACAAGAAAACAAATTTCGATAAATCAAAAGGTGTTTGAATTTGGAGAGTATTAATGGATCTCGGATTATATTCAAAATGAATTAAACGTTAAGTTAAGCTCAATGCAATCTTAAAACAAAACTATTATATCACTACTCCAGTGCCCTTTCTGATACGCCAATTTTGATATAAGAGCTCTTCTGTGTAGGAAGTACATTTAGTGGAACTTTGAAGGCCTTAGTGGGATAGAGTGACACTACAGTCAGTGTGGAAGACGATAATATCTATTAAAACGGCTTTGTTTTTAATATATAAATGTAGGAAATGCAAAACACTATCGAAAGAAATGTTTTATTAAAGTTGAATCATGAAAACAATGTCATATTTGTAAGTAACATCCTGGATACGATACCTACAACAAACGAAATAACGTGATATGATACGATATATAAAGAATTCCATGTATCTAATTACTCCCTGAATACTTATCGCTTAGTTTGTGTATCAGTTGAATTCAGGTAGCGAAACAGCGTAGATGAAACTTACTGAGTGCATTCAGTTATGCAGTGATGAATATTTGTCACACTCCCGCCTGCGTTTTGCGCCTTACTGTATACGAGAGTTCTCCAAAAGGAAACAATTCGGACGTATTTCGTAATTGGCCTATTACAGATTTATTTATCATGACAATCATATTCTTTTCTCGGGTGATGCTGGTTAAAAGTGTTAATGGATGTGGTATTTTCAGATAAATGCATCAACTGTGATGAATTCCGTCCTTCCATCCATTTAGTGTCAGGGAAAATCAGATGGCATATGATAGACCAATAGTCTGAAAGTGAATTAACTTGCACCTGGTCTACTTTTGATATACTTCAAAACTGGTACCAATGTGTTCTGAAGGGGCCACTCTAAAACAATTGTCATTGTCAAAATCTATTCAGGAATGAATTGGAAATGACCTTTATCTGGGAAATACTCATTTCCATATAGCTTTATTTTTCCTGTAAAGATAATTGATGTTGTTCTATCCCCATTTGCTGACACTAAATAGTGTGGTATATACCACGTACATTTGGTTTGATTTGTATCGAAAGACAAAGCAGATACAATATGTTGATTTGAAATCAAATATATCAAGTCTCTTGCTGTGCCATTTAGATATATTGACGACGTATTATCTATTAAAAGTAATAATTTTATATCATATGTAGATTTGATATATCCCATTGAACAAAAAATACAAGATGCAACATAGTCTTCCAAATTTGCTTTGCAGTTAGATATTTTATTAAACATTGATGTTAACGGCAAAGTAGCATCTCAACTTTATAAAAACCGGATGATTTCACCTTCACCATCATCAACGTCCCATATTTATGTAGCAATATTCCATCATTACCTGCATATGGTTTTTATGTCTCTCAACTAATTCGATATGCAAGAGCTTTGTGTATTATAAGTGTTTAAGTTGAGGCAAGCTACTGCCCAACATGTTGATGTTACAGGGATTTCAACAATCTTGTTGAAAGTAAGCAATTCAGTAATTATATGGTTGCTATAACGATGTAGTCTACAAATACAACCTGTCATCGGGTTATTGGTGACTGACGTGGATCGGTTTTGTATTCCTTGTGACGGTCCGTATTGAGCCTAATGCACCACATACATATTTCCAACGTGTCAGTGGACTGTGTTCTTTACACGGACAGATTGATTAATATCGATGCTGTACCATCTTTAGAACCATTTTGTATGGATAATATTCAACTGACAGGTGAATAAGGTAACATAATAAGAAAATATTTCATCGAAAAAAAAAATGGCGTAGGTAAAATGAAAACTACCCTTCAAGAATTTAATGTCACGTTAATCATAGATATCTACATTTAGTCTTCAGAAAGTAATAATCATAAAATGTAAGAAACATAAAATATAATTAAATGTTCTTGCATTTGTACATTTCAAATGCATGTTAAATAAGTCTTTTGCATAGCATTCTTATATAAAGTGAGTGTGTATCTATCTTTGACAGTTTAAAATGAGTAGGAATTATAACGTTTTTTACATAATATTATTATATACTACCAATTTGTCCCATTCCACTGATCAAACTGGAATGGATGGTATGATGAAATCTTCATTGATTGATTCATACAATGGATGCGCCGGTGAAGGTGGGTTTTCGTCAGTTACATGTGGCGTTTCTTCTCTCCGTACGGCGCGTATTAGATAAAAGATCAAAAGGATCAATAACAAAATCACAGACACCGATCCTGAACAAACAATGACGATAACGATTGTTGAATAAATGTTGTTGGTTTTCTTCACACCATAACTCGTAGTTGGTGAAGTTTCAGTAGAAGTGTTCATGTAGTAATGTTCATAATTCACTATACCTTTCGAAGACAATTCTGACAAATCATTGGTAGAACTGGTAAAATAAGACGCATCTTCCACTCCCAGGGTCGATGTCAATGAATTTTCTGAAATAGATATACATTTAAAACAACTGAAGTCCCCAAACAATAATACACTTGACGTTTAATTCATAGCGTTTGAAAGGTTTCTCTATACTATTTCAATTGTCATTCACACATCTAATATTTATATACTCCTATAAAACAGTTCCTATATAACTCCTTACGAATATATGTTCAAAATTTCAACTGTTCTGGCGACTGTTGGATTAGGAACTGTTAAATTCAACTGTTAAAAACGACTGTACGTTGACCGATGACGTCAAATGGCGCTAACTCGAGTATTCCTTTCCTGTTGTTTGGATAAATATAAATGGTGGATGCCCATTTTGCGGAAGCAACTGGGGACGAAATTCAATTAATGTTTCAAAGTAGGGATAAGAAAAACATAGAAAGTTATTTTTTCATCATTTTCTAGAATCAATTGTTTAAAATTAAGGTTAATTATTTTCCTGTTCTTCTTGTAAAAACTATTATATGCAAGTCACATGATTCTTCGTCTGCTGATTTATTAATGTAATGGCGACGTTCACTGATTTTACTAATTCTGAAATACAGAATCTATTAGATGAAAAGTAGAACAGAAATACGAAACATATAATTATAGATTGCGACATTTGGTATGCTTTCTTTTAAACTAGTAGATACGGTGCAAAATGTATGCAATCACACTGTCAATTTCAAAGTCAACACACCATGTGCATCTACTAAAGACAGCCTAAAAATGAAGGCGTATAGGAAGAAAATATTGACTGGTTCCTCAGACAAAATTTGTTTTGTTTGACTCTCGAACGGACATGCTGCCCTCAGCCTACGGCTTGAACCAACACATTCTTTCTTGGGTCAAACCATATGTTGTCCTCGAACCCAGTCAATAACTGTATACTATCAAACACGCGAATTAAGATAGGGCATACAGTGACATGACGCTGTTTTGTTTGTACATTCGTCTGATCCCATGTAGACAATAATCTCGGAATATTTTGCCCTTATATTTTGAAGTTTAGCTAATTATAATGAGATATATTTCAGACTTGAAAGGGGAAGATAACGCACAATTATCAATCTCAGAACTCCTATGAGGTATACAAAATAACGATCTGAGCAAACATGGGACCCTGGGTATAGCAGAGATAGGGTCAGGTGTCTTAGAGGAATAAGCACCACCTGTCGACTGGCCACAACTGTCGCGAGCCCTATGTCTTAATTAGGTAGTTGAGTACTCCGTAGTTGCGGCATGTTTGGATATATGTTCTTTTCTTTGGACATGTTCATGCCAAGGTTTAATAAACGATCACGCACAGTCTATCATTGCAAGTACATGCATTTTGCAGGAAGTCGTCATTATATTCCCTGGTCTTTCATATTTTGGATAATTATCTTACCGTTTCTTTTCTCACACCAACACATGTTTGAGAAATTTGTAAATCATGAAATAAGAGCAGTCCAACTGAGTAAATATCAAACATAACCAAAATATGCGTAAGAAGTTTACAACCAGTGAAACCAAACAATATTCTGATGATATTTTTTTTCAATTGTTTGTACTGTAGGTATTTCATAGCACATATCACATGTCATGTGCTTTACCAATAATTCGTTTGTAATTTAATATACCTAAACAAAATATTCTTTAAAGCGAGCGCATTTAGCATTAATTGCAGAAGCAGAATAGCTCGTGATTTGGAACTTATGGTCATAAAATATGTCAAGGAGGCATACGTTTGCCAAGCTCTTTATTTTGTATTCCTTTTAGGAGTGATGGGATTAATCACTATTCGTAATATGCAACTTTCATATTGCTGGTTATCATACGCATAGTGTAAAAATAATTCCTACCTGTTTGGTCAGAACATTTCCCAGTCATATGGTCACATGTTACGCTACACTGTAATGAACATTTTGTTTGGCATTCCACTCCATACAGCCCAGGTAGACAGATATCACTGCAGTTTAGGCCAGTGTACCCTGCCGTACATACTGTGTGAAATAAGAAGGATACAATTTATTATAACAACAATAAAGGTAATGGCATTGATGAAAATTGAATTCAGTTTCCAAGATATCAAACGTTAGTTCAATTAATGTCGTGGGACTATCTCTCTTGCTTTGACACTCCTGTTCAGTTTGGTTAAAGAATGATCCAGGGCAGCACTGATGGCCTTGTCTCTCTCTGTGAATATAGAGTATGAAAATCAATATATATCGTAAGGGGGTACCGAGTATCAAGACGGTAACTATGGGTAAAAGAGTAGACGTTTGAATGATAACCTTTCGATGTTTTATGAATTATGTAAGAATTTCATTGACTTTAACAACTGATATATCCACTATGACATTGAACATATACATGTATACCAGTCTCCTGTGCCATGGTATTGGGACATTATTGGTGGTGCTGAGATTAAGACAAAACATACATATTTATACTCACCTATCATCACAAGGTGTCTCCATCTTGGTTATAGCATACACAAAGCAGAAACTCCACATGTATTGTAAACACATCATGTATGTTTGAAATTTGAACTGGGGTGATAGTTATTAAATATATTGAAATTACTTCCTGTGAAGTCCTTGAATTTAATCATATATTTGCATATCAAGTGGAGGAGGATACCATTATGTTCATTAACAACTTTTTATGATTTGGTTTATTGGTTTAAACAAAACGATAGCCCTAGAGGAAATAATTATAAAATTGCTATTAATTTGTTACCTATCTATACTATTGAAAGCAGCTAAATGCATCAAAGAAATTTGGGTAAATAAAGAAGACATTGTATCATAGCCTATCATATCATAAGTCTAACATATAATTTTATTGTGAGACGAACGGATTTCCAAAATACTTAATTTCTGTTCAATTTGCAATGCGGCTTTAGTTTTTAAACTTCTTAGAACACTTTAAGTTTTAAAAAAATATCTTTCGTTTTGATAGTGTCTGTGCGTTTTTTCTCGGAAGTATTCGTTTAATTTGCAACAACATATTTATTTGCCATGATTTATGCAGGTATATGTTTGCCTTTCATTTCATTTTGCTTTGTTTGTGGGATATACGGCATTGACGGGTCTTTGTTATCTTTAATACACAAGTTTTGAGATGATATTTCCATTTAGAGAACTCTAGTACCCAGCAAGGTGAGAAAAAATCGTTTTCATTCGGGAGTATGAACAATTTTCATAACCGTATTAATGAATGTGCTCAATGATTTTCTAATGAGCAGTTTCGTGCTCAATGATTTTCTAATGAGCAGTTTCATCACTCAAATTCGATTGATGCACCAGCTAAATTCGCGGGTATGTTAAGGCATGTCATGCTTCATTTATGCACGAAAACTGCATAATTTTTTAGATCTGTTTTACACAGAGAGAGGGAGCTACTAACTCTTAAAAACTATTTTGGATGTTTACATGAGAACATTTTGTATCATAACAACATAACAAACATGCGCTTCCGTATGACGTCATTGCATGACTGTTATAAATAGATCATGGAGGTACCTTAATAGAAAATGTAAAAGTAACACATTATCCCAAGATTTAAATATTGGTCTAACTGGCGATAATGACGGTAAAATACCCATAGTATATCAGCATTACTGATAAAATCCTACCACTTTCAGTTAGAAATAATTATTGAACATTTAAACACGAAGCCCTGTAGCCCATGTTTTATATGTTGCACTGATGCTATGTAGTTTTCTTTAATAGTTTTCTTAACAGACGATTCTATCAGTAATTTCCGTGTACATTAGTTTATGACCTTTCAAACTGTATAAAAAGTCTCTAAAAGTATGCGACATAATGTGTTACTTTTGCAGTTTTATTTCAGTCTGTGACAGAGGAAAATCGGATCGACATGCTAAATGGAATGTTTTCTCCGTTAAACAAAATTGTCAATGAATGATATCAACATACCTTCTTCATATAAATAAATTCTCAGCGTTTCACATATATATTCCATATATCCCATGTCATATATTTCATATACGCCACATTTTGTCGATATTTGCATGGCACACATAAACAAATTCCTTGCATGTGTCAACGTCACTCGATGTATAGTCATGACGTCATCAGTTTACTTTCATATCGATCAGACAGAATATTGCACAACAGCAGTATAGCATTTCGAATTTCGTTGGATCTTAGTATCTGCATGGTTTATTTTATGCATAAATAAAACTTAAATGAAAAATAAAATCGGAATTTAATATATACTTAGTGATATACTTATTTCAATTATGACGTCACATTGTTTCGCAGATTTTATCCCAGTAAAAATTATCATAACATGCCTTAACGTAACCGCGTTGGCAAAAAATATTCAAAGAGTAATTAAAGTTGTGGAATCATTATTAAATCACGTTATTTCGTTATTCGTACGTGTCCTATATAGAACATTTCTTGCAAATATCACATTGTTTTTATGATTGTAATTTCGTAAAACACTGTAGTTATTTGATACCTTTATGGATGACATCCTTTCCAGTCGTGTGGTCACAAACACGGCTACACTCCATTGGACATTGTGTTTGACAATCTAACCCATACATTCCGGGTGGACATACGTCGTTTTCTCTAACAAGAGAATCACCAGTTATTGAGTCAAAGATGTTGTTCTTCCTATTTACTGTGTCTTTCAACAATAATCCAAATGAAGTACTGTTTGCATTGCTATTAATATAAGTGTTTTCATTTGCTAGCATCGATGTTAAAGGGTTTTCTCAAATATATATAGATATAATACAAGTGCATTTTAATAGTTGAATTCGCAATGTTAGAAAAAAAATGCATATCTTAATCATATACCAAATTCTATTGAACCCCCGTATTTAGAAAAGATACAGTGTGGTATGACGTTGATTGTAGATATGTCCTTTCGCTCAGCCGCTTGAAGACAATCAGTTTAGATAATATTTCCGTTGTGCTTTGATATTAAGCTTCACATATTAAAGTATAGCAATATTTATTTTTCATGAAATTTAGTCCACCATGGCAAGCTTGGTAACCTATACACAATATATCTACCAATTCAGTTCAGATACTGTACACAGTCTTTAAAGTTTAAAAAAAATATCTCATACGATATAGGTTTTAAATGATTATAGTAAAATTTATATAGTGCCTTATATAAAAGAAATTACCATAAGACGCTTTAAAATAATACTAATAATATAATTCAGAGGAATTTAACTTGATATTCCCAGGCTATTGTCTCATGAACAGCTATCTGACAGTTAAGACATCTTCAGCACACTTTTTCAGAAACGTACAAAACATGAATAGATATGGAACGTTACAGAACGCTTGCTGATACGGTCCTGAACGCTTAATATCAATCTAGATATCTTACTTCACCCACAACTTCGTATGTGTAAATATGAATTCTTATGGAAGAGAAATAAAATAAAACAAAGGAAAAGGGAAGATTAGTGATATTTTACTAATAATTCATAGAAAGTTCAGAATTCTAATTTTCTAAAATTATACCTATGGTATACCTTTAAGAAACTATGAAGTTTATTTCAAACAATTTACGGAATGTAAAAATTAATTCCTACCTGTTTGGTTAGAACATTTCTCAGTCATATGGTCACATGTTACGCTACACTGTAATGAACATTTTGTTTGGCATTCCACTCCATACAGCCCAGGTAGACAGATGTCACTGCAGTTTAGGCCAGTGTACCCTGTCAGGCATACTGTGTGAATAAAATGAATGCAAATTTTAATAATGACAATAAAGGTAATGGTATTTATGAAAATCGAATTTAGTTTCCTAGATATTAAACGTTAGTTAAATTAATGTCATGAGACTATCTCTCTTGCCTTGACACTCCTGCACAGTCAGGTTAAAGAATGATCCAGGGCAGCACTGATGACCTTGTCTCTCTCTGTGAATATAGAGTATGAAAATCAGTATATATCGTATGGGTGTACAGTGTATCAAGACAGTAACTCTAGGTCAAAGAGAGTCAACGTTTGAACGATAACCTGTCGATGTATTGTTGATTATGACATATGTGAGAATTTGATCTACCTTAACAACTGTTATATCCACTATAACATTGAACATATATACTGTATCCTGTGTCATGGTATCGGGGTATTATTGGTGGTGCTGAGCTATAGACAAAACATACATATTTATACTCAACTATGATCACAGGGTGTCTCCATCTCGGCTATAGCATACACAAAGTAGAAACTCCACATGTATTGTATACACATATTCAACGTTTGAATTTAGATTGGGATGATACTTATTAAATACATTGAAATTACTTCCTGTAAAGTCCTTGAATTTAATAATCATATTTTACATTTCAAGTGGAAGAGGATACCATTATGTTAATTAACAACTTTGTATGATTTGATTTATTGGTTTAAATGTAACGATAAACCTGTTGGGAATAATTGTAAAAGTGCTATTATTTTTTGACCTTTCTATACTATTAAAAGCAGTCGGCTGTATCAAAGAAATTTGTGTAAATAAAGAAGACATATATCATAGCTTATCATACCATACGTCTAACATATATCTTTATTGTGAGACGAACGTTTCCCAAAATACTTAATTTCTGTTAAATTTGCAATGTGGCGTTAGTTTTTAAAATTCTTAAAACATTTCAAGTTGAAAAAACTTTCGATTTGATAGTGATTGTGCGTTTTTTCTCGGAAGTATACCTATAACATGCAACAACATATTTATTTGCCATGATTTATGTAGGTATGTGGTTGCCCCTATTTTCCTTTTATTTTGGTTGTGGGATCTACGACATTGATAAGTGTTTGCTATCTTTGATACGCAAGTTTTGAGATGCTATTTCCCTTTAGAGAAATCTAGTACACAGCAAAACGACAGAAAAAAAATCGTTTACATGCGAGCGTATGACCAATATCCAGAACCTCATTGATGAATGTGCTTAATGAGTTTCTCATGAGCAGTTTTATCACCCCAATTCGAGTGATGCACCAACTAATTTGGCAAAAAATATTCAAAGAGTAGTTAAAGTTGTCAAATTATTCTTATATCACGTTATGTCGTTGCTCGTACTTATCCTATATAGAATAGTTCTTGCAAATATGACATTGTTGTTATGATTTCCCTTTCGTAAAATATTGCAGTTATTTGATACCGGTGTGGAAGAAACCCTTTCCAGTCGTGTGGTCACAATCATGGCTACTATCCATTGGACATTGTGTTTGACAATCTAGTCCATACATCCCAGGTGGGCATACGTCGTTTTCTCTTAAAAGAGGATTACCAGTTGATGAATCAAGGATATTTTTCTCACCACTTGCTTTGTCTTTTGATCCAAATGAAGTGAAGTTTGCATTGCTATTATCAGACATAATTGTATCTCCTAGCATCGGTAGTAAAAAAAATTCTGCAATAGATGTATATATAACACAACTGCAGTTTTCGTAGTTAAATTCGCAATGTTAGAAAACAATTTGCATATTGATTTTAGCATTGTATGACGCTGATTGTAAATAAGTCTATTCGTTCAGCCGCCTGAGGACATTCAGCTCGGATAATATTTCTGTTGTGCTTTGAGATTAAGCTTCATATACTGGGGTATAGCAATACTTAAGTTCAGGAAAAGTAGTCCATTATGGCAAGATTGACAACCTTTTGTCGAGCTATCTACTCATTCAGTTCAGACATTTTTCACAGTCTTTAAAGTTTAAATAATTAACTGATACCATATAGGCTTTAAATGATGAAAATCAAATTTATAAAGTGTCTTATATAAACAAATTACTCTAAGGCGCTTTACAATATGCTAATAATGTAATTCAACAAAATTCAACTTCATATTCCCAGGGTATTGTCTTATGAACAGCTTCCTTAATTTTTATATTTCTGCAGCACACTTTTTAAGAAATGTACAAAGCATTAAATAAATTGTGACCGTTATAGACCTCTTGTTGCTACAGTCCTGGGGGCCCATTTTACAGAAGAACTAACGCAAAGTCGCAAGTCTTAAATTGTATTACACAGTTATTAGTTTGATTGATTAATTAATTGATGGAATATTGTTTTACGTCCCTCTTGAGAATATTTCACTCATATGGAGACGTCACCACTGCCGGTGAAGGGCTGCAAAATTTCGGCCTGTGCTCGGCGTTTATGGCCATTGAGCAGGTCGGGATCTTTATCCTGGCGCACCTGCTGCTACACGGGACCTCTGTTGTTGCAATCTCATCAGAAGGACCGCCTCATTTAATCGCCTCGTACGACAAGCAAGGGGGTGCTGAGGACATATTCAAACACGGATCCCCACGGAATCAGTTATTAGTTTGAATGAAGAAATTTAAATGCTTCTGAAACCTAACTTTCAACATTATTTCTTCACTATTTTACATTGGAGTGCATTATCTTATAATAAGCTGGAGTATTCCAATATGTAAAGTTGGTCGTAAGACGAAAGTTCTTTTGTAAAATGCACCACTTAATTAAACTTAATTAAACATGCGGCTTGTTAAAACTTTACAAAATCATTCTCTATGATAAATCGAAGACTAGACTTTTTGACATCATTCAGATGAAAGGCGAAAATAACGAACAATAATCAATCTCATAACTCCTATAAGCAATACAAAATAGATAGTTAGGCAAACACGGACCCCTGGACACACCAGATGTGG
Organism: Ostrea edulis; assembly: GCF_947568905.1. Classification (NCBI taxonomy): domain Eukaryota; kingdom Metazoa; phylum Mollusca; class Bivalvia; order Ostreida; family Ostreidae; genus Ostrea; species Ostrea edulis. The sequence goes on from NC_079170.1 coordinate 40,638,172, forward strand.
GATCAGGTGCCTAGGAAGAGTAAGCATCCCCTGTCGACCGATCACACCCGCCGTGAGCGCTATATCCTGATCAGGTAAAAGGGGTTATTCGTAATCAAAATCAGTGTTCAAAGAACGGACTAACACTCTATATGAAACACGGCAGACGACATTTGGTCCATTGATTGGTTGTAATGACGACCTAGATCATTATAACGACCATACAATTTGTGAAATGCTGACTTCAATCAAGACTGTTGAAACAAATGCCAGAAATGTTTGCAAAGATCTTTATGAAATCAAACTTTGCGCTTTGCGCATGATAGAAATATATCTTTCAGAATACATATGTAATATCATTCACTGGATAAAGTAAAATGTTTGCTAAATTTTGATAGTGAAAAAGGTTTATATTTTCCATACTTAATCAATCATTTATGATAAAAATATGTTGTAAAAAACCTGTTATGCTGGTATTCCCTTTGCTGTATGTATGTTATACAAAGTGTTCCCTAACATCAGCAATTAATGTATACATAGTTATATAATATGTCTTACGGCGTGATCGTGTTTGAGGGCGAATCAAAAAATATTGGCATTAGTATCTAGATCCATAACAGGGCAAATATATCTCCAAAAATTAGCACCTAATGTGAGAGGACAGAACTCAATCAAAACATTCTAACTTTAGACAATTTTGATCCGCCTATTAATTGAACGCGGGAAACGTTTGCAACTGATGTGAACAGTGCATTGTGACTCATATTCAGCGTCGGTGTATAGCAAATACACCAACATAGGGAGGCATTGCATTGTACAATCGCGTTTTAAATCGAGGAGTGATTATATGATTTAAAAAAAGATTTAAATGCTTTTACAGATTCAATGTAACATCTCAGAACGACCTTAACTTGGGTACACGAGATTCAAAATGGAGAAATACATGTCCACTCGCTAGTATTCGAATCGACACCATTGGGACCAAAATTGTCAAGTTCCATAGGTAGAGTTTAATTTTCGACTTTCTTAGCAGTCTTTTTTACAAACTGTTGACATTAAACAGTTGATAAGTGTTTATCAACTTTCATTATTCTGTTTTAGAAAACTCTGTGATTTTCCGATGTTGACCCATACTTCTGTTTTGATATGTCTGACGGTGTAAAAAAGATAGCAACATACATATTCTCTTTAGTTAATGAACAAGCCAAACTGTATGAATTGAGAATTAATAGTTCTTCCATTTTCAACCAATGATATTTAAAAGTCACATGAGAGTGGAGTTACCTTAAATCACGCTTCCAGCCATGTATAACATGTTTCAAAAATTGCTATATATGTCTGAATAGCAATATTAAAAAACAGTTGACTATGGCTTACGTCAAGCATCAGACATTTTCTAGACACACAAAAATACAGCATGGAAATTTAGACAGATATACATGTAAATTCGAAAAAGAAAATCATATGATATAGCTGAAATTGAACGTCTTGTCGAAGATTTAATCATCTATATCCACTATTTTTGGCAAAAATGGGGTGTAAACGAAACTGATACGAATACTGTACACGAAACTACCTGCAAGGGTTCCAACAATATCGTTTAAAGTCTACATTTTGCAACTTCTACGGTTTTCATAACGATCTAGTTTGCCAATACAACCTATTATTGGGTAAAATGCTATTGTTTTTTGTTTTAGAGGGGGGGGGGGTTAAGACAATTCAGTATTTATTGTGCATGTTTAATTCCGTTAATTTTCTATTTCATAGGCCTAGTTCGAAGGCCCATCAACGTATCAGTGTTCCGTTGTCCAGTATAAAATTAGAAAAGGAAAAATAGTGTCGTCTCGGTTGTCAAGGAGGTGTGTATCCATACCAAGTTACATTTATACAATATCAACAAATATTTTTTTCAGCCTGCTCAACAAATCAAATTGCGTGTTACAAATAAAATTAAATTATGAATTATGACAGACGGATTGAATGCTATATTAGGAGGCACAGATGTCAGATATCCACGTAAGTCCTCCGTGAACTTAAAAGTCTACCTCGCTCAGAAATTAAGACTTCAGAGGTGCCGACAATTTTAAAGGTCCACCGTGTTTTATTTTACAAAAAATAGTTTAGGAGGCGGATGTTTAAAAAAAAACATTTTCTAATTAGTTACTATAATTACTCAAGTTTAACCAAACGTATACAGTTGTTTCTCTTTTTATCGTCAATTAATATCAATTTTAATGGAAATTAATACGAATAGATATATGCAACTTGAAAATATAAACTCGTCTTTGAGATAGACGGTAAAACAATAACATTTACTGTGGTCCTTTCACTGAATGGAATTTTAATTTGATCACGATTTTTTTAATTATGTCCAATATAGCGGGGAAAAAGTAAAGTTTTATGTAGTGGGGCAATGTATCACAGATTCAAACATCGTGATAAAAAATATACAAAAGTTCCTAGCATTTTAACAGTTGTGATTTACAACCAGAATAAGCCCCTAAAAATATATTAACCTATGCGTCCATTTTGTGTGCATTACACTGTGATTCTCATAACGTCAACATCATGATGTTATATAGGTTTTTGGTTGAAAAACAATACAAAGTTAATCGACTGTATAACGAAAACTAGAAAAGATATAGTTATAAAATAAATTGTTTTATAACCTATAACTCCTAGAGCATCAACTGTGAAAGTATCATTTATTTTGTCGAAAACATAAATTTTAGTACTTTGTGGTACTGGTTCTTTCGATAAATCAAAAGGTTTTTCAATATGGAGAGTATCAACGGATCTCGGATTATATTCAAAATGAATTAAACGTTAAGTTAAGCTCAATGCAATCTTAAAACAAAACTATTATATCACTACTTCAGTGCCTTTTCTAATACGCCAATTTCGATATAAGAGCTCTTCTGTGTAGGGAGTACATTTAGTGGAACTTTGAAAGCCTTAGTGGGATAGAGTGACACTACAGTCAGTGTGCAAGACGATCATATGTTTTGAAACAGCTTTGTTTTTGGTATATAAATGTAGGAAATGCAAAATACTATCGAAAGAAATGTTTTATTAAAGCTGAAACATAAAAACAATGTCATATTTGTAAGGAACATCCTGGATACGATGCCTACGATCAACGAAATGACGTGATATGATGCGATATATAAAGAATTCCATGTATCTAATTACTCCCTGAATACTTATCACTTACTTAGTTTGCGTATCAGTTAAATTCAGGTGGTGAAACAGCGTAGGTGAAACTTACTGAGTATATTCAGTTATGCAGTGATGACTATTTGTCACACTCCAGTATGCAAACAACTTCTTTTACACCTTACTGTGTACGAAAATTCTCCAAAGGGAAACAACTCGGACGTATCTCGAAATCGGCCTACTACAGATTTATTTATAATATAAAATGATATTCTTTGATCGGGTGATGTTGGTTAAAGTGTCAGTGGATGTGGTATTTTCAGATTAATACATGCAAGGTGAAGATAACGAACAGTAATCAATTTCACAACTCCTACAAGCAATACAAAATAGATAGTTGGGCAAACACGGACCCTGGACACACAAGAGGTGAGATCAGGTGCCTAGGAGGAGTAAGCATTCCTTGTTGACCGGTCACACCCGCCGTGAGCCCCATATCCTGATCAGGTAAACGGAGTTATCCGCAGTCAAATCAGTGTGCCAAGAACGGCTTAACAATCGGTATGAAACACGTCAGACAGCATTTGACCCAATGCGAGGTTGTATTGACGAACTAGATCGTTATAACGACCATAGAATTTGCGAAATGCTGACTTCAATCGAGACTGTTGAAATCCCTGTACCATCAACTTGTTTGTCAGTAGCTTACCTCGATTTAAAAACTGACTATACCCAGAACAAGCTCTTGCATATCGAATCAGTTGAGATATATAAACACCATATGCAGGTGATAATGGAATATTGTTACATAAATGTGGGAAGTTGACGATGGAGAAGCTGAAATCATCCCGTTTGTCATACAGTTGAGTTGTCAGTTTGCCGTTAATGTCTAGTTTCAATAAAATATCTAAGTATGAAGCAGAAGTGGACGACTATGTGGTGTCCTTTATTTCGAGTTCACAGGGATATATCAAATCGACATATGAATGAAAGCTATCATTGTTAATAGACAAAACGTCATCGATATATCTAAAAGTCGAATTGAAGAGAGATTTTTTCTTCTCACGTAGAATTGAGGAATTCCGTCCTTCCATCCATTTATTGTCAGTGGAAATCAGATGTCATATGATAGACTAATAATCTGAGAATGAATTGACTTGCACCTGTTCTACTTTTGATATACTTCAAAATCGTTCTCAATATGTCCTGAACTGGCCACTTTAAAACAATTGCCATTGTCAATATTTATTATGGATGTTCACGAATGAATTGGAATGATCTTTATCCGGGAAATCATTATTTCCGTATAGCTTTATCTTTCCTGTAAAGTTAATCGATTTTATTCTGTCCTCATTTGCTGATACTAAATAGTGTGGTATATACCACGTGTATTTGGTTTGATTTGTATTAATATACAAAGCAGATACAATATTTTGATGTGTAGTTGAATATATAAAGTGTCTTGATGTGGTCTCCATCTTAACATTTAGATATATCGACGACGTTTTATCTATTAAAAGTAATCATTTTATGTAATATGTCGATTCGATATATCCCAGTGAACTAGAAATAAAACATGCAGCATAGTCTTCCAAAGGACTAAGACCATGTTTAGCTATATCGGCCCTGTGGTGTGTTAAAAAATAAAGCAGAATTAATTGAAATAAAATTGTTATCATTTGATAATATAATCTTTATACCATCGCGACGTGCCAAGATTTCCCCGCCAAAACGTCAGCTTGTGGAATTCTATGCAAGACAAAACCGGTATCGGTCTGGTTTTCTGCAGAAATCTCCACTTTTTTCAAATTTAGTCATATAATTCATATAAAACACGACCTTCGATCCAGAAACTGACTGTAGTCTATCAAAATCTATCAATACAAATAAATTTTGCACGAACGATTTTTTGGATCGAAAGGTGTGCTGTTGATGAATATCAACTTTGAATTAAATCGAGAGCAATCCGGAATTATTTATTTTTGTGAGAGTTGTGGGTATTTTATTAATTATGTTGCTTTGAAAAATTAAAACAACATACTTATGTGGAGTCTATGTAGTAGGGTGAATTAATATCAATAATTTATTTTATTTTTAGTGTAAATAAAATATGTAAGTTGCAAAACATAAACTTTTATTGGATTATATAATGGTCTTCCATATTTCTCTATTTAGATATGTAGTAATGTAATTATGACCTTAATGGCTTTCCTTATGATTAAACCATGCATGCAGTTGTTGTTCATGGTCTATTTAATTCATTTTGGTTGGCTAAGCTTAGTGTCAAAGGTTATATGTCATGGGTTTTGTGAGTTCTGTTGGATTTTTAGATAGTCAGTTGTATTCACTAGCAGAGTGTTGAAGGGTGGTTTTCTTTGCATATCTTTTGACATCTTTTTTCTGACTTGAGGTAAGAAAATGAATCTTAACATATTAATTGGTGTGAATGTGTTAATGAATGAAAGAAATGAAATTATGTACTTTATTTCATATTTAACAAAGGAGTAAAATAGAATTAATATTTTATACAGGTTCCTTGAAAATCAGTTATCTTCCTATTTTTGATATTTTGGCTCTGGTACCATATATCTGGTAAGATCATTGTTTTGTATGTATTTCTGTGATGTCTAACTTGTATTTGTCATATAATTTCTTTTGTGTGTGTTCGATGTGTACTTTACCATTTAGTTTGCATAAATGTCATAAATGATAAGATTTATTATATTTAAATGCATTATGGGTAAAGAGCCTCCTTTTGAGATTTAAATGTTATTTTATAATTTTTCTTAAACTTTACACAAAATAATGGACGACTAATTTTGTGTTCATTGTATTGAAATTATTTCCAAAGTATTTGTGAATATTTTTTTTTTTTTTACATATAACTGAGGTTTGTAGATAGATATTTACAATCATGGTTTAGTACAAGTATTGAAGTTACTGATTTGAAAGAGTGTTGAGAGATAATCTGATGCAAGAAAGATATTAACATTCATTAACTTACAGTGACTTTAATAACAGGATTGTGACTGAATATTTATTGATATAAGAGGTCAGTGCTTGGATCAAAGGTGTTATTTAGATGCAGTTCAGTCAAATCAGGTGTGTTGGTACTTAGTGTACATGGATAAATAGGCAAAGTGTAAATAGGTGAAACATCTTACCAGTCCCCTCAAGCAATTCAAATTTACTCTTTAGCAAATAAGGGTGTACAATAGAGTTACTCTTTGCAAATAAGAGTGTTATTGGTTATGGGTACACATATGCCGTAAAACGTATGCGAAACATTTTGCGATTCATGACAATTATTGGTACCACGCGCGGTTTATTTCCGATTTGGGTTATAACCATCGTGTTTTGTTTCACGTATACGGAAATTTAGTTTTACTGGCGCATTTTCATTCGCTAACTATAACACAATGGCGGAAGTACCTGAACAGTATAAAAGACTACTGGAAACTTTAGGACAAATGGAAGTTGTACCGAAAGCCGATAATCCAGATGATCTGGTGCAATGGATGAAAGAATATGTAGAGTCAAAAGCTGAAACTACAGTAAAAACTGAAAAGGTAGAAACACAGCCAGGGAATCAGAAGAAATATCAACACATTGTCCAACCCCTGAGGTTCAGTTTATTCTCTGGGAATGATAAGTCAAAAGGATCAGACACAACATTTGACTTATGGCTATACGAGGTGCAATGTGTCATGAGAGATAAAGTGCATTCAGAGGAAGACATTGCACAGGCGGTCAGGAGATCACTTCGAGGAGAAGCAGGCAGAGTGATTATGAATTTAGGTCCTGATGCAAATTTGCAGAAAATCATTTCAAAACTAAACAGCGTCTATGGAGATATTGATGAACGGGAAAATATCTTAGGAGAATTTTATGGAACCAAGCAGGCACGAGATGAAGATGTAACAACTTGGAGTTGCAGATTGGAGAATATCATGCAAAGAGCAATTAAAGTGGGAGCAGTCAAACTTGAGATGGCAGATGAGATGCTGCATGATATGCTATATAAGGGTTTGAAACCTGAGTTAAAGGCCAGTTGCCATTACGAAAAGGAGATACACAAGAGTTTTGATGACTTACGAGTTGCTTTGAGAAAACTTGAAAAAGAGCTTAAGTTGGATGAGGAGGATAACAAGAAGGTTCAAGTGAAGCAAGCAGTTGCACAGAAAGCAGATTCGGGTGAGATTGAAGGAGTGTTGAAACAAATAACTCATCGACTTGAGAATTTGGAATATCAGAACAGAGGAAGGAAACGATACAGAGGATCTGGAAATAGGAACAGAGACAAAAACTATTACAGGAAAGACAAAGAGGATGATAAATCACAAGAACAGGTTAACGACCAGTATCCAGACATTGTTTGTAGGAGATGTGGCCGTGAAGGACACATAGAGCGAGGTTGTCGTGCAAACAGGGATGTTCACGGTAAACCTTTGACTTTAAACTACAACAAGTCTATGAAAAGAGGTCATCCATAGACTTCAACAGAAAACAAGACCTCATATCATCAGTAAAAAAAATGAATACTTTACCACCTGGATTATGTGGAGATCCAACTGAATCAAGTATCTTAATAAATGGGATTGAAGCTAAAGCACTCATTGACACAGGTTCCACAGTTTCTACGATTAGTAAACAATTTTATGAAGATCATTTCAAAGAAATTCCTGTTCAAGATTTAGGATCTTTGCTAAAAATCGAATGCGCTGATGGACAACATTTACCCTACGAAGGCTTTATTACACTTGATTTACAAGTGTTAGAAATGAAACCAATAACATCAATTCTACTCGTCATACCAGATAGTCCTTACAACCAGAAAGTACCGATATTATTAGGGACAAATATTTTGAATACCTTAATGAAATTGTTTCAGGAGAAACATGGAGACAAATATTTGGAGAAATCAAAGTTGACAACACCATGGTATTTATCTTTTCGAGCTATTTTACTTAGAGAAAAGGAATTAAGGAAAAACCGTTATAGATTAGGATTAGTTAGGAGTGCCGAGAATACAACAGTCAGAGTACAACCAAATTCCAGGATAGTTGTTAAGGGTTGTATAGATCAGGCAATACCATACCAACAAACATTAGCAATGCTACATCCTACAACTGAGACAAAACTCAACAAAGATCTTGACATAGAACCATCATTGATAGAGTGTGATACTAGTAAAAGAGGATTGGATCCAGTAGACGTATACATCAGCAATGTTACTACCAGAACTGTTATCATTCAACCAAGGTCAATTATATGCGAGATTCAGCCAGTATTAGAACAAGACGTAAATGAGGAAATTAAACGCCCATCGATAGATATCCTGAACAAGATATCACTGGAAGAGAACGAATTGTCAACTGATGAAATTCAGCAAGGGAAAGATCTTATAGCAAAGTATAGTGACCTATTCTCAGAAAGTGACACCGATGTTGGACATGCTGCAAATGTTTATCATAAAATTGAGGTAGATGATGAGAAGAGTTTTAAGCAAAGATATCGAAGAATACCCCCAGCAATGATCAACGAAGTACGAGATCACTTAAAGATACTTTTGAGATCCGGAATTATTAGAAAATCTCATTCTCCATGGTCGTCAAATGTAGTTTTAGTAAAGAAGAAAGATAACTCCTTAAGATTTTGCATCGACTATCGACAACTAAACAAAAGGACAAAGAAAGATGCGTATGCTTTACCAAGAATTGAGGAAATGTTAGACTGTTTAGCAGGAAATAAGTTCTTCTCCGTGATCGATATGAAGTCGGGATATCATCAGGTTGAAATTTATGAGCAACATAAGGAGAGAACAGCATTTACGGTAGGGCCGCTAGGATTATATGAATTTAACCGTATGCCATTTGGTCTGTCTGGAGCACCTGCCACATACCAGCGTTTAATGCAGGAAGTTTTAGGAGACTTACATTTGAAAATTTGTTGCATTTTCATTGATGATGTGATCATCTTTTCTTCATCATTTCAAGAGCATTTAGAGAGACTGCAGTTCGTCTTTGATCGTATTAAAGAGGCAAATTTGAAACTTTCTCCGAAAAAGTGTATTTTCTTCAAGAAAAAAGTTAAATATGTAGGACATGTCGTTTCAGCATCAGGTGTAGAAACAGACCCAGAAAAGATTTCAAAAGTTGTAAGCTGGCCAATACCAACCAATGCAGAAGAGGTAAGGAAATTTATTGGATTTGCGGGATACTTCAGACGATTCATTCAGAACTTCAGTCAGTTGTCCAAACCTCTCACAGAATTATTTCCAAGTACATCAAAGAAAAAGAAAAAGAAACATGCTAAAGATTGGGAATGGGGTGAAAGACAACAAACAGCATTTGATATATTGAAAACAAAACTTTCATCAACTCCAGTTTTAAGTTATCCAGACTTTGCAAAACCTTTTGAATTACATACAGATGCAAGTGGACAAGGTTTAGGAGCAGTGCTTTACCAGGATCATGACGGTTTAAAAAAAAGTTATTGCATTTGCAAGCAGAGGATTGTCGAAATCAGAACAGAATTACCCAGCCCATAAACTTGAGTTTTTGGCGTTGAAGTGGGCTGTAGTGGACAAATTTCATGATTATTTATATGGGAATTCTTTTACAGTTTTAACAGACAACAATCCACTAACCTATGTGTTGACATCTGCCACTCTGGACGCAACAGGACATAGATGGCTTGCAGCATTAGGGACTTACAATTTTGACATCAGGTACAGGCCTGGAGCAAACAATCAGGATGCCGATTCCTTGTCTCGGATTCCATTATCTAAAGAATCTGTTAAGTCGATATGCAAGAAACTGGACATTGCTAGCATTGAAAGTTTTGGCAGTCCAAATACAACTGACATAGTGCAGATAGATCTAAACATGGATGTGTGCATGGATGTGGACTGGAAAACACTACAGTTCCAAGATAGTAATATTAGACCCTGGATGGAAAGAGTCCTCACGGGAGATAAACCAAAGAAGGGTCAGATGCCACGCAGTCCTTTATTTAAAATGTTCGATCGTCTGAGTATAGAAGATGGAATATTGTACAGAGAAGTTACTCTTCAAGATCAGATCAAGAAACAACTTATTTTGCCGTCAGTGAAAATACCAACGGTATTACAACTATTACATGATGAAATGGGTCATCCTGGCAGGGAACGAACATCATCACTGATAAAGGAAAGATTTTATTGGCCTGGTATGTCTAGGGACATTGAGCAATGGATAACAACTTGCGACAGATGTATAAAGAGGAAGGCACAACCTGACCGAGCACCATTGGTAAGTATTACTTCTACCCAGCCATTAGAATTAATCTGCATTGATTTTCTATCTCTGGAACAATCAAAGGGAGGACAACAAAATATATTGGTAGTTACAGACCACTTCACTCGTTATGCACAGGCTTATCCTACTAGGAACCAAACAGCAAAAACCACTGCAGATGTTTTATTTAACCAATTCATTGTTCACTATGGAATTCCAAAACGCATACATTCGGACCAGGGAGCAAATTTCGAAAGCAACTTAATTAAAGAACTCTGTAAATTAATTGGATCCCAAAAATCGAGAACAACACCTTATCATCCAATGGGAAATGGTATGACTGAGAGATTTAATAGGACTTTACTCAACATGTTAGGCACTTTAGATCCAAATCAAAAACTAAACTGGAAGTCTCATGTAGCAACATTAGTTCATTCATACAACTGCATCAAACATGAATCAACTGGTCAATCACCATACTTTTTGATGTTTGGAAGGGAACCAAATTTGCCAATAGATATAGCTTTTGGACTAGTTAAGGAAAAAAGTAGGAAACCTCAGACCAAGTATGTCAAAGAACTCAGGGAGAGATTATTGCAAGCCTATGACTTAGCATTTCGAGAAGCCGAGAAGATGAGAAATAAACAGAAAGACAGATATGATCAGAAATCTCGAGGAGCGGTATTAGAAGTGGGAGACAGAGTCTTAGTACGGACAGTGCATTTTGAGGGCAAACACAAACTAGCCAATAATTGGGAAGACATGCCATATATTATCTTGTCTCAGCCTAATCCAGAGGTTCCAGTGTATGTTGTGCAGAAACAAAATGGAGAGGGTAAGAAGCGTACATTACATCGAAATTTAATGTATCCTATTGGATTTATTTCAGAACGCCCAATACCTGTTCCAAGACCTAGAGCGAGACATTCCATATCAACACCAGTGACTCCACGTCTTAAACCTCAAGGTGACAGAGATGAGGACAATATCAGTACAATTTCTGATGACAGCAGGATTTTGGTTATGGAATCTGAGAGCAATATTTCAACCAATATTGAAAACAATGATATCCAGGAACCAATCCATGAAGAAGGAAGCGCTTCCGAACAGCTGGATGAGTCCGAAGAGAGGGATTCAGAAGCAAATGAGGTGATGGAGGATTTTGGTGATGATGCTGATGCTACAGATGAGGATGAGACAGTACCTATTCTCCCTAGAAGATCATCTAGAGTTAGGCAAGCACCAAATTGGATGTCTTCAGGTGATTTCATTACCAAGTCAAACATATCTGATAAAATGAAGTGGCAAGAAAAATCAGACTTTATATTGAATTTCTTGAAAACAACTTCAAACGCATCAATTTCACCAGAAACTACAGATTTTGTTGTGAAACATGTTTTAAATTTCTGAAGTGACTTTATTTCTGATTGAACTGTATATATTGCAGATATTGGAGTTTTGATTTCAGTGCACCAATTTTAATCAAATTTGAATTTGCATGCATTTATGCTTGCAGTGTGGTCTTGATTGTATCATGACTTATACTTTATAAAGATATTCTTTATTTCAGCAAAGATGAAGATCACTTAATTCAATATATATGCTGAATAAAATGTGTTGGTATATCAGCAACATTGAATTTGTTTATTTTCTTGCAACGGACTCCTTGAATGACATGGAAGTCATTTTCGTACAAGGGGGAGTTTGTAGTAGGGTGAATTAATATCAATAATTTATTTTATTTTTAGTGTAAATAAAATATGTAAGTTGCAAAACATAAACTTTTATTGGATTATATAATGGTCTTCCATATTTCTCTATTTAGATATGTAGTAATGTAATTATGACCTTAATGGCTTTCCTTATGATTAAACCATGCATGCAGTTGTTGTTCATGGTCTATTTAATTCATTTTGGTTGGCTAAGCTTAGTGTCAAAGGTTATATGTCATGGGTTTTGTGAGTTCTGTTGGATTTTTAGATAGTCAGTTGTATTCACTAGCAGAGTGTTGAAGGGTGGTTTTCTTTGCATATCTTTTGACATCTTTTTTCTGACTTGAGGTAAGAAAATGAATCTTAACATATTAATTGGTGTGAATGTGTTAATGAATGAAAGAAATGAAATTATGTACTTTATTTCATATTTAACAAAGGAGTAAAATAGAATTAATATTTTATACAGGTTCCTTGAAAATCAGTTATCTTCCTATTTTTGATATTTTGGCTCTGGTACCATATATCTGGTAAGATCATTGTTTTGTATGTATTTCTGTGATGTCTAACTTGTATTTGTCATATAATTTCTTTTGTGTGTGTTCGATGTGTACTTTACCATTTAGTTTGCATAAATGTCATAAATGATAAGATTTATTATATTTAAATGCATTATGGGTAAAGAGCCTCCTTTTGAGATTTAAATGTTATTTTATAATTTTTCTTAAACTTTACACAAAATAATGGACGACTAATTTTGTGTTCATTGTATTGAAATTATTTCCCAAGTATTTGTATATTTTATGTGGTGTGTGATTGTGTATGCTTATAATTGTTTATTATGTTTCAGAGCTGCTATTTACATGTCAGAAATAGATTTATTTCTTCAATAAACTCATAACCTGTCACGGATGGTCTGTGTGGTCATTAGAACCGGTTTGCAACCCCGTAACATCTACATCATTTCCATGCAGAATACACCCCTATGTGGTGTTTTTATCAAAAGCTATAGAATTTTGATGCGTAAACAAACGAATCTGCTGTCCGACAAATCGGACCTTCAATGCTATAGAACGTTTTTATTTAGACGACACCAACAGAATTACTAAGATCAAAATGAAAAGAATTTATAGAACATGCATTGATATAACTAAAATTATTGCCGATATATCGAAAGTATAACGTTAACTAGGGCAAGTAAACATATAAAAGATTTTTAAGGGTGTGACGTCATAGATGTCGTGGCTTAGTGGTAGAGAGCCCGTCCTTCAATCGGGAGATCCGGGTTCAATTCCTACCCGTGTCAATATTTTTTTTTTTTTAAATCATACTGTTAACTACATTTTTCTTGGCGTTATTGAAAAATTAATTTCTTTCAAGACACTGAAGATGAAATTATACCTGAATACAAATAAAAATAACAATCACAGAACACCAAGAAAATATGCAAGGATTACAGATTACATTTTTAAAATTCATTGAAAAAAACCAAACCAAAATACTTTATTTTCGGACTTGATTTTATTTCAAAGAATGAACCAGCAAAAGATAATGGAAAGGAAAGTTTTTCCAATGCATCTAATGTACAGAAGAAAAGTCAGAAAAAATGTGAATCCATTAGCTATTCGTCATTTCCTGCAGAGTAAGAACTTTCTTGTTGAAACCACCACATGCTATATTGTGTAGCAAGTGTAGACATGTGTGTCAGTAAATTCACATCCAACAAAATTGTCACAATCAATCTCGGCCACTTCCTGAGACAAAGTCTCTACAGAGAATTTCAATACCTCTCGACAGAACCAGGCCTGGGGTAATGGTAATTAAATGACAACCAGTTTCAATGTAATGGGGGTGTAATGGACCATTTTTGCATTACAAGTAATGGTAATGTAATGCATACTGCACTGTACATTATTTTTCATTACATTTACACTACTTCAAATATTTGATGATATTTCGAAGATTTAGAATAATTCATTTTATTAGTGATTGACTGAAGCATTTGAAACATTGATGACAATCAAATGCAATGAATAACTTAATAGATATGTTTCCTAACATTGCTGAATATTTTGTGTTCTTATGTTAATGTATAATTAAAAATCATAATACAGAAATAATTTTTCTGCCATTTCTTTAATATCTGACAGTATGTTATGTAAATGTGTAATGTAAATTCACTCTCAAGTAATGTAATACATTATATTTCAAAATAGGAGTAATGGTAATGTGAAATTTTCTAGGTAATGTAAGGCGTTACATTGCTATGTAATTGACCTCAAGCCTGGATAGAACACCTTCTCATGCATATATGCAAGTGCCTTGGACCCAACTTGTCATTTCCTCTTTTGCAAGATTTTCAGCATTTCTTCATAGAGATCATAATTCCAACTGCAAGGTGTCCAAGATGATGAATTCAGACCTGACCAGTGTTTTTGACAATTTGATAATTTTTGACTCTACACTTTTCATCATTCAAAAAGTACATTATGACATTCATAATTCAACCTGCAGATTTTCATTTGAATCATCAAATATGAATTCTTCCAAATAATAACCCAACCCCCCCCCAAAAAAAAACCACTTTAAAAACCTCCACAGGTATATTTCAAATGACATAGAAGTGCCATGGGTTAATAAGGGTTAAACTTTAGAGTCGACATGTTTCTTCCAAGCAATATAGTCTTGTTTGGATCCAGTTTTTCCAGTTCTGATATAACTGCCTGATACTGTACAATGTAGGTGTCAATCTGGTCCCCCTATTGTGGGAATCTGTTTCCACATAACTGCTGTATAATCTGGTACCTTGCTATTGGCAGGCACAACAAGGAAGCTATTCCTTCAGTGATGTCCAACACTTATCCGCATGTGTCACTGATGCCACTATCATTGATGAGTAGGAATATGGATTCTTGTCAATCTGATTCATGTCACCCTTGCCATCAATTTTTGCTGTACATATTATATCATCCTGAAATTCAAATTACTCCAGTATTATATCATTATCAAAACTATATCATAAATGAAAGGTGAAGATAACAAACAGTGATCAATCTCATAACTCCTACAAGCAATACAAAATAGATAGTTGGGCAAACACGAACCCCTGTATTATAATATTCATATAAAAGTTGTACTTTCATGCCCTCATGTATTTCATTGATACAGAATTCAGAAAAATTACATTTATGTATTCGGTGGGAGATTGACATGTCTCCAACTAAACAATAGAGGACAGTTTAGTTACATGTACATTTCTGCATAAATAATGATATACACAAACATTTCATTTGAATTTGATTCCCCATCTAATAATTTTTGTTGTAGCTAATGTTGATATATTACATGTATCTTACTTCACAATTATCAGCAAATTCACAAAATATTTTTATCTTTCATGCTCTTTCTTGTGGTAGATGTATGGAAAAATTTAATATTCAATAATATAAAGGAGATAAGCTAACAAAAAAATATATGCTTAAATCATGGTAGTACCCATGAAATTCAACATTCTCTGAGTGATTATATATCTAATCCCAATGCAGGCATGTAAGTTGTAAGTGTAATTGTTGAAATTAAGTTTGACATGTTTACAATTTATCTTGAAATAAGGCATATTTAAATTATAAAACTAAACTGTTCTTATGATTTTCCTGGCTTAATGGTGCTTTTAAGTATTTAAAAATTATTGAATGTAAAAATCATTCCGACTTTTCTAATCCATGTTTCTGCGTAAGGCCAAAATATATATATATGTTAATTGGTTTCCACTTTCCCGACTACCCTAATTAAAAATTTCTGTTGACCCTAACACAATTTTTTCTATTCTCACAGATTTTGCAAATGTCATCACTACAACAAGAATATATGTATTGACTAATATGAAGTTATTTATTATGCACTAATACCAGACAGATTCCAAACCACAGAAACAGTTTTTGTTTACAGTAAATTGAAGAAATGTATCGATTCATCATATAACTTTTATTTGATTACTAAATAATCACTAAGTTAAGTTTAAACATAGTAGAATACTCATTCGAAAATTATTCAACCTATAACCCCCCACAGGCCTACATGTTACCCCAGAGACATATACCATTATGAAAATATACATCTATATACAATTATATGCCTCTTTAACCTATCCAAATACTTTTTAGACCATACAATGATACATGGAAAGTTCAAAGTGTGAAGTGAGTCAAACATCATGTAAGAAAATTCAAATAGACCCGAGAAGGTCATGCACTTGGAATTGAAAATGGCATGATCGTGAAACAGCTGATTTTTCTGATCAGCTGATATACATACAATTTTAAATCTTAACAATATATAATTATAATAGATAAACAATAAATATATGTTGACAACAGTTAACAGATTTGTTGTGGGATTTCCAACAGCCCAATGCGTGAATATTATGTGTTTGTCAACACACCACAGGCGCACCATACTATTCGTTCCATGCGACTTCTTTATTATTTTTAAGAGCAATTGGTACACCTATTTGGTTATACAGTTTAACGAGTAGAGGTGAAGTATATTCATATTTCTAAAACTTACGTTGAAATGAGATGAGTACATCCTCTGCAACTTCCACGAACAGCACAAACAGGCTAACGGCGCGGCGTGTGAAAATGGCCGAATGAAGGCAGGATTGAAAAATATGGTGTGCCATTCGGGCTATAAGTAAAATAACCTTATTGCGTATTTTGAAAGAAAATTTCTTTTTCAAGATCTTATTATATATTAAACAGCTCATTGCATAATTATGTTTTACAATACGTTACCACTTCTAATAATATATAGCGACGTTGTATGACGCAATCTTACAAAGTAGAGCAAATTATAGGATTTATACTAGTAATGTAAACCTAAAAATAGTGTTCTTTCACGAACTCTACATATAAAAACCAGTACATTATAGGAAAAGAACATGTTAGAGAATATTTCTAACAAAAAATTATTCACTTTGGACGTTAGGCCGAATTTTGATAAACATGGTCTTAGTCCTTTGCTTTGCAATTGGATATTTTATTAAACATGGATGTTAACGGCAAACTAACATCTCAACTTTATAAAAACGGGATTATTTCACCTTCTCCATCATCAACATCCCATATTTATGTAGCAATATTCCGTCATCACCTGTATAGGGTTTTCATATCTCTCAACTAATTCAATATGCAAGAGGTCTGTCTGGGTATTATAAGCTTTTAAGTTGAGGCTAGCTACTGCCCAACATGTTGATATTACTGGAATTTCAACAGTCTTGATGAATGTAAGAAATTCACTAATTCTATGGACGTTATAACGATGTGGTTTATCAATACAACCTGTCACCGGGTTATTGGTGTCTGACGTGGATCGGTTTTACAGTCCGTATTGAGCTTACTGCACCACAGAGTTATTTTAATTTGTCAGTGGACTGTGTTCTTTACACGGGCAGATCGATTAATGCCCATACTCTACAGACTCTAGAACTATTTTGTATCAAAGATATTCATCTGACAGGTGAATAAGATCATTTCGTAAGAAAATATCTCATCGAAAAAAAAATAACATAGGTAAAATGAAAACTAACCTTCAAGATAGCAATGTCACGTTATTCATAGATATCTACATTTAGTCATCAGAAAGTAATAATCATAAAATGTCAGGAACAAAATATAATTAAATGTTCTTGCATTTGTACATTTAAGATGTATGTTTAATAACTCTTTTGCATAACGTTCTGATAGAAAGCGAGTGTGTATCTATCTTTGACAGTTGAAAAGGAGTAGGAAATATAACGATTTTTGCATAATATCATTATATTCCACCAATTAGTCAGTCAGCATTGATCTCATTCAACTGATCGCACTGGGATGGAAGGTACGACGAAATCTTCATTGATGGATTCATACAATGGATGCGCTGGTGAAGGTGGGTTTTCGTCAGGTACATGTGGCGTTTCTTCTTTCCGTAAGGCGCGTATTAGATGAAAGATCAAAAGGATCAATAACAAAATCACAGACACAGATCCTAAACAAATAATGACAATAATAATTGTTAAATATATATTGTTGGTTTTCTTCACATCATGACTCGTAGTTGGTGAAGTTTCGGTAGAAGTGTTCATGTAGTAATGTGCATCATTCGCATTACCTTTCGACAACGATTCAAACAAATCAGTGGTAGTTTTGGTATTACAAGAAACATATTCCTCTCCTAGCATCGATGTCAAAGGATTTTCTGAAATAGATATACATTTAAAACAACTGACGTCTCCCTACATCAATACACTTAGCGTTTAATACATAGTGTTTGAAAGGTTTCTCTATACTATTTCAATTGTCATTCACACATCTGATATTCATATACCCCTATAAAACAGTTCCTATATAATTCCTTACGAAAATATATTCAACATTTCAACTGTTTTGGCGACTGTTGGACCAGGGACTCTTAAATTCGACTGTTAAAAACGACTGTTGATCGATGACGTCAAATGGCACTAACTCGAGTGTTCCTTTCCCGTTGGTTGGTAAAATAGAAATGGCGGATGCACATTTTGCGGAAGCAACTGGGGACGAAATTCAATTAATGTTTCAAAGTAGAGATAAGAACATAAAAAGTATAACATTAAGGTTCATTTTTTTTCTTTTCCTCTTGGTAAAGCTGTTATATGCAAGTCACATGATTCTTGGTCTGCTGATTTATTTACGTGGTGGTGAAGTTTACTGATGGTGAAATACAGAATCCGTTAGATGAAAAGTAGAGCAGAAACACGAAAAATATAATTATCAATTGCGACACTGGTTATGTTTTCTTTTAAACTAGTAGATACGATGCAAAATGAACGCAATCACACTGTCAATTTCAAAGTCAACAAACCATTTGCATATACTAAATCAGCCTAAAAATGAAAGCGTATAACAAGACAATATTGACTGGTTCCTCAGACAACATCTGTTTTGTTTCACCCTCGAACAGATATGTTGCCCTCAGTCTGCGGCTTTAACCACAAAGTCCTTTCTTGGGTAAAAACGACCGTTGTCTTCGAACCTAGTCAATAACTGTATACTATCAAATACGCCCATTAAAATAGGACATACAGTGACATTACCCTGTTTTATATCTGTCTGACCGCTTGTAGACAATAATCTAGGAATATTTTGCCCTTACATTTTGAAGATTAGCTAATTATGATGAGATATATTTCAGACGTGAAATATGAAGGTAACGAACATTTATCAATCTAAGAACTCCTATGAGGTATTCAAAGTAACGATATGCGGAAACATAAACCACTGGATATAGCAGAGATGGGATCAGGGCGCCGTTTCATCAATAAGTGTAAATTTTCAACTAACTAAGTCTTACGCCGACTACGTAAATCTAGTTACGTATAATCTTAGTTTAGCGCAAACCGCGTTTCACGAAACGACGTAAATACATGCGTACGTTACTACTCGACTAAGTTTTCAACTAAGCTTACGTACTTAGTTACCGCGTCCTGAGCATGCGTACATCATACTTCGTTGTTTGTTTTTTCACTTGTCGTCTGGACCAAAATATTGAATGAAAAGAACGCAAAGAAAATGCACAAGAGGAATTGGGAGGAGACAGAGATGGCCGTGTTGGCAGAGGCAGTAAAATTTTCCTATACCATACTATTTGGGCACTGCATATACTAAATCAAACATATCACTCCATAAACAAAATTTGTTTTTATCTATAAAGGCCTATGTATATAGGCCTACAGTATTTTACATCTCTTCTTCTACGAAAATTAGTTGTTTTATGATTTCAAAGATTATTATATTTTAAGTGCATGTAGGTCGATACGATACATCTACATTGTATATAGATATTAACTATATAGGCCTATTTATACTTTAATTGGTTAATTAATGTAGACTCATAGGCCTAAATGTGTTTGAACAATTGAATATGTGTGCATATTTTTTAGTTTGGGATTATATACAGGCATGTACCATCGTTTTGCAAAGTGACGGGGGGGGGGGGGGGGGGGGTTGCAGCTGGAACAGAAATTAGATGTTGACTTTTCAAATAATCTTTTCTGGTGATTTCCAGAATTTGTTATCTCTCAGGTTTCATTTTCTTCAATCGTGGTGGTGCTATATTCTTCTATAATGAGTGCCTCAAAACATTTTCTTACGAACATGTGTGTATGGGGTTGGGGGTTGGGGGTGGTTAGACTTCTTCTATTAATGCTCATACCTCGCTAAATAGTTTTTATTCATAATTTCCTCTCATTCACTTACAGTACAAAGTTTTAAAAAATCGTATTGTTAAAAAAGTGAAGTAGCAACGCAGGGTGACCCCCCCCGCTTCACTCCGATTCGTGCCTGATATACATGTATATGTTATGTTTTCTTTATCTGAGAACATAAAATATATATCTGTACGGATTATCCTGCACATCACTTATCACCGAAATTCGTCAAGTATCAAACTGTTACGAAAACTTTCTTTTTATTTGGAAGAACTTTATTATTGATATTTTGAAAATCTTCTCCAAAAAATCCCGTCTTAATAGATACATAATATAGTTATATGATGTATCTCTTAAGACGGGATATTTTTTTTCAAGATTTCAGATATACAATGCAAAATAGTAGATTTTATAATAACTATTCATGAAATATACATTACATTCCCGTAGATCCACCCACCATACGACAGAGATCAAATTGAATCGGGCTCGCTAATCACTTGTTCCAAGTTAGTCCAAGCCGATGTTTTGAAGAGATTTTTAAATAGCCTACATATAATACGTTCCCTTTACGGTGGACTACACTGTACATTCATCATTCATGTACAGATAAACACTTGTGAAAAATAATCATAGCTATAAATTTACTAGTTTTCAAAGGGAACTAACCCTTGTAAGGCCTTGCATATTTATCGTTGTAAACGTCTGAAAGCATCCTGTCTTAAAAAAATCTATCACGACGCAAAGCTCGTCGGTAAAAATTCCATATATATCTACATACAGTTAACAGTCGGCCATGATTTTTGCTTACGTATATACTTACGTAAGGGTTCGACCTGACGTAGTATTTCTACTAGTTAGTAGAAAACTTGCGTAAATTCTAATCTTACGCCATTTGATGAAACGGACTTACGTAAAATATTTAGTCTAGTCAGAAAGTTACGCCAAACTAAGCTTATGCAACTAGTTACGATGTTTGATGAAACGGCGTCCAGGTGTCTAGGAGGAATAAGCACCACCTGTCGACCGGTCACACCTGCCGCCAACCCTATGTCTTGATTAGGTAAATGAAGTAATCCGTAGTTGTGGTATGTTTAGATGTATGTTCTTTTGGAGTTGATATTTTACAATCATTTCTTTGGACATGTCCAAGTCAAGGTTCAATAAAGAATCAGACACAGCATAGCCTTGCAAGTACATGTATGTTGCAGATATTCGCCATTATATTACCCGGCTTATCATATTTTGGATAATTATCTCACCGTTTGTTTTCCCAAACCAACACATTTTTTGAAAATATTGTAAATCATGAAATCAGAGCAGTCCAACTGAGTACATATCAATCATAACCAAACGATGCCTAAAAAGCTTACAGACAACGGATCCAAACAATCTTCTGATAATATTTTTTTCAATTGTTTGTACTGTACGTATTTTATAGCATATAGCATATGTCATGTGTTTCACCATTTCATTTTTTCTAATTGAAATATACAAAAATAAATGAATGTTTGATCGCGGGCACATTTTTATATTGATTGCGAAACTCGAATAATAATAATGATTTGCAACTTATTTTCATAAAGTATGTCAAGGAGGCATGCGTTTACCTAGCTCTTTATTTTGTATTCCTTTTAGGAGTTATGGGATTGATCACTGTTCGTTATCTTTACCTCTCATATTGCTGGTTAGCTTACACGGAATGTAAAAAAATATTCCCACCTGTTTGGTCAGAACATTTTCCAGTCGTATGGTCACAGGTTACGTTACACTCTAATGGGCATTTTGTTTGGCATTCCACCCCATACAGCCCAGGTAGACAGATGTCACTGCAGTTTAGGCCAATGTACCCTGCTGGACATACTGTGTGAATAAGAAGTATACAATTTATAATAACGACAAAGGATGTAATGACATTTATCGAAATAGAATTCAGTTTCCCAGTTATCAAACGTTTGTCAAAATAAGTGTCATAAGACTATCTCTCTTGCTTAGACACTCCTGCACAGTCTGGTTAAAGAGTGATCCAGGGCAGCACTGATGACCTTGTCCCTCTTTGTGAATATAAAGTATGAAAATCAGTACATATCGTAAGGGGGTACAGTGTATCAAAACAGTAACTATGGTTAAAAGAGA
This sequence comes from Ostrea edulis, assembly GCF_947568905.1. NCBI lineage: Eukaryota > Metazoa > Mollusca > Bivalvia > Ostreida > Ostreidae > Ostrea > Ostrea edulis. Next base: position 40,660,656 of record NC_079170.1, read on the forward strand.
GACAATGTTTGAATGATAACCTTTCGATGTTTTGATAAGCAATGGAATATCTAAGATTTTCATGTACTTTAACAGCTGATATATCCACTATAACATTTCACATATATATCAGTATCGTGTGTCATGGTATCGGGACATTATTGGTGGTACTGAGATATAGACAAAACATACATATTTATACTCACCTAGGATCACAAGGCGTCTCCATCTCGGTTATTGCATACACAAAGCAGAAATTCCACATGTATTGTAAACACATATTCAGCGTTTAAATTTAGACTCGGGTGATAATCATTAAATACATTGAATGTACTTCCTGTAAAGTCCTTGAATTAAGTAATCATAGTTTTGCATAACAAGTGGAAGGGGATACCAATATGTTAATTAACAACTCTGTATGATTTGGCTTATTGGTTTAGACATAACGATAAATCTATTTGAAATGATTGTAAAAGTGATAATAAGTTTTGACCGATCTATAATATTAAAAACAGCCAGCTGTATCAAAGAAAGAACCAAAGCCACGAATTGCCAAAAATGGCCCTTTGTCAAAACTTAATATTATTTTCAGGGACAAACGCCAAGAATATCTATTTCTCAAATATGCTATTCTTTTTCCTATATCTTTTCAATTTGTTAACTTATTGACGTTCAAAGTACCCATTGTTTTTGGTCAGATTTTTATTGACGGCATACTTTTGCAACCTGATGTCACAATTTTTCAACGTTTCATGTACTTTTATGTTCAAACTCCCTAGGTAAGCAAAACAAAAACACTATTCAGTACAATTTTATTCTAATATTGTACATATATAAAATGTTCTATGTTATTTTCCTTCAAACCGCACACACATGGTATACTCGTACATATCTCTCTGTTTGTCTCCCTGTCTCTCTTTATTTATATACAATCATTCAACAGTTTTTAAGTAATATTAATTCAGTACTTCTATACCTAGCTTTGTTATTTAAATATGACATAGATGTTAATCCAATTCTAATATATTAACTGTACTGACCGTTGTTGCACAGAGCGATAGTTTTCATGGGGGTGAGGGGGTGTGTATTGCTCAAACTCCTGCTCACAGGATGTACACAAAAACACGATGGATCCAACAGTTGACTTACGGATGATATCTATCGGCCTATTACTGTACGTTTCAATATAACATGTGGGTACATAATGATCACCTCAATCAATAATATTTTATACGTTTGCGGGTTTTCACGATATTATTAAATTATCCCACCTACCCTGAAAACAATGACAGCCAAATTTCGGGCAGTGGTTTTGTTATTTCAGATGCATGATGCTGCATACAATGTGTATAAATTTGGACAGTGTGCAAATATTTTTATCTGACGTGTTTCACTTTTATTTTTGCACATCGATTATTATTGAAGTATATGAATTTGTGTTTGAAAAGCTATTAGGACACTACATTGGAAGGAAAGGGGGGGGGGTAGAGGGGGGCTGTTACAAAAGCCACAGCTAGTACAAAGTACATATAGTTAGAAATGAATAACATATGAACATTTAGTTCGATCATAGAAAAATAATAATTTATTTTACATTAGGCTAAGGAAAACTTACATGTAATGTCATCATCAGATAAAACTTCTTCTACATGTATTTGTTATTCCCGGACATATATATCATTCTGTGTGTATACCAAAATACCTAATTATCAATAAGTCAATAATATTTATCAAATGAATTCACTCATAAAAAATATGATATATTATTCAATTTTTACATATTGTGAAAAATGCACGTTTTATCTATTAAGTTGTCTATTTCATTAAGAACATTGACATGTCGGTGGCTGGATTAAAAAAAAAAAACAAGTTGGCACAATCTAACATTTGGGGCGCTGTAAAAATACAGAAAAATGAGGGTTTACAAATACATGTAACATATCATATAAAAAGTAAATGTACTAATAGGAGTTGGTTTATATGTCTAACACATGTTAGTACCCTCCTTCAATATGAAAGGCTATAATTAAGAACTGTCATTCTTCTACCTCACTGTCATCAGTGTCAGTTACATCAATGATAGCAGCATCTTTAACAAAATCACCCCAGGTTTGAACATCTGAAGAGCCCCCGCCATTGTACCTTGTAAATCCTAAGTACCACACGGCAGACGCTATGTGTGAGCATACCCCAACCACACGTGCCCCTGCACGACATTTACAGTACCATGCACTGCCTACTTTGTAGCTTCACTCTAATTAATCTAGGATGTTATTTGTTGACCAAAATATCAGCATCGCCTTCAATGTACTTTTGCATATTATCAAATGAATTTACTCATCAAAAATATGATATATTATCCAATTTTTACATATTGTGAAAAATGCACGTTTTATCTATTAAGTTGTCTATTTCATTAAGAACATTGACATGTCGGTGGCTGGATTAAAAAAAACCCAAGTTGGCCACAGTCTTACTTGATACACGCTGCATGTTACATTTCTTAACTCTTCCTCATCAACTTTGGGGAAATTCAAGGAATCTGTAGCGACTTCCCAGTTGGACGACCTTCGGTCCAGCGTGTTTTCTTCCACAAATGTCTGGAGACTGTTGACTCTCTTCGCCAGGCATTTCATTTTGGTTGGAATAGCCTCATCATCATCTGCATTTCCTGTCGAAAGCGATGCTAAATACTTATTGGAAATTGCGCACACGATGCGCACGTAGTATCCTATGAAAGGCATTTTACGAACCATTTAAGAAAAATTTAGAACCATTTTGTATCGATAATATTCACCTGACAGGTGAATAAGATAACTTAATAAGAAAACAAAAATGGCATAGGTAAAATGAAACATAACCTTCAAGAAATCAATGTCACGTTAATTATAGATATCTACGCTTAGTCTTCAGAAAGTAAAAATCAGAAAATGTCAGAAACATAAAATATAATTAAATGTTCTTGCATTTGTACATTTCAGATGCATGTTAAATAACTCTTTTGCATAACGTTCTTATAGAAAGCGAGTGTGTATCTATCTTTGACAGTGGAGAAGAAGTAGGAATTATCATGTGTTTTGCATAATGTCATTATATTCCACCAATCGGTCAGATTCCACTGATCAAATTGGAATGGAAGGTATGATGAAATCTTCATTGATTGATTCATAAAATGGATGCGCCGATGAAGGTGGGTTTTCGTCAGTTACATGTGGCGCTTCTTCCTTCCTTAAAGCTCGTATTAGATGAAAGATCAAAACGATCAATAACGAAATCACAGACACGGATCCTAAACAAATAATGGCAACAATTGTTGAATATATCTTGTTGGTTTTCTTCATACCATGACTAGTAGTTGGCGAAGTTTCGATAGAAGTGTAATAATGCTCATCATTCCCTATACCTTTCGATTCAAACATATCAGTGGTAGTTTTGTTAAAATAAGAAGCCTTTTCATCTCCTAGCATCGATTTCGAAGGATTTTCTGAAATATATATATACATTTAAAACCACTTAAGTGTCCATACACCAATACACTTAGCGTTTAATTCATTCATAGCGTTTGAAAGGATTTTTTATACAGAATCAATTGCCATCCACACATCTAATATTGATATACACTTATAAAACAGTTCCTATATGACTCCTTACGAAAATATGTTCAACATTGCAACTGCTCTGTCGACCGTTGGACCAGGAACTGTTACTTTCAACTCTTAAAAACGACTGTTGATCGATGACGTCAAATGGCACTAACTCGAGTTTTCCTTTCCTGTTTAAATAAATAGAAATGGTGGATGCACATTTTGCGGAAGCAACTGGGGACGAAATTCATTTAATGTTTCAAAGTAGGGATAAGAAGAACATAAAAAGTTATTTGTTCATCATTTTCTAGAACCAATTGTATAAAATTAAGTTTTCTTATTTCTACGTGTATTATATTCTTGTGAACGCTGTTATGCACAAGTCACATTATTCTTGGTATGTTGATTTGTTATTAGTACCCATCAGCACAAAAGTCGTTTCGAGGAAGGTTATGTCGAATGGATGCAAACACAAAGAACACACTCTGGACTCGTTTGTCTCAATGCTTTCAAAATCTTTCCTACGAGTAGTACTAGTTCTGTGTACTAATTTAAGATTCAGCAAAGGAAAAAATGTAGCACCAAACTTGGGTCAGTAAACCACTGCGCGTCTTTCTTCTTTTTCTCTTATTTTCCTCATCTCCTTATATATAAGTGTTTAAGTTCATTTTCCACTAACCGAAACACAATTAAACTTTATCATTTACTCTCAATTATCTGTACGCAGTCTGGATTGAAAAACATCAAGGTGTATTGCAATTAAGATTCTCAAAGGAATTTATCCTGGAAGGAATCAAAATAGTTTTCAAAAATAATCATTTCTTTTTTGATAACCAATACTTTGTACGAGTTTCACTTATTAGACTGATGATGAAATACAGAATCCATTAGCTGAAAAGTAGAACAGAAGCATGGAAAACATAATTATAAATGGCGACACTGGGAATGCTTTCTTTTAAACAAGTAAATACGGTGTAAAATATACGCAATCACACTGTCAATTTCAAAGTCAACAAACCATGTGCATATATTAAAAGAGCTTAAAAATGAAGATGTATAACAAAACAACTACTGACTGGTTCCCCAGACCACATATGTTTTGTTTGACCCTCGAAAGGACCTGTTGATCTCAGCCTTAACCAACGCATCCTTTCGTGGGTCAATAACTGTATACTATCAAACACGCGCATAAAGATATACGGTGGCATGACGCTGTTTTGCTTGTACATTTGTCTGATCGCTTGTAGACAATAATCTCGGGAAATTTTGCCCTTACATTTTGAAGTTTAGCTGATTATGATGAGATCTATTTCAGACATGAAAGGTGAAGATAATGCTCAGTTATCAATCTCAGAACTCCTATGAGGTATACAAAATAACGATTTGAGCAAACATGGACCCCTGGATATAGCAGATATGGGATCAGGTGCCTAGTAGGAATAAGCACCGCCTGTCGATCGACCACACCTGTCACAAGCCCTATATCTTGATTAGGTAAATTGAGTAATCCGTAGTTGCGGCATGTATAGATTCATCGCAAGGTTCAATAAACGATCAGACACAGCAAAGCTTTGCAAGTACATGTATTTTGCAGGAATTAGTGATTATATCCCCTAGTCTATCATATTTTGGATAATTATCTTACCGTTTCTGTTCTCACACCAACATATTTTTGAGAAAGTAAATCATGAAATAAGAGCAGTCAAACTGAATATATACCAAACGATGCGTAACAAGTTTACAACCAGTGGAACCAAACAATATTCTGATAATAATTTTTCAATAATTTGTACTTCATGTATTCTATAGCACATATAATATATCATGTGTTTCACCATTTCATTCGTTTCTAATTGAATATACTCAAAGAAAACAATCGCCAGCGCTTTTAGCATTCATTACGAAAGCCGAATAGCTCATAAATTGAAACTTATGATCATGAAGTATGTGAAGGAGGCATACGTTTACCTACCTCTTTATTTTGTATTCCTTTTAGGAGTTATGGGAATGATCATTATTCGTTATATTCATCTTTCATATTGCTGGTTATTTTACAGGAAATGTAAAAATAATTCCTACCTGTATGGTCAAAAAAAATCCTAGTCGTATGATCACATGTTACGCTACACTTTAATGGACATTTTGGTTGGCATTTCACTCCATACAGCCCATGTAACCATATGTTACTGCAGTTTAGGCCAGTGTACCCTGCTGGACATACTGTATGAAATACAAATGATACAATCCATAACAACAAGAATAAAGATAATGACATTGAGGAAAATTGCATTCAGTTTCTAAGATATCAAATGCTAGTTAAATTAATGTGGTGAGACTATCTCTCTTGCTTTGACACCCCTGTACAATCTGGTTAAAGAATGATCCAGAGCAGCACTGATGACCTTCTCTCTCTCTGTGAATATAGAGTATGGGGCACAGTGCATCAAGACGGTAACTATGGGTGAACGAGAGTCAACGTTTGAATGATAACCTTTCAATGTATTGATAAGTAATGAAATATGTAAGAATTTCATTGACTTTAACAACTGATATATCTGATATATCCACTATAACATTGGATATATATGTCAGTCTCCTGTGCCATGGTATTCGGTCATTATTGGTGATGCTGAGCTATAGACAAAACATACGAAACATACACATTTATACTCACCTATGATCACAAGGTGCCTCCATCTCGGCTATAGCATACACAAAGTAGAAACTCCACATATACATATTTAATGTTTTAATTTAAACTCGGGTGATAATTATTAAATATATTGACATTACTTCCTGTAAAGTCCTTGAATTTAATCATATAGAATGAAAATATTCATATCTAGTGATCAGTCATTCAAAAACTTACTTTGTTAAACACCACTCTGATTCCACGCACAAGTGCTCTGAAGTTGAAATAAAAAATATGTTAGAGTTCCTCATTGACAATATCTTCGTGGTCTTTGGTGATCAGGTCTTCCAACAGTCTGTTGGAATTCCCATGGGCACGAATTGTGCTCCTTTGTTAGCTGACCTGTTTTTATATTCGTATGAAGCAGAATTTATTCAAACACTTTTACGTGAGAAGAAAAAATCTCTCACTGTGACCTTCAATTCGACTTTTAGATATATCGATGACGTTTTGTCTATTAACAATGATAGCTTTCATTCATATGTCGATTTGATATATCCCTGTGAGCTCGAAATAAAGGACACCACAGAGTCGTCCACTTCTGCTTTATACTTAGATATTTTATTGAAAGTAGACATTAACGGCAAACTAACAACTCAACTGTATGACAAACGGGATGGTTTCAGCTTCTCCATCGTCAACTTCCCACATTTATGTAGCAATATTCCATTATCACCTGCATATGGTGTTTATATATCTCAACTGATTCGATATGCAAGAGCTTGTTCTGGGTATAGTCAGTTTTTAAATCGAGGTAAGCTACTGACAAACAAGTTGATGGTACAGGGATTTCAACAGTCTCGATTGAAGTCAGCATTTTACAAATGTTATGGTCGTTATAACGATCTAGTTCGTCAATACAACCTCGCATTGGGTTAAATACTGTCTGACGCGTTTCATACCGATTGTTAAGCCGTTCTTGGCACACTGATTTTGACTGCGGATAACTCCGTTTACCTGATCAGGATATGGGGCTCACGGCGGGTGTGACCGGTCAACAGGGGATGCTTACTCCTCCTAGGCACCTGATCCTACCTCTGGTGTGTCCAGGGGTCCGTGTTTCCCCAACTATCTATATTGTATTGCTTGTAGGAGTTATGAGATTGATCACTGTTCGTTATCTTCACCTTGTATGTACAACACTGCACGAGTGTATGTAATGAGAGAGAGAGAGAGAGAGAGAGAGAGAGAGAGAGAGAGAGAGAGAGAGAGAGGTGTTCAAACGATGATCTTGTAATAATCGCGCTCTTATTAAGACAAATGATATCGTTAATTCAATACAAGAGAACAGTAACTCAATATTGCTCTCATTAATTGATAATACAGATTTCTTTGATTCATTTAAAGCACGTGATAATTAGAAAATAAACATATCTTTAAATAATGTTATTTTCAATTACTTCATTTTATGCTAATTCAGCGCTCAATATATCTTATATAGCTATGCCATTTTGCCGTATTACATTTTGCGTTGAACTCGACGCAAATTGTAGTAATGCAAAATGCAATAATTGAGTTTATCATATGCGAAATTTTCAAGCACATAGAATTTTTTTTATTTAAACATATTTTATTGAGAAACGCAACAGGATTGGGCAACAGACATAACCTATGTAGGCCCTCTCCCAAATACAAAGGTCAAGTACAAAGGTACATAGATTCAAGGGGAGGGGACAAGAGTGTTTGTCCCCCACTTTTGATAACAATATCCATTTTATTTTGTTATTTTTCCGCCACACTCAACAATTTTTCAGTTATCTGGTGGCGCCCAGTTTTTGTTGGTGGAAGAGAGAAACCAGATACAATGTACCTGGGAAGAAACCACCGACCTTCCGAAAATAAACTGGGACACTTTCTCACTTACCGGCGCGAGCGGGTTCGAACCCGCTCCGACAGAAGTGAGAGGCCGTTATTTTGTTATGCAAGTAAAAAATATATTGGGTGACAACTCCCCCCCCCCCAAAGTTCTGATATAATAGTAGAAGACACACACCACCACCAATAAAGAAAATGAAGATATTATGAGGCACTCATAGTAGAGGATTCTAACCACTCATCCCACCCCCAACGATGGAAGAAAATGGAGTGTAGGGGGTTGAAAGTATGAAATGATAAACAGTGTAATTATCAGATGAATAACGTATTTAACTCGGGATGTTCTTTTTTTCTTCCTCTATTTTCTTTTTCTCTTTAGATTTGTCTATTTCTTTAGCTTAGTATGCCTGACAAGACCTAGAATACACAATTTCCGAGTTGTCCGATAGCTCTTTCCCTTTGTGAAACTCTTACGCACAGCGAGACGCAAAACATACTAGCGTCCACACGCAGTGGGTACAAATACTTATTGCTGCCTTCATTTATTGCTTAAAGGCCAATTATCAGACACCATGCAACCACCCAAACTGCAGGGACACACATTATTTATCAATGCATTAGCATTTGATAATTAAATCGCTCAAACAAAAATCGATTATCACCATCTTTTTTTGATTAAAATATCACTCGTGCAGAAGAGGAAATAAAAAATAATTTCATATTTAATCTAATGGCCCAATTCAAACAAATACTATTCTTGATAAGGTCAGTTTAATGTATACTAACGGCTAATATAAATAAAATTTACACAGCTAGTCTTTAATACATATATACATCTTGTACCGAATGCTGGACAACTCGCCCCAAGACAATTCGCCCTCAAGACAACTCGCCCCCTCTTAGGACAACTCGCCCTCTCTCAGGACAAGTCGCCCCCTTCTCTTGAGACAACTCGCCCCCAATATTATATATAAATATATTATCAAATTTTATTTTTATTTTGTGTGTGTGTGTGTTATTTCCACTTTTAACCCTATAAAGATACGTCTTTTTATTTCATACTTTAACACGAATAGTACATTCTAATAGAATTATACACAGATCTAATTATTGCATTTCAGAAAAAGTTCTATTTTCATAAATCAATTGGCAAGGAAAATTATATTTACTGATCTTCAGGTAATTGATTAAATGTATCCAATACTGAGAAAATTTAGGGGTTGGTGTGTGTTTTATCAATATAGTATACATAAGTGTAAAGGTGAAGCATGGATATTCTGATACATCTAATTCTCGTTGAAAAATAATAAAATTCCAATTTTAGAAATTTTATAACGGCTTTGCTTTACTGATTCTTTTTATGCGGGGTGATTCTTTTTACACGGCGATTTCAAAGTGTAAAGAACTCTGAGGATGAGTAACTCATAACGTTTGAAGTAAATTGATAACAGCTTGGGGAATTCAAACAATTAGATTTAACAACAGACGCATATTATTGCATGATAATTATACTACGTCAGCTGTAGACCAAGGTAATACTCTCCCTATACCAAACACTAACTTGTTTCCGCTGAAATTATATATTTTACATGTACATAAAAGTGATGATGAATTTACTGAACCCAAACACTGAATTTTCACTAAAATCTTTCGTCTTGCATAAAAAGACACGGAGTTCGGTGTTTATGTGAACACGTTTTATTGTCTGTGATGTATAAATTATCTATAAGAAATTCATTGCTAATACACCTCCAAAAATAATAATTGTAAACATGTATGATATGAAGGAGCGAGTTAATTCAAGAGAGGGGCGAGTTGTCCTGAAGAGGGGGCGAGTTGTCTTGATGGCGAGTTGTCTTGGGGGCGAGTTGTCCCGATGAGGGGGCGAGTTGTCTTGAGGGCGAGTTGTCTTGGGGGTGAGTTGTCCTGATACCCTTGTACCCACCGAAGCGTTCAAGAGAACACTGACCGTACCTCCATCACAGTAGAGCTGATATCTCGGAAGTTGCTTTGAAGTAAACTGTTCATTCTTTTAACTTCATTTTACGATGATAGAAAGAAGCACACATTTTCATTTGATTATAATGAAAGCATTTGCGTAGACCTACCCTTCTTATAGACCTACTTCTATGATTTATGGTAGTCATATTTCCTTAATATTTAGTAAATATTATGTATAATTCACTAGCATTACGACAATAATTTTGATTAGAAAAAAAAAATCACACACTATTTATGTAATGTTGGATGCTTTATAAATATCGGTAATGATGAAATATTTGGGTACTCAACAATAATCGGTATCGGCACATTAACAATTGAAAAAACCCCAGTAAGGGCAAAATCAAACGTTTAATGTTTGATAAAAAGAACCCACGAAAACATTAAATTCACATAGTTTTCATCAAAACCCCCCACCTCCCTTAAAACTTAATATGATGAATGTTCGATGACTGAAACTTGCGGGATTTTTTTTTTACCCCCCCCCCCCTCCCCCAAAATATTTGAATATTAAGAATTTTATCAGACATTGAGCTTTTCTTTTTATCTTGTCCCAAATATCTAAGATCAAAACCTGGCATCCTAAAATGAGATTATCACTTTCAATTTCGATAAAGTATCTCTCTGTTTATGTGTCTCTGAATTTGTCTGTCTTTCTTTCCCATCCTCATGATGGATACTTGAAAATCTTTCTCTCTGTCATATTTCATTTTTGGCATGAAACAATCAAGACTCCATTTAACTAAATGATAGGTTACATTGGAAAACTATATTGTTATGCTGACTTTAAATGAGCCTGTTGAAATTTCTGCATCATCAACTTCTTTGTCAGTAGCCTGCCTCGATTTGAAAGCTGGTCACACGCAGAACAAACTCTTGCGTATTGAATCAGTTTAGATATATAGCTCTTATCCTTGGACGAATTTGGCTCCACTTTTTTGGCACGCTGTTTTTTTTTTTGGCTATATTTAGCTCCAAAACTTCATTGTTATTTCGGATTTCAAACATTTCGGTTTGGGAACAAAAATTATGTCGCTGATCAATCAGTGAAAAACGTGGATAAAGGTGTATTAGTAGAATGTACTACTCTTTTATTTATATTGTTAACGTGTTTGAAATATTATTAAGACCTTCTCTGTGTTAAACGAATGACACAGCCGGTAAGATTGGTTTGCTGGTTGGATATTGTTTAACGTTTCGCTCGAGAATTGTTCACTGATATGGAGACGTCACCATTGCCGGTGAAGGGCTGCAAAATGTTAGCTTATGCTCGGCGCTTACGGCATTTGAGCTGGTAGAAATATTTATCTTGCCACGCCTGATGTGACACGGAGCCTCGGTTTTTGCGTCTCATCCGAACGACAGTCGGTAAGGATATTGTCACAAAGATGGCGGCAGTAAAACATTCTGTCCATGCTCTTTTCCTCATATGTTGTGAATTCAAGTCCACAAAAGTGAATTCTTGCTGCTTGAGAAAATAGTCATGAGAAAGATTGATTGGTTGATTGTATCTTGCTTAACGTCTCACTAGAGAACTTTTCACTCATATGGAGACGTCATCAATATCGGTGAAGGGCGCTTACAACCATTGAGCAGTGAGGGTTCCTAAGCGTGCGATACCTACTGGGACACGGGGCACCCGTTTTTAAGGTCATCTCCGAGGACCCGAGACATGCACACCTAATGCCGAGCGTTTGGGGATAGAACTATCATTACCTGTTTTAAAGACTTACGTAAGTCGTGACCAGAATTCGAACACCGGCCTTTCGCATGTGGGTGAACGCTCTAACCTCTAGGAAGAAGAATTGGTATAGTAATGCCTTACTTTTAGGCAATACTGTATTTTCCTATTGTGTGTTAACAATCACAACTACAACACATTGGACTTGTGTTTGACATTCTACACATGTAGTCACATATCCCAGATGAACATACATCATGATGTAAACGAATGAATAATTCGTTTATAAGCACATACTGTACTTTCGTTATATGTATACAGCAAACGTGAACATGTTATCGTCATTAAATAAGTTTATCGCCAGCTAAATTAAACGGTTTTGTGGTCAGATACTTCAATTTCTGTATTGATATTTAACGTTTAGGTTTGACGCTTTAGGATAAATATATTTCTTATGCAGTTTATAAATGGAAACATAGCGTTCAAACAGAGACAATATTCGTTAGATAAAAAACGCATTTGATTATGAAAATTCATAATAGGATTGGACAGCAGGCAATGAGCAGTAACTGATGTCCCAGTGTCATTATGATACCATTCATCGTCATTATGAATCGTGTCTTATCTGTTATATATTTTATCTTGCACTGTATTGCATCGGTAGCTGTAGTTCAGCACGAGAGGTTTCAAACTCAGTCTTTAGAAAATTCATTTTCACAATCCGTTGTTGGTATACTGGTCGTTTAGCTTTCACGCCGCTTTGTATGCCTGTTCGTTTTGAACAGATAAAACAAAGGTCTGGGTTTAATGCATCTTTTGATAAATGATTTTGATAAGTCTGCATATGCCACACATTGACATACATTTGATTTAGTTCAAAATGTTTTGAACGTTTGTTGCTAAAATTTGAATTTTCTTCAAGGTCTTACAGGAGTCTGCTGGAATCCTCATTTGAAAGATGTCCTCCTTATCAAATAACTCGTGGTTTATTTTTTGGTAATCCTATGAGGATGAAATGAAAATGCTTGAAAAACTTACAGTTTGCAACCCTTCACCGGCAATGGTGACACCTTCATGAGTGAACAATTCTGGAGCGGGACGTCAAACTACGCATAATCAAGTAGGCGTTCAATAAATTCAACAGTCTGTTTTAAAGTCAACATTTTGCAAAGTCCCTGTTGTAATGTAATGATGTAATTTGCAAATACAACCTCACATTATATTGAATGTTGTCTGGGGTATTTCATGAAAAGGTGGAAATAACGAACGGTGATCAATCGATAACTCTTATAAGGAATACACATTAAGACTTGAACAAACACGGGTCCCTGTATATACCAGAGGTGGGATCATGTATTTATGATGACTAAGCATCCACTGTTGACCGGTTACACCCACCTCTTAGCCTTATATCGCGTAAAAGGAAATACCCGTAGTCAAAATTATAGCACATGCAGATAATAATTCAATATTCATACATAAACATTGGATGTTAACGATTAATTTGACGATATTAATTGGTGGGATATTCTTTATATATTGATTTTGACTACGAATTGGTATATTCCGTTTACCTGATCAAGATATAGGACTCAAAGTAGAAGCAGTTGGTCAACAAATGATGCTTACTCTTCCTAGGCACCTGATCCCACCTCTGGAGTACCCGTTATTCCCTGCTTCAATATACTCAATAGTGTATTTTTTGTGCAATTTGTAAGATTGATCAATGTTCGTTAGATTTACTTTTTCATATTACAGTATACATTGTAATATATAATCAAAATAATTTGCAGTATAATACCTCCAATGTTTTATTACCTTGTCTTACAATTTACAAAATAAAGTATTGTAAATAGAGGGGAACGTAAGGTAGATCGATCTGCATGCGGTGTCATAAATGTTAGCAAAAATCTTTATGAAATTAAACGTTGCGCATGATAGAAATGTATATTTCAGAGGAATATCATTTACTGGATAAAGTAAAACGTTTGATGGTGAAATATCATTTACTGGTTAAAGTAACACGTTTTATAAACTATTGATAATGAAAAGGTTTATATTTCCCATAGGTAATCAATTATCTCTGATACAAAATGTGTTATCAAGAAAAATAATTATTATGCTGGTATTTCCTCTACTGTATGTATGTTCTACAATGTGTCCTCTAACATCAGCGTTTGATTTATACATATTCATATATTAGCAGTTTTTTTTTCTAAACTGTTAACATTAAAAAGTGTTTATCTACTTTAATTATCCTGTTTTAGAAAGATATGTGATTTTCCGATATTGACCTATATGCTTCTGTTTTGATATGTCTGACATTTTAAAAGATATGGCAACATACATATTCTCTTTAGTTAATGATTAAACCAAACTGTATGGAGTGGGAATTGATAGTTTTTCCATTTTCAGCCAATTATATTTAAAAGTCACATATTAGATCCAGTTTTTGGCACTTTAGTTTTCCTTTTAGCTCTTACAAGTTGTATTGTCATTTCGAATTTCAAAATTTCGGATTGTGCATCACTGAAGAGACATTATTTGGCGAAATGCGCATCTGGTGCATCACAATTGGTACAGTATAAGTTTTAGATTATGACCTGTATTATGATCCCTGGGTCGAAGCCTCTGCTGGTGGACTGTTAGTCCTCGAGGGTCTCTACAGCCCAGTTGCTAAGTACTTTGTTACTAGCTTGAAAATACGGATGTATATTTAATTGCTGGGATAAAATTTAGAAATTCATTTCAAAATTAAGGATTATATCTCCCTCATGCATAGCCCTTATCCTTAGACGAATTTGACTCCATTTTTGGCACTTTGTTTCCGTTAAAATAGCTCTAGGAAATTTATCGTTATTCGGATTTCAAACATTTCGGTTGAGCATCACTGAAGAAACATTATTTGTCGAAATGCGCATCTGGTGCATCAAAATTGGTACCGTATAAATTTTACATTATAACCTTGCCGTATAACAGTACTTTAAATTTCATTAAAAAAATAAAGATAGATGATTATACCACTGGAGACAAACACTGTACACGTTTATGATTATCATATATCTACCCTTCCCCCTACATTAAACAAATGTTATGCCATAGGTATGCATCCTTGATGAATGTTCAAGCAATTCGTTTCAATAGCAATGCATGGGGATTTCCGTATCAAACCTCCATTTAACAAAAAACAGCAGATGCAAATCGTATTTAGAATGTCCGGTTGCGATGTGCTCGACATCGAAATTATATATTTGCATTTAATCACAAAAAGTATAGATTTTCAGCAATATAAATAAGTTTTCAATGTACTTGTATATGTACTTGTACATGCGGATACTGTAGAATAAATCAGGAAAACGGTATATTTCCATACAATCCCTGTGAGGAAAATCCCACGAAATGTATCTGGAAATACATGTATCAGAAAACTTTAAACTATTAGGAAGCTTTTAGTGCATACATTTGATAAAGACACCCAATGATTTATATTCTTTATGGGAATTATGAGATTAACTACAGTTCGTATATTCACTTGTTCATCAAAATAAAACGTAAAAACATATTATTTAGGTATGCTGTTGAATACTATACCCGCTCTCAATATAAAACAAATGACAATAACACAAACTGCGATAAATCAAAAGGTTTTGCATATGGAAATTATCAACGAATCTCAGATTATATTCAAAACGAATTAAATGTTAAGTTAAACTCAATACAATCTTAAAACAAAAGATTTATATATCACGTACTTCAATGTCCTTTCTAGTACGCCATTTTCGAGATAAGAGCTCTTCTGTGTAGGAGGTATATTCAATGGAAACTTTGAATGCCTAAGTGGGACTGAGTGACGCTATAGTCAGTGAGGAAGACGATAAAATGTATCTAAAACGTCTTTGTTTTCAATATGTAAATTTAAGAAATACAAAATACTATCGAAAGAAATGTTTTATTAAAGTCGAAACATAAAAGCAATGTCATATTTGTAAGTAACATCCTGGATTTGATACCTACGACCATCGAAATAACGTGACCTGATAAAACATAGAAGTTTGAGAGTGAATTGACTTGCACCTGGTCTTCTTTTGATATACTTCAAAGTTTGTATCAATGCGTGCTGAACGGGCCATTCCAAAACAAATTGTCATAGTGTAAAACTTATACGGTACCGATTTTGATACACCAAATGCGCATTTCGACAAATAATGTCTCTTCAGTGATGCTCAACCGAAATGTTTGAAATCCGAAATAACAATGAAGTTTTAGACCTATCATCGGGAAAAACAGTGGGCCAAAAAAGTGGAGTCAAATTCGTCTAAGGATAAGAGCTATGCATGAAGGAGATAATTCTTAATTTTGAAATGTATTCCTAAATTTTATAACAGCAATTAAATATACATCCTAGCTACTGGGCTGTAGTGACCCCCAGGGACTAACAGTTCACCAACAGAGGCCTCGACTCAGGGGTCATAATGTAAAACTTACATAGTCTATATTCATTATGTTTGTTCACAATTGAATTGGAATTGACAATTATCCGGGAAATAATTATTTCCGTATATCTTTCTTTTCCTGTAAAGACAATCGATGTTGTTATTTCCTCATTTATAGACACTAAATGGTGAAGTATATAACATATACATTTCATTTGATTAGTATCAGAAGGCAAGGCAGAGACACAATGTTAATTTTTAGATAAATATATGAAGTATCCTGCTGTCGTCTTCAACTCGACATTTAGATACATCGACGACGTATAATTTTTAACAGGTAATCATTTTAATTCAAATGCCGATTCGATATATGACAGTGAACTAGAAATGAAAGACATAACCAAGTTTTCTACATCTGCTTTGTTCTTGGATACCTTATTAAACATGGATGTCTACGGCAATCTAACGACTTAACTTTTTAACAACGGGACAATTTCAGTTTCTCCATCATCAACCTCCCATTAATTTATGTAGCAATATTGCATCATTACATGCATTTGGTGTTTAGGTCTGATTCGATATACGAAACATTGTTCTAGGTATTATAGGTTTTTAATTCGAGGCACACTATTTTCCAACATATTGATGTTACAGGGATTTAACAGTCTTATTTAAAGTAAGCAATTCACACATTTTATGGTCGTAATAACGATGTAGTTTACCAATATAACCTGTCACTGGGACAAATGATGGCTGACGTGGATCGGGTTTGTATTCTCTGTGACAGTCCTCAATGAGACTACTGCACAACAGAAATGTTTCAATGTGGCAGTGGGTTACTTTCCAAACACAGAAAAATCAATTGAAGTCTAAACTCTAAATGTTCTAGAACAATTTTTTATTGATAATCCTCACCTTATAGGTGAATAAAATAACTTTATAATGAAGCATTTCATCAGAAAACATAGATAAAATAAAAACTAACCTGTAAGAAATTAATGGCAAGTTAATCCTATATATCTACGTGTAGTCTTCCGAAAGTAATTATCATAAAATATCAGAAGCATAAAATATTAACTGTTTTTGAATTTGTACATTTCAGATGCATGTTAAATAACTCTTTTGCCTGGATTCTAATCGAACGATAGTGTGTTTCTATCTACCTTTGACAATTGATTTCAACATAGGCAATATTTCAACATAAGCGATTTCAATTTCGCAGACATTTTAATGCAAAGAAAATAAGAGATTGAGACTGGGGAGTTTGTTTTGCTTCTAAATAAGCGACATTAAAATAAGTGGAGTAAGCTGTACACTGTATCCAACTACATCACGTACAACACATGTTGTTTAAGATCATGAAGCGCCAAAATCCTTCACTTTTAAGTATCATTGGTCGGTAGAGAAAAAGGTAGTTTTCTGTCAGTGTATGATGTGTAGAATAATATATTGGAATTGCGCAATTTCAAATCTACCTCACCGAGGAAAAAAAATACAGCTTTAGAATAAAGAAATCTAAAATTATAACCACAAAAAACCCTCCACAACTACATCCGAACACACAAAATACACATCAGCAGACGACACATAAAACGAGAATGAGCTACCAACTAGGTATTCAGATTTTTTTAAATATGAATGTATTGCTGATATTTATTTGTTCCTTTAAGTTCCAAAAGGTTAGTTGGTTGTATATTGTTTAACGTCCCACACGAGAATGTTTCGCTGACATGGAGACGTCACCATTGCCGGAATGTGATTTGACTGAGAGAACTGAAGGGGACATACATGTTTATATATTTTTTGTATACATCTTTTATATAAAATGAGAGTTTTATTAATTCAGTGGAGTCAACAGTTGCAAATATTACGGATAGCATCATTCATAAGTTTTGAAGCAACCCGTTCCATCCACCATGCTTAAGAATTTCCGTATAAAACGAGCATTTAACAACAAACCGCAGATTCAAATCGTATCTAAAATGTCCTTTGTGATGTGTGTGATGTTGAAATTTTATATTTGCATTTAATCACAAACAGTATAGTTTTTTCAGCTATGTGAATGAGTTTTCAATGTAATGCTTGACTAAAAAGGTATAAATGCATTTCAGAATAAAAAAGGAAATTCCAGGAGTACTTTTTCTGGGTTTTAGAGCAAATCTGTCATAGGGTAAACGAATTAAGATAGAGGAATGTTCTCCTATCTCAAATGTTGATGTAGTAACATTACTCTATCCTCTGTGGATCTTATTGCTCAAAATCTCTGATAGAGGAATGTTCTCCTATCTCCAATGATGATGTAGTAACATTACTCTATCTTCAATGATCCTATGATAGAGGAATATTCTCCTATCTCAAATGCTGATGGAGTAACATTACTCTATCTTCTATGGATCTTATTGCTCAAAATCTCTGATAGAGGAATGTTCTCCTATCTCAAATGCTGATGTAGTAACATTACTCTATCTTCTATGGACCTTATTGCTCAAAATCTCTGATACAGGAATGGTCTCCTATCTCCAATGATGATGTAGTAACATTACTCTATCTTCAATGATCTTATTGCTCAAAATCTCTGATAGAGGAATATTCTCCTATCGCAAATGCTGATGTAGTAACATTACTCTATCTTCTATGGATCTTTTTGCTCAAAATCTCTGATAGAGGAATATTCTCCTATGTCCAATGATGATGTAGTAACATTACTCTATCCTCTGTGGATCTTATTGCTCAAAATCTCTGATAGAGGAATGTTCTCCTATCTCCAATGATGATGTAGTAACATTACTCTATCTTCTGTGGAACCTATGATAGAGGAATGTTCTATCTCAATGCTGATGTAGTAACATTACTCTATCCTCTGTGGATCTTATTGCTCAAAATCTCTGATAGAGGAATGTTCTCCTATCTCAAATGCTGATGTAGTAACATTACTCTATCTTCTATGGACCTTATTGCTCAAAATCTCTGATAGAGGAATGTTCTCCTATCTCCAATGATGATGTAGTAACATTACTCTATCTTCAATGATCTTATTGCTCAAAATCTCTGATAGAGGAATATTCTCCTATCGCAAATGCTGATGGAGTAACATTACTCTATCTTCTATGGATCTTTTTGCTCAAAATCTCTGATAGAGGAATATTCTCCTATCTCCAATGCTGATGTAGTAACATTACTCTATCCTCTGTGGATCTTATTGCTCAAAATCTCTGATAGAGGAATGTTCTCCTATCTCCAATGATGATGTAGTAACATTACTCTATCTTCTGTGGAACCTATGATAGAGGAATGTTCTATCTCAATGCTGATGTAGTAACATTACTCTATCCTCTGTGGATCTTATTGCTCAAAATCTCTGATAGAGGAATGTTCTCCTATCTCCAATGATGATGTAGTAACATTACTCTATCTTCAATGATTTTATTGCTCAAAATCTCTGATAAAGGAATGTTTTCCTATCTCCAATGCTGATGTAGTAGCATTACTCTATCTTCTATGGATCTTATTGCTCAAAATCTCTGATAGAGGAATATTCTCCTATCTCCAATGATGATGTAGTAACATAATCTATCTTCTGTGGAACCTATGATAGAGGAATGTTCTCCTATCTCAAATGCTGATGGAGTAACATTACTCTATCTTCTATGGATCTTATTGCTCAAAATATCTGATAGAGGAATATTCTCCTATCTCCAATGATGATGTAGTAACATTACTCTATCTTTTGTGGAACCTATGATAGAGGAATGTTCTCCTATCTCAAATGCTGATGAAGTAACATTACTCTATCTTCTATGGATCTTATTGTTCAAAATCTCACCGCGGTGGCCGAGAGGTTAGAACGTTCACCCTGCATGCGGAAGGCTGGGGTTTGAATCCCGGCCACGGCAGACCACAGCCTTAAAGGACATGTCCCACGTTCGTGAATTATTTAGAAACTGAAGTAACTTTTATCACAATACATATAAAAAATGATCTCCCAGTTTTTGAAGCAAGATTTCAGGTTTAATTTAACATTTCAATCGACTCAAATCGACTTCCTGATTTCGAAATCTCCACTAATGAGATAGCGGGTCACCTGATACCGTGACGTCATATGCGACAATTTCATCTCTCGCCGATCAGCTTTTTGTGAAGAAACCTGTTATTATTTAACTTCGTTTGATACCAGTGTGGTACGGGCAGATATTTTTTTTTTACATCAATGACGAATTTGTTTTATTAGATATTATTCCTTTACATTAAAACTGTTCAACAAGAAAACGACGAATGGAATTTATTGATATAGCCTACTGCATACCGTGCATACTGACATGCATGTACGCGCATCTACATTACGTTAACATTTTGTTTATTTGCATTATTTATTCAATTGATTACTAATGTTCTTCATTTATATATTTAAAAAAAAATATGCCTTGATGTGAATATTTTACTTATAATCCACGCGTAGCTATCGAACGATGTAAACATGGTGAAATCAAAATAAAACACAATTGCTAAAAATAATACGTAAATTAGGTAGGGCTTTTTACATGTCTTATCAAATATATGATATATATATATATATATATATATATATATATATATATATATATATATTAAATCATGAACGTAGGGGGGGGTCTTTTTAAAAAAAATGAATTACGAGAAAATAGCAGTTGTGGACAGGTCAATGCTATCAAAACTCTCGAACACAGGGCTTCCTCAAAATCTAAAGAATACCTGTAGGTACTGGGTGTTATTGTTATCAAAACCGTGGTCTACAGCTACCTGAGAAAGATGTTTTGATAACAATCACGGCTAATGATAACCGGCAGTCTTTAGATCTCGAGGAAAGCCCCTGTATACCTTAGTTTTGATAGCATTTACTTCGGATACCACATGGATTATAAATTACACAATCAGAAATCAAACAATAGCAAAAAAGCACAAATAAGTTATTGAGAACTGTTACAGTAGTAAAAAAAAAAAGGGAAGAAGAGATATTTGTATTTATAATTTATCACGGCTTTATATTTATAAAGGGAGCGAGTTATTGAGATATTTCTATTTATAATTTATCATGGCTTTATATTTATAAAGAGAGAGAGAGAGAGAGAGAGAGAGAGAGAGAGAGAGAGAGAGAGAGAGAGAGAGAGAGAGAGAATGTGTAAAACTGTAGCAATAATAAAGATAGATGAAATAATATGGCAATAGTGTTGCATCTTATGACAATAATTACTCATTTAGTCAATGATTGAGAGTAAGGGAGAGAGAGAAAGAGGGGGGGGGGTTAGACTATATATGTGTCAGCTACTGTTTGGGATACCATCATTACACAAACACTACGTCCACAGACACCCTACAGACGGCCCATATTGAGGGGTATCTTGATCATGTTGTACATGTACACAATTCTACTTGGATTTATTCATTCTCTCGAAGCATGGATATTTTACCTACTACACCCACGACACTGCGAACTCACAGGACACCAGGAAGTGCCTGGAAACACCAGGTAATATTATATTTTAGGAAATTATTTATATACGATAGATAACAGTTTTATTAGAAGTTTTAAAAAGCACAGGTTTTTGAAATGGGCTAAACCTGTTAGCTGCAATACATAAATATGACCAAGTTTGAAGGTTTCGGGAAATAGAAATGCGGAATGCATGTAGGTAGAATTTTTTTTTTTTGCACAAATCGAGACACTAAGCATAATTTTTGATAACCTGAGAAGTTTCCTGTGCAGTGTATATCATAAACATATACACAACAGCCGATCTGTAGGCCAGGTAAATTCCAGGTAAATCATTATTACAAACAAAATTACCGTTTCCTGTGTTTTTGTTATGTGTGGTATGGAATAGACCATTACAACCATTATTATAGATAAAATTACCGATTCTTGTGTTTTCTCATCGCTCAGATTACAAACAACATCGGACATGCATTGAAAGCTGGCCATTTTCACAAAATCGCCTGTTATTTAGAATCATCAACACGCAGTTTGAACTTGACACGAGCGATTTGAAAACAAACATTGTAACAATGAAAAATATTTTTATCTATGACAATAAAAATCCCAGCACATTTAAATAGTATCGATAGAAAACCACAATTATCCCGTAACTCAGGGACTTTGAACAAACGAAGAGGTACATGTACATCTAGGCCTGGCATGCTTTAAGTAGAATCTTTGCCCCTGCAAAGCCAGTCGCCTTCTAATTCTCAGGATCTCGGTCTAGCTGAAGTTTTGAAAAGTGTTCTGAACACAACCGTCTAATATCTGTAGCATCAAACTTGTGTGTGATCCATGCCATCCTCCGAGCTGCATCCTTTGAGGAACTAAAATGATTAAATCGGCACCCTTTCTTCTGAATATTGGTGCAACCGTATGCCGCACAATACACCATAGTCCATTAATTGATGGGTAAATACACATATAATGCTGTTAAAGCGGTTTTATAGATAAAATAATAGGATTATCACCTAAATCACCACCGGTTTACTACGTGCTTTCTCATTCCAATTGTCGCATATGACGTCACAGTAATATGGCGCGTAAATCTCCGATCGAAATATGCATATTGCTGTATTTGAATTTCAACTCGCAATATCTCTGTAAATATGCTCACAACAATTTTTATTGTATTTAGTATCCTTTTCAACTATAGTATAAAGAATATTTTTCATAAAATTATGCAAGTTTTAAAATTACGGGACAAGTCCTTTAAGTCGTTAAAATAGGTAGTGACAGTTCCATCGCCAAACGCTCGGCATCAGCTGTGAATGTCACGGTTCCTCGGAGATTACCTTAAAAACGGATGTCCCGTGTCACAGTAGGTGTGGCACGCTAAAGAACCGAAATGTTCTCCCATCTCAAATGTTGATGTAGTAACATATAGAGGAATGTTCTCCTATCTCAAATGTTGATGTAGTAACATTACTCTATCTTCTGTGGATCCTATGATTGAGGAATATTATCCAATCTCAAATGTTGATGGAGTAACATTACTCTATCTTCTGTGGAACCTATGGTAGGGGAATGTTCTCCTATCTCAAATGCTGATGAAGTAACATTACTCTATCTTCTATGGATCTCATTGATCAAATCTCTGATAGAGGAATATTCTCCTATTTCCAATGTTGATGAAGTAATATTACTCTATCTTCTATGGATCTTGTTGTACAGAAAAGTCTTAATAATTAGAAACTCTAATATTGTCTTTGTAAAGCACATGCTATCTGTGTATGTACTGCACTGTCTTAACAGTTGCTTGTTAAGGTGCATCCTAAACACTATTGTATTCATAACTGTTTGGTAAGAAAATCAATTTGATAAGGGAACTGTATCTTATCTTAATGATCATGATATAAAGAATTTCTATGAACACACACACACACACACACACACATATACATGCATTAGGGCATTGGTAAAGGGGCGGCAATCGCCGTCCCGATAATTTTGAAAACAAAATTGAAAACAAAAATGCAAAATTTGGAGAGGCGATATCTGCTAATTGGAGCGGTGAGTATAACGCGATCTGTGGTCAATAGAGCGGCAAAACGCGAAAGCCATTGTTTACACTAGCTGATGAAAATGGGATCTAAAATTAAGTGATAAGACAATGCCTTCTTGCTGTAAAAGAACCAATTTAGCAATACTGCTAACACAAACTTTCTGTCAATTCAATGAACAGGATATATGTATAATAAAATACATAATGGTAGAAGGCCAATCTCTAAAGCTTACAAAAGTATGAAACAATTAATTACATAGAATATTGAAAGAAGGATGAGGTAGACAGGGAATCCACACATTTCAGAGAAATTATCGCCACAAAAAATTATTTATAAAGTGGGGGAGGATGTAAGTAGTATCCATGCTTCAGGTGCCTGCATGTGGATGAATGCTCTGGATCTCTTTCATAATAGAATTTCAATTCCTTAGACTAATAATTTTGTCACATGCATCGTCCAATTCGGATTTCATGAAAATATAGTTACAATTTACATTACCAGTTTATCTAAGATTTTCAAATATGACAGGAAAATTACAATAATATAAATTTAAGTACAACAGCTTAATCTTTATTTTTGCAAAATAAGTGCTGCAATCTGAATGTGACCAGAAAATTCATATATTCCACCATTTTCACCGATTGGCTGCTTTTATATCCAATTGCTGGCCTTTAAGTGTGTGTCATTAAGGGCCCCGGGAGAGGAATGTACATTCTTAAACAATACACATATATACCCATAATCATTACAGCATTACATTATATCAGATGAACTACTACTGTCACACTTCAAAATGTTGCACTGCACACATTTAACACAGTGTTACAAATGCAAGGTGAAGATAACGAACAGTGATCAATCTCATAACTCCTACAAGCAATACAAAATAGATAGTTGGGCAAACAAAATCTATAAATTAGCACGATGAAATATACAATAGATATAACTAAAACACTTTACACATCTAAGGACGGTGCTTGAGCTAGGGGCTCTAAGGGTGCAGATCGGCCCCAAATTTACATATCTTTAAAATTCAGTCAATAAACTTGACATTACTCTATTGTTACTCTTGGCCATTTAGTTGTTCTTAATAGAGGCATATATCTGGGAAGTCTTGTATCAATGATGTCACATTTACCTGGTATTATGATGTTGTTTCCACAACAAGAGGCCAAGGGGCCTTATAGGTCACCTGAGTATCATGTAACAACCTTCCAATGTTTGAATTAGGTTTGTGTTTAAATATAAGAATTTTACTTTTGGATGGAAGAAACATTGAATAGCTATGTGGTCATGAAGTACATGTGTCATTTTAGAAGAAGATTTTTTAAAATTACACTCATTTTGATGGTTTATGCCCCACCCCTCAGGCCCCAGGGGGGCAGGGACCACGAATTTCACAATTTTTGTTCCCCTCCACCCACAGATGCTAGATGCCAAAATTGGTTGAAATTGGTTCAGGGGTTTCAGAGAAGAAGCTGAAAATGTTCAAATGTTAACGCACGGCGACGGACAAAAACAGATAGCAATAGGTCATCTGAATGATTCATGTGACCTCAAAATCATAAAAATCTCATATTCCTCTATCAGAGATTTTGAGCAATAAGATCCACAGAGGAAAGAGTAATGTTACTACATCATCACTGGAGATAGGAGAATATTCCTCTATCAGAGATTTTGAGCAATAAGATCCATAGAAGATAAAGTAATGTTACTCCATCAGCATTTGTGTTTGGAGAATATTCCTCTATCAGATATTTTGAGCAATAAGATCATTGAAGATAGAGTAATGTTACTACATCATCATTGGAGATAGGAGAATATTCCTCTATCAGAGATTTTGAGCAATAAGATCCATAGAAGATAGAGTAATGTTACTCCATCAGCATTTGCGATAGGAGAATATTCCCCTATCAGAGATTTTGAGCAATAAGATCATTGAAGATAGAGTAATGTTACTACATCATCATTGGAGATAGGAGAACATTCCTCTATCAGAAATTTTGAGCAATAAGATTCACAGAGGATAGAGTAATGTTATTACATCAGCATTGAGATAGGAGAACATTCCTCTATCATAGGTTCCACAGAAGATAGAGAAATGTTACTACATCATCATTGGAGATAGGAGAATATTCCTCTACCAGAGATTTTGAGCAATAAGATCCATAGAAGATAGAGTAATGTTACTCCATCAGCATTTGAGATAGGAGAATATTCCTCTATCATGGGATCATTGAAGATAGAGTAATGTTACTACATCATCATTGGAGATAGGAGAACATTCCTCTATCAGAGATTTTGAGCAATCAGATCCACAGAGGACAGAGTAATGTTACTACATCAACATTTGAGATAGGAGAACATTCCTCTATCTTAATTCGTTTACCCTATGACAGATTTGCTCTAAAACCCAGAAAAAGTACTCCTGGAATTTCCTTTTTTATTCTGGAATGCATTTATAGTATTAATTATTATGACATTCATTTTGTGATAAATCATGAAACCTTATTCGATGCGAGATGAATGTGGTAAATGCAAGGTGAAGACAACGAACAGTGATCAATCTCATAACTCCTATAAGCAATAATATATATATATATATAATATATATATATATATATATATATATATATATATATATAGTGAGGAGGGAAACGCTTAAGCCTGCCTATGCAACACTGGGGAAATATACTTATATATGCGGTTACAGTAGAATAAATCAAGAAAACGGTATATTCTCATATAATCCCTGTAAGGAAACTCCCACGAAATATATGCGGAAATATAAGCAGGTGGGCAACTTACGAGTATTAGGAAGCTCGTAGTACATACATGTAATAACAATTCCAATAATTTATATTCTTCATAGGAATTATGAGATTAGTCACAGTTCGTTATATTCACTTGTTCATCGAAATAAACTAAAAATGTAATAGCTATGCTGTGGAACATTATACCTGCTCTAAATATAAAATAAATGACAAGAAAACAAACTTTAATAAATCAAACGGTTTTACAAACATGGAGAGTATCAGCAGATCTCGGATTATATTCAAAATGAATCAAACGT
Source organism: Ostrea edulis (assembly GCF_947568905.1). NCBI lineage: Eukaryota > Metazoa > Mollusca > Bivalvia > Ostreida > Ostreidae > Ostrea > Ostrea edulis. Next base: position 40,687,429 of record NC_079170.1, read on the forward strand.
TAAGTTAAGCTCCATACAATCTTAAAGCAAAATTTCATGTCACTACCTCAATGTCCTTTCTAATACGCCAGTTTCGATGTAAGAGCTATTCTGTGTAGGAGGTACATTTAGTGGAACTTTGATTGATTGATCGATTGTATATTATTTAACGTCCCTCTCGAGAATAGTTCACCCATATGGAGACGTCACCACTGCCTGTGAAGGGCTGCAAAAGTTAGGCCTATGCTCGGCGCTTAGGGTCATTGAGCAGGGAAGGATCTTTATCGTGCAACACCTGCTGTGACACGGGATCTCGGATTTTGTGGTCTCATCCGAAGGACCGCCCCATTTTGTCACCTCTTATAATAAGCAAGGAGGTACTGAGGACCTATTCTAATCCGGATTCCCACGGGATGTGGAACTTTGAATTCCTAAGTGGGATAGAGTGACACTGCAGTCAGTGTGAAGGATAATAATATGTACAGTATTAAAACGGCTTTGTTTTCGACATATAAATGTAGGAAATAAAAAATACTATCAAAAGAAATGTTTTATTAAAGTTGAAACATAAAAACAATGTCATATTTGTAAGTAGCATCCTGGATACGATATCAACGACCAACGAAATAGCGTGATATGATACGATATAGAAAGAATCCCATGTATCTAATTACTCCCTGAATATTTATCATTTACTTAGTTTGTGTATCAGTTGAATTCAGGTGGTGAAACAGCGTAGGTGAAGCCTACTGAGTACATTCAGTTATGCAGTGATGACTATTTGTCACACTCCTGCATGCAAACAACTTGTTTTGCGCCTTACTGTGTGCGAGAGTTCTCCAAAAGGAAACAACCCGGACGTATTTCGACATCGGACTTTTACAGATTGATTTATCATGACAATCATATTCTTTTCTCGGGTGATGCTGGTTAAAAGTGTCAATGGATGTGGTATTTTCAGATAAATGCATCAAATGTGATGAATTCCGCCCTTCGATCCATTTATTGTCAGGGGAAATGAGATGACATATGATAGACCAATAATCTGAAAGCGAATTAACTTGCACCTGGTCTACTTTTGTTATACTTCAAAAATGTGTTCTGAACGGACCACTCTAAAACAATTGCCATTGTCAATATATATTATGGGTGTTTGGGAATGAATTGGAATTGACCTTTATCTGGGAAATACTCATTTCCGTATAGCTTTCTTTTTCATGTAAATACAATCGATGTTTTTCTATTCTCATTTACTGACACTAAATAGTATGGTATATACCAGGTATATTTGGTCTGATTTATATCGAAAGACAAAGCAGATACAATATGTTGATTTGCAACTGAATATATCACGTTTCTTGCTGTGATCTTCAGCTCGACATTTAGATATGTTGACGATGTTATATTTATTAAAAGCAATCATTTTAATTCATATGTCGATTTAATATATCCCAGTGAACTAGAAATAAAAGATGTAACATAGTCTTCCAAATTTTCTTTATAATTAGATATTTTATTAAAAATGGATGTTAACGGCAAACCAACATCTCAACTTTAAAGGGGATGATTTCGCCTTCTCCATCATTAACGTCCCATATTTGTGTAGCAATATTCCACTATCACCTGCATATGGTGTTTATATCTCTCAACTAATTCGATATGCAAGCGCTTTCTCTGGGTATTATAAGTTTTTAAGTTGACGCAAACTACTGTTCAACATGTCGATGTTACAGGGATTTTAACAGTCTTGTTGAAAGTAAGCAATTCACTTATCATATGGTATTTATAACGATGTAGTTTATCAATACAACCTGTCATCGGATTATTGGTGTCAGACGTGGATTTTGTATTCCTTGTGACAGTCCGCAATGAGCCTACTGCACCACAGATATATTTCAACTTGTCAGTGGACTGTGTTCTTTACATTGTCTACAGACTCTAGAACCATTTTGTATCAATAATATTCACCTGACAGGTGAATAAGATAACTTGATAAGAAACTATTTCATCGAGAAAAAAATAACATAGGTAAAATGAAAACTAACCTTCAAGAAATTAATGTCACGTTAATCATAGATATCTACGTTTAGTCTTCAGAAAGTAATAATCATAAAATGTCATCAGAGACATAAAATGTAGTTAAATGTTCTTGCATTTGTACATTGCAGATGCATGTTGAATAACTCTCTTGCATAACTTTCTTATAGAAAGCGAGTGTGTATCTATCCTTGACAGTTGAAAAGGAGTAGGAATTATAACAATTTTTGCATGATATCATTATATTCCACCAATTATTCAGTCAGCATTGGTATTATTCAACTGATCACACTGGAATGGAAGGCACGACGAAATCTTCATTGATTGATTCATACAATGGGTGCGCCGGTGAAGGTGGGTTTTCGTCAGTTAGATGTGGCGTTTCTTCTTTCCTTAAAGCTTGTATTAGATAAAAGATCAAAAGGATGAATAACAAAATCACAGACACCGATCCTAAACATATAATGACAATAATAATTGTTGAATATATGTAGTTGGTTTTCTCCACACCATGACTCGTAGTTGGCGAAGTTTCGGTAGAAGTGGTCACGTAGTAATGTTCATAATTGCCTATACCTTTCGAAGACAATTCAAACGAATCATTGGTAGAGCTGGTATGATAAGAAGCATCTTCCCCTCCTAGCGTCGATGTCAAAGGATTTTCTGAAAAAGATATACATTTAAAACAACTGAAGTTTCCATACACCAATACACTTGGCGTTTAATTCATAGCGCTTGAAAGATTTCTCTATACTATTTCAATTGACATTCACACATCTAATATTGATATACCCTTAAAAACACTTCCTTTATAACTCCTTACGAAACTATGTTCAACATTTTAATTGTTCTGGTGACTGTTGGACCAGGAACTGTTAAATTCAACTTTTAAAAATGACTGTTTGGCCGATGATGTCAAATTGCGCTAACTCGAGTTTTCCTTTCCTGTTGTTTGGATAAATATAAATGGCGGATGCACATTTTGCGGAAGGAACTGGGGATGGAATTCAATTAATGTTTGAAAGTAGGGATAATAAGAACATAAAAAAGTTATTTTTTTATCATTTTCTAGAATCAATTGTATAAAATTAAGGTTAATTATTTTCCTTGTCTCCTTGTTAAAGCTGCTATATGCAAGTCACATGATTCTAGGTCTGCTGATTTATTTACTTAATGACGACGTTCATTGATTTTATTGATGATGAAATACAGAATTCATTAGTTGAAAAGTAGAGCAGAAACACGAAAAATATAATTATCAGTTGCGGCATTTGGTATGATTTCTTTTAAACTAGTAGTTACGGTACAAAATGCATGTAATCACACTGTCAATTTCAAAGTCAACAAACCATGTGCATCTACTAAAAACAGTCTAAAAATGAAGGCGTATAACAAGACAATATTTACTGGTTCCTCAGACAACATCTGTTTTGTTTGACCCTCGAAATGGCTTGTTGCCCTCAGCCAACGGTTTTAACCAACATATCCTTTTTGGGGTCAAAAACATATGTTGTCCTCGAACCCAGTCAATAACTGTATACTATAAAACACACATTAAGAAAGGGCATATGGTGGTATGGCGCTGTTTTGCTTGAACAATCGTCTGATCGCTTGCAGACAATAATCTCGGAATATTTTGCCCTTATATTTTGAAGTTTAGCTAATTATGAAGAGATATATTTCAGACGTGAAAGGTGAAGATAATGCACGTTTATCAATCTCAGAACTCCTATGAGGTATACAAAATAAGGATTTGAGCAAACATGGGCCCTTGGATATAGCAGAGATTGGATCAGGTACCTAGAAGGAATAAGCATCAACTGTCGACCGGCCACACCTGCCAAAAGCCCTAACTCTTGATTAGGTAAATGGAGTAATTCGTAGTTGCGGCATGTTTAGATATATGCTCTTTTGGAATTTGATATTTTACAATCATTTCTTTGGACATGTTCATGTCAAGGTTTAATAAACGATCAGACACAGCATAACATTGCAAGTACATGCTTTTTGCAGGAATTCGTCATTATATCCCCTGGTCTATCATACTTTGGATCATTATCTTACCGCTTCTTTTCTCATACCAACACATTTTTTTAGAAAGTTGTAAAGCATGAAATAAGAACAGTCCAACTGAGTATATATCAAATATATCCAAACGATGCGTAACAAGTGTACAGCCAGCAGAAGCAAACAATATTCTGATAATATTTTTTTTCAATTGTTTGTACTGTATGTATTTCATAGCACATACCATATGTCATGTGCTTTACCATTTCATTCGTTAATAATTGAATATACTCAAAGAAAACAATTTTGATCGCGGGAGCTTTTAACATTGATTGCGAAAGCTGACTAGTTCATAATTTGAAACTTATGATGATAAAGTATGTCAAGGAGGCATAAGTTTGTTCAGCTCTTGATTTTGTATTCTTTTAGGAGTTCTGGCATTGATCACTATTCGTTATATTCATCTTTCATATTGCTGGTTATCTTACAGGAAATGTAAAAAAAAAATAAAAAAAAAATACCTGTTTGGTCAGAACATTTCCCAGTCATATGGTCACACGTTACGCTACACTCTAATGGACATTTTGTTTGGCATTCCACTCCATACAGCCCAGGTAGACAGATATCACTGCAGTTTAGGCCAGTGTATCCTGTTGGACATACTGTGTGAAACAAGAAGGATACAATTGATAATAACAACAATAAAGGTAATGTTATTGATGAAAATTGCATTCATTTTCCAAGATATCAAACGTTGATTAAATTAATGTCGGGAGACTATCTCTCTTGCTTTGACACTCCTGTACAGTCTGATTAAAGAATGATCCAGGACAGCACTGATGACCTTGTCTCTCTCTGTGAATATAAATTATGGAAGTCATTATATATCGCAAGGGGGTAGAGTGTATCAAGACGGTAACTATGGGTAAAAGAGAGCCAACGTTTAAATAACCTTTCGATGTATTGCTAATTATGAAATATATGAGAATTTCATTTACTTTAACAACCGATATATCCACTATAACATTGAACACATATATCAGTATCCTGTGTCATGGTATCGGGATATTATTGGTGATGCTGAGCTATAGACAAAACATACATATCTATACTCACCTATGATCACAAGGTGTCTCCATCTCGGCTATAGCATACACAAAGGAGAAACTCCACATGTATTGTATCAACATATTCAACGTTTAATTTAAACTGTGGTGATAATTATTAAATATATTGAATGTGCTTCCTGTATAGTCATTGAATTTAATAATCATACTTTACATAACATGTGGAGGGAATACCAATATGTTAATTAAGAATTTTGTATGATTTGATTTACTGGTTAAAATATAACGATAAACCTATAGGAGATAACTGTTAAAAAACCATTTATGTTTCCTCATGCTGCACAAACTCACCACAGCTACGTTTATGCTGAGTTTAGATCAATAACATCAACACCAATGTAGAGATGAAATATGTCATTTATTCAAATGACGCAAATAAGGAAAAATATATACAAAATATAATAAGGGGATCAGACCAAAAACTATTCACACAATACATGATGACATATCAATATGCTGATCCCCTAAATTTACGGAAGAACAACATATGCAAAAATTATAAAATTGATTAGGTCTACAGCAAAAAGATGGCATATCAAAAATACAAAGGCCATAACATATCTTAAAACATATCAATGCAAGTAAGGTAGGAAAAGATGGGGTGGTGGTGGGTGTGCCAAATTTGTTGATGCTATCAATAGCTTCGATGAAGCGAGAATGACTGTCTGTTTAAACCCGAATCAGTGTAGTCTTCAACAATTTCTGGGTGTTCATGGGTTGACCAGATGTGAAGCCTGAAACTAGAAAATTTAATTTTTCTTTGTCATAACCTTGTAATTCATTTTTGAAACTTAATGGATTTACTGGTGTTGGAAGGGTCATTGTCAGTTCTGATTGAGGAGGTGGAGTTAGACCGTATGCTTGTGCACTGTAATCGTGGGTGGGGACCGTTACAGTCTTGGCAGGTATGGGAAAATTTACACGGGTGGGATATACACTTTTGCCCTTTGTTATATGCAAAGCAATATCTGGGACGAAAGGGCTGACTCCCTTGCGATTTGTTTGGAGATCTAATCCCCATAGATGCTGCCTTTAACCTTAATTCTGTTACTACTCTTTCCCATGGTAATAAAGATGACTCTCTTATTCTCCTAAATGACTCATCATAATTCCCCCAAGCCTGATCACCATGGAGCTTGCTTATTTCACAAATTTGATACATGTATTTTAACAGATCGCTTGCCTCTTGGGGGAATTTTTGCAAGGATATGCTGATAAATATCAGAAAAGCATCTGTCCACTGATGGATTGTAATTGGGTTTTTATTTGTTGATGCTTGTTGAAGTTAAATTTTACCAGATTCTACCATAATGGAAAGGGGCTCTTCAGTTGAGTTGGGTAAAATAAATTTCAAGTCAACAAATTCATTCTTCCAAATTTTGAGCTTTAGCTTAGCCGAAACAGTAGGCCCAAGAGACACACTATCTGTTAATTGTATTTGTGAATTGCTATCAGAATTTCTGCCTGCTGGCTCACCTGTGAACACATTGTCCAGAAGGGCTCCAAGTGCAGAAGCTGGGACCATGGCACTCGCTTGTAGAGTACCATCAGTAGAAATTGAATTTGTTGCAGGGTTCAGTAGCCCACTGGTGGATTCTGGCTCTGTGACAAGATTGGTAGGTGCTGTTACTTCCTCTTGGCTTACAAGGTTTGCCTCAGCAAGTCCAGTTTCACTGGCTGGCACTTTTTGTTGTTCGAGAATGTGTTTTGCCAGTAAAGCATAGTCAATGTTCGGCATTGCACTCTGTGTCACGGTATATTGCTCTTGATGGGTTGTTTGTTTTCGCCTTTTCTTTGCGTTCATGGCAACAGAGGAGTTGGACTGCTCTCCCACCGAGGAATCACCTTTCTTATTTCTGTTCTTTGGTGGCATTGTTCCTGAGGAAAAGATGATAAGAAATAACATCGACTGTACCAAATTAGGAAAATTTTCACAACAATGCAAGTTAGAAGACTGTCAAATCTATACCAAGAACCATAAAGAATGTGTAAATTCTACATATAGATAAAATGGTCATTTCAAGAGATGACACAATTACTGACACAGTTTTATGAGAAAATTCTGACTTACATGTACATGTATACATGTACATTAAAACAAAAACAGAATACATCCCACAAATATGTTCCAGTGACAAATAGCTCTACCTACTATTACATGTTGAAATTATCCTAAGTATCTATAAGAAAACTTTGACCAAATTCCATGTACATGACACTAGTACCTTGACTCCTTGATAAAAAACATGTTCAAACTAGACCAAATATTTAGGTTAATTGTCTCCAACCAAACTGGATAACTCTGACCCACACCAACACGTGAGTAACAGAGTAACTCTGACTCCTAATTACATGTTGCAATTATAACAAATGGAGGGTAAGTCTGATCCCCAATATCTGGGTAACTCCGACCCATACAAACATGTAAATAACAAAGTAACTTTGTCTCCTAATTACATGTTGAAACATGTAAATAACAGAGTAACTCCGACTCCTAATTACATGTTGCAAATCTAACAACAAGGATAACTCTTATCCCCAAATACTGGGTAAATCTGACCCACACAAACATGTAAAATAACAGAGTAACTCGAAAACCCAATAGATCTTGAAACATGTAAATAACAGAGTAGCTCAGACTCCTAAAACATGTTGAAACTCACAAACTAAGATGGTAACTCTGATCCCCAAATTAACTCTGTCCTACAACACATGTAAATAACAAAGTTACTTATGACTCCTAATACATTTAAATCAATAATTTATTGGATAAACTGATTAACACGGACCTATAACTATAAGGCAACATTAAATGCCTTACTTTACATATCAGATGTATACATAGGGCCATAACAACATACTTTGACTACTAGATATTATATCATCTGCATTGCTTATGTGTAGAATCAAGTGTTTGTTTCCTTCATAGCTACTCTGAAAAATATGTCTGTACATCTCTATCAATTGCTTCAATGATTACAGTATGAATTTCAATGTAATAGTGTATATTTGCACTACCAAAGTGAAATTAAAATTGTCTAGATGTCCAACATTTTGAACAAATGCAAGGCAAACATATTATGATTATAGATTATACTGGCTGTATAAGTTTTGAAAGCAGTATCACCGCATTCCTGATACTGCGGCGATATTTTCTCATGGGCTGGTCCTCGTCGGGGGTACAGAGCAGATGGACACCACCTGGGCCGAGATAATGTAGGTCATTCCAAAACCCTCTATGTCTCCAGTAATGGATACTACACAGGGGGTCACTTAGCTGTTTCAAATGTTGATTCGTCTCTATCACCGTGATATTGAAGTATCTACATGACGCAAATTGCATGCGGCGAATATCAGTCCTCCTTGATATTGAATGCACATTGATCCAAATCCAAATTTTCAGTCCCTGTCCGTGCACAATACTCCTTGAGTCTTCGGATATAAGAATGTCCTACCACACACACGTTTATTGCGTTCATTGTTGTACCTCAACCGGAACCAGCTCAAAATGATAATAAATAGCATTCACTAAACACCACAATAATGCGTTGCAAAGCACTTACAATGATTATGACGCCGATTTTCCAGAAATCGTTTAAGAACAATTTCTTTATTTCAATTATTGTGCCAAATCTTTTAATGCTATCAATAGCTTCGATGATGCGAGAAAGACCCAAGGCTGACTGGTCAGTTACCGACAGCATCAAAACACGTGAAAACAATAATGAATTTTGATTTGCTGTTTTCAGAAAAGGGGTAAGATTTGGCCATTGAAAATTTCGAAATTGCGTAATAAGTCTGCCGCATCTGAAGAACTGGGAAAAATTACATAATATGACACCTGATACCTGTAAGGCCTGGGAGAAGACCAGTAACATTAGATATAAAGAAAAATACAAGCCACAGAGTTACAAACAATTCAAAAAGTATATTAACTTACAAACATTTACATACAAAAAACAGCATTCAACACATAAATGCAATTATTTACATAATTGTTGTTTAAATTTTGACCTATCTATATCATTAAAGACAGCCAGATGTATCCACGAAATGTTGGTAAATAAAGAAGACATATATCATAGCCTATCACATCATAAGGCTAACGTACGCTTTTATAGTGAGATGAACGGCTTCCCAAAATACTTAATTTCTTTTCAATTTGCAAAGTGGATTTATTTTTTAAAATCCTTAAATTATTTTAAGTTGTAAAACAAACTTTCGATTTGATCGTGTCTGTGCGTTTTTTTCTCGGAAGTATTCGTATAGCTTGCAACAACATATTTATTTGTCATCATTTATATGTAGGTCTATGTTTGCCCTTATTTTCATTGTGTTTTGTCTGTGGGATCTACGACATTGATAAGTGTTTGTTATATTTAATAAGCAAGTTTTGAGATGTTATTTCGCTTTAGAGAACTCTAGTTCATAGCAAAGCGAGAGAAAAAAATCGTTTACATGCGGGAGTATGACCAAAAATCATACAGTGGAGCCTCGGTAATCCGGACGTCATTAATCCGGACGCTTCACCTTCCGGACGATTTTTCTAGGGAACGGAATATTTATACATTATTTTGCATCATTAATCCGAAAATACGCGTTCTGGATCCGGACAGTCACTTTTTACTACAAAACGTTATAATGCATTGAAAATTGTACCGTTAATCCGGACGGTGATTTTGTTTAGGGAAGGTCTGTGCCGGACAATTTTAGCAAGGTGGAAATTATAAAGAAAACAAGCAGAACTGTCTAATTGAAGCGATTGCATGTACCCTGTCAACACCTCCCTCCAATTAGGTGGTATGTGATGATAAGTCCGTTAGATAGCACGTGCCGATCGAGATATTGTATTGCCAGTTTTCGCACATAAGATCTTTATTGCGTGTAGTGTTGAATTTTGTAAATAAATCTGTAGCATATTATTTTATAGTCTTGATCAATACCCTAATAGTATTAATAAATTAAACATCATGCCGTAATGATAATTTTTTTAACTGCTACACGTATCAGTTGCACTGATTCGTAAATTGATATCGGCTTATTCAAATTTAAAGAGTGTAGATTATACTTCTAGATTCTGGATTTTATTCTGTTGATTGTCGTGAAATACACATGTATGTTCATGCACTTGTATAATATAAGTTTTTAACGTTTAGAATGTCGCGCATGTAGAATGCACCTTTGTACGATTGATTCTTGTTACGATGTTGTAGAGGTTTATTGCTTTAAAAATTTTAAACTCTGCGTAGAAGTGAGAAAATTACCATTTTAAGGAAAATGACAATTAAACTCTGTATCTACCTTTAATGTTAATTTCACCCGAGTTTTGTTCCGTTATTATTGCATCATGAAAATAATAGGTGCACGTGACTAGATCAAAGCAGTAGTAGGTCTTCATATTACGAGCTTAAATGATTTTATTCTCCTGATATTGTCTTGGATAATTATAGAATAAGAAATATAAAGTCTGGCAGATTGAATTTTGGTTAAAGAATGTTGTCAACTGACATGATAATCACGAAATTCTTATATCAACTTTGGACGATGAAGATTGTTTTAACAGACCGCCGAACCCGTGAATCGTGACAGATGGAAATTACCGGCCTCTTTAAGTAAAAGTGTGATGAAATGTTTGGAATGTAAATTATTATGTTAGTTACTAATCATTTAATTACTTATAGTTACATAAAGTGCTTCATTATTCGTTTTAGTGCATACGGTACACAGTTTTGTATATTTTTTTTCTGTAGGGATCATATGTATGTACACTGTAAACACAGGCAAATACACTGAACACGTAAATTAAATTTTAGTCCTTTGAAATACATGTAAATATCAACATTATCATAACTTATTTACTAATGCAAATGGTTAAATCCAATGATAGAATGTGTTTAATTCACTATGCATCAATAAAGTAGGCACATATTGGCTACTTATGCAAAGCTAGAACATATGAGATTCAATTTTCAGGACGCTTCATTTATCCGGACGATTTTGCTGGGAACCAAAGTGTCCGTATTAACGAGGCTCTACTGTAATGAATGTGATTAATGAGTTTCTCATGATCAGTTTCATCACCCGAATTCGAGTGATGCAACAACTAATTTGGCAAAAAATATTCATAAAGGAATTAAAGTTGTGGAATCATTGTTTTATCACGTTATTTTGTTGTCCGTACCTATCCTATATAGAATATGTCTTGCGAATATGACAATGTTTTATGATTACAATTTCGTAAAACACTGTAGTTATTTGACACCTTTATGGATGAAACCCTTTCCAGTCGTGTGGTCAAAATCACGGATACACTCCATTGGACATTGTGTTTGACAATCTAGTCCATACATTCCAAGTGGACATACGTCGTTTTCTCTAACAAGAGAATTACCAGTTATTGAGTCAATGATGTTGTTCTTCCTATTTGTTTTGTCTTTCAACAATGATCCAAATGAAGTACTGTTTGCATTGCTTTTAATAGAAGTGTTTTCATTTGCTAGCATCGGTAGTAAAGGCTTTTCTGATATATATATATATATATATATATATATATATATATATATATATATATATATGTATATATATATATATATACAAGTACAGTTTTAATAGTTGAATTCGCAATGTTAGAAAAAATATGCATATTTCTAATGATATACCAAGTACTATCAAACCCTCATATTTAGAAAAGATACAGTGTGGTATAACGCTGATGTAGATATGTCAATTAGTTCAGTCGCCCGAGGACAATCAGTTTAGACAATATTTCCGTTGTGCTTTGATATTAAGCTTCATATATTAAGGTATAACAATACCTATGTTTCATGAATTTAGTCCATTATGGCAAACTTGGTAACCTATAGACAATTTATTTACCAATTCAGTACAGATACTGTAAACAGTCTTTAAAATTTAAGAAACTACCTCAAACGATATAGGTTTTAAATGATGATAATAAATTTTATATAGTGCCTTATAAACAACAGATTACTCGAAGACGCTTTATAATAATACTAATGATATAATTCAGGGAAATTTAGCATGATATTTCCAGGATACTGTCTCATAAACAGCTACCTTACAGTTGAGATATCTGTAGCACACGCGTTTTGAGAAACGTACTAAACATGAAATATATATGGAACCTTACAGAACTCTTGCTGATACAGTCCTGGGCGCTAAATATCAATGTAAATTTGTTACTTCACCCACAACTTTGTATGTGTAAATATGAATTATTATGGAAGAGAAATAAAATAAAACAAAGGAAAAGGGAAGATTAGTTATATTTTACTAATAAGTCATAGAAAGTTCAGAATTCTAATTTTCTAACAGTTTAACTATCTTATACCTTTGAAAAACTATGAGGTTTATTTCAAACAATTTACGAAACGTAAAAAATAATCCATAGCTGTTTGGGAAGAACATTTCCCAGTCGTAGGGTCAATTGTTACGCTACACTATAATGGACATTTTGTTTGGCATTCCACTCCATTGAGCCCAGGTATACATATACCACTGCAGTGTAGGCCAGTGTACCCTACTGGACATGCTGTGTGAATAAGAAGGATACAATTTATCATAACAACAATAAAGGTAATGACATTAATGAAAATTTAATTCAGTTTCCAAGATATAAAACGTTAGTTCAAATAATGTCGTGAAACTATCTGTCCTGCTTTGACACTCCTGTACAGGCTGGTTAAAGAATTATCCAGGGCAGCACTGATGACCTTGTCTCTCTCTGTGAATATAGAGTATGAAAATCAGTGTATATTGTTAGAGAGTACAGTGTATCAAGACGGTAACTATGGGTAGAAGAGAGTCAACGTTTGAATGATAACCTTTCAATGTATTGATAAGTAATGAAATATCTGAGAATTGCATTTACTTTAACAACTGATATATCCACTATAACATTGAACATATATTCCAGTCTCCTGTGCTATGGTATTGGGACATTATTGGTGATGATGAACTATAGACAAAGCATACATATTTAGACTCACCTATGATCACAATGTGTCTTAATCTCGGCTATAGCATACAAAAAGTAAATACTCTACATCCATTGTTTACACATATTCAGCATTTGAATTTTAACTGGGGTGATAATTTTTAAATATATTGAATATACTTCCTGTAAAGTCCTTAAATTTAATAATCATATTTTTACATATCAAGTGGAAGAGGATATCAATATGTTAAGAGCCATTCTCTGTAACCACTTAAAAAAATTTGGCACGCATAGTCACCGATTTTCACGAAACTCACCTGAATGGACCATCTATATAACATATTCAAGAACATATATTTAAAAATTAGATAGTGATCATGGTTGCTATGAAAACAGGTACAATTTTATGAAGTTTCGCCATTTTAAAGAAGTTGGTAGTTTTGGCACGAAAGTTGAATATAAAACGTTATGAATAGTCTTAGAATTCTAATTTTTATATTAAATTATAAAACAGATCCCATATTTTTCATTAAAGAAAAAAAATGAATATTGAAAAATCCTAAGTGATTTTTATAATTGAACAAATCTGTAAAATTGTGTTTAAATTCAATGGTTTTTATGTCTTAAAACTTTTATTCGCAACCACCTCAAATAAAGTGGCACAAGTTTTTAAAACAACTAATCTATGTTCTTCATGCAAGGCGAAGATAACGAACAGTGATCAATCTCATAACTCCTACAAGCCATACAAAATAGATAGTTGGGCAAACACGGACCCCTGGACACACCAGAGGTGAGATCAGGTGCCTAGGAGGAGTAAGCATCCCCTGTTGACCGGTCACACCCGCCGTGAGCCCCATATCCTGATCAGGTAAACGGAGTTATAAATATAAACTAAAACTTTTGGGAATCTGCCTATTTCATACAATTTGAAGTGAATGATTTATGGGGGGAAATGCATTCTGTAACCAAGAGTTATTCCCCTTTGAAACTCTTCAACGTGATAAGGCAGTAAAATTACATGGAAACAAAAATAATATGGCGGGATAATGTCTTACTGCATGCTGATAGAAGTTTAGACGAAGACATATGACATTCAAAATATTCTCTCCACTCACCCACACGAAAGTAGAAGGTGTGAGAGACATATCTCCAAGTACAAGCGTTCTAGTAATACAGGTAATTATTCTATTTACTTTGAAATCCATTCACCAGCCTAGAATTAATCAACTTGATCACAATCACTTGATGTCAAATGTTTTCATAGACATTGTGTACAATTATGGATTTCTCTAGATCTGCCAATACCATGGCACATATGATGTGCGTGCGTGCTAAATATTCACCCTTCAACTCGCCACTGCTTCAGATGTATTGATATGACGTCAAAATGTAAACTGTGGCGTCGCACATTACAGTACTTGGATCTACTTAGGCCTAATGCAGCACATTTCATTATGTAGGGGATCGTGTGACTAGGATGAAATTGACATAATAAATGCAAAATCGTTATCATTATCTGTTTTATAATAGAATCATAAAAAAATCAGAGATATTTATTCATTTGAAAAATGCATGACCTTTCGTTATTATACATATTAGATAAAAGAAAAGAGACGCCCTGTTGTGATTAAGTCATTGCATACCGCCCCCCCCCCCCTTGATACATGCCAACACATTGAATAATTCTCCTTCGTTAAATAAAGTAATGGGTCATAACATTGAATTTTATTTCTAATCGTTTCTACTTGTATTAGTTCGAGCGCGGGGGGGGGGGGGGGTATACATGTACAGATACTAAACTGAGAAGTGAATTGAGGTGGGGACACTATTCAGTATTATTAGACATCCACGTATTAATTATTCTTTACTTTTGATGATACTTTAAAAAATTATCAATTCTATGAATAAATTCAATTAATTAAACAGAATTGAAATATTGTAGAAATACCAATACTGATACACCTTAGCCTATACATGTTATGCATGGGAATTTACTCTATATTTTTCTCTTTTTTGTTCAGCTTGATTTTGTTTTCATTTTACACATGCTACTAACAAAACAAAAGTATTTATTAAGGACATACAAGCAACATTTCTGACATTTTCTCTGAATTTTTTTCCATCTTCTTGATATAAAAAGCTATTGTATGATTTCGGAAATAAATTCAAATTTTACTGGCCTGAGTAGCTTAGCGATTAGATAACCTATGTTGTAATGCAGGGGTCCTGGATTTGATCCATTCTTTGCTAAAATATATTTGCACTGTCCTTCTATATACATCGTGCTGTAATACATAACTTTTGATTGCAACAATATTAGAAACTATCAAAATACTGAGTACCAGTATGCTTTTTTTTTTTTGTAGAAACGAGACAGAATGCACATTCATGAAAATTGATATATATTATTGAGAAACGTCGCATCAGTCCTCAAGTGATTAAACACCGCAAAACAATTCTCACTGTTTTGAATATTATGATTAACCCATGTGTTGATTAATTGAGATCATATAATCACCTTAGAGTTTAGATAAAACTAAATCTAGATAAGAATACATCCATTTAAGTAAGTTATTACCTACCGTAAGAAAAGTGTTTGAATAAGATTTCATTCAAACATATTATTTAAGGAATACATATTACAGCTACATGTAGTAGTAGATGCAGGGAAGAACAAGTAATATATTTTAGATGGGACATAAGATTTTGATATGCTTGCATATATTCATCTTGGTAATTCTGTTAAAATTAATATTATTTATTGATTTTGTAGGAAGTGTCGTAATGTGATTTTGGTGGTGGGCCAAGTCAGAAAAATCAGTGTATGTTCGATGCTCATGTTGCCTCAAATGATATGATAGGGTGTGGTTAATTTAACTGGAAAGAATTTCTATCAGGACAGCAGATTACATTATATTTTAGTTGCCTCTATGCCATTGAGAAGACGATTAGCCCTGATGACTATATATGCGCAAAATTAGAAAATGAAAAAGATTGCATGTGTGTGCTTATCTTGTCTATTTTGTAATATGTGATTCTAAAATAAAGGTATACCATTTATAATAGGATACGATTATGAAATATTCATCATCGGAACCCACTGCTCAAAGGCCGTAATTTAAACGCTGAGCATAGGCCTAAATTTTGCAACCCTCACTGGCAATGGTGACGTCTCCATATGAGTGAAAAATTCTTCGGTGGTATGTTAAATGATAATCAATGAATCAACCCGTGGGTTCCAACGATGTCAAATATTAAAAATGTTGACTTTCCCAGCATACTAAATGACTTCAATATGACCATCATTGGTATGTTACAGTTACAAGCAAGGTCTTCTCATGATGTTGAAATATAATTCACATACCTATGTTTAAAAAGATACGTTAAACGAGTGACAATGATGAACGTCCAGACTCTGAAAATAGAGGCCCTCAATTGTTTTTAATCAAATGCCAAGGTCACGAGTCAAGATCAAAATTATTTCTCATGGGTAACTGTAAATTGTCAAGTCATGTATTAAAAAATATTAGTTTAATAGATTTCATACATGGTACTGGCATAACATTTCTTGCATATACAGAGTAAGCAGAGTTAATATTGAACTGCAGAGAGAGAGAGAGAGAGAGAGAGAGAGAGAGAGAGAGAGAGAGAGGATTCCTCATGAATCAATGATAAATTACAATCTTTATGTATCCTATTTAGTGTATTTAACTTGAACAATTTTTAAGATCAATGATTCAATTTCAATGTCACACTTAATTCGATTGGCAAGGTGAAAAAAATGTACTTGATAGTTTGAAATAACTGAAATATTCAAATATGCATTTTCTAGATATGGTAGTTATTGTAATGAATTCTTAAGATATACATTTGCAATTTGTGATACATGTACAATACACAAATAGAAATGATGCACATTTGAAAAAAAAACAAAAAACAACAACTATGCATTGATTTAATTATCTGTTACAAATTAAGAGTGTTTATGATTGAAGAACATGCATGATGTATAACAAAATGAGATTTACTTGAAAAGAATGTGAACATCAAGTTTGCTGTTTTGTGATATTTTGTTACCATAGCAACAATGTAAAATGAATTATCAGTATTAATATTTCATCAAGTATAACATTGACTTCAGTTGAATCTGTTTATAAAAGCATTTTATTTTTATTTTTTGGTCTGAAAATTTATTTATTTTGCATGGATTTCGAATTTGACAAAAAAGCAATTTTCGTTTCCATGGCAACTAACATGAATTCTCATATTACACTTGTTAAAATTTAATATTTAACATCAGTAGCAATCGGTTACTAAGATTATATACTTTGAATACATAGAAAATTGTATTTTGAATTACATTGAAAAATGCATCTCTACTGTCATATCATGACGAAATGCATCATTTTGTTTCCATGGAAACACAGCTTAGATGGTAGATTCCCAAACATGTCTCATTGTTATATGATAGTACTATATCTAATGTATGTTGTACAAGCATTTATAGATTTCAAGCTGAATGCGGGGATTTTTATCCATCATTCAAATTTGCCTCTCAATTAGCTTTTCCAGAATGTATCAAACAACCCTCTTTTCCAGACAGAATGAAAATATAACATAATTATTCAAACCTTTAACTAAATATCAAACTAAATAATAAAAATGCTATATAGCATCATTTGATAATGACTAAATAAGAACTCAAACAGGTTAATCCAGGATAATTGAATGAAAAATGTCATTCTTCATGCAAAAATTGACTCTTTTGTGACCTGAATGGCATACACGTGTTACCATGGCAACAGAGTTGCATAGCAACCAAATTATGATGGTTTTACATTACTTATGCCAGATTAAGTCGATGTGCCAAATTTGAAAAAAAATCGGTGACAGTGCGTGCCGGACCCCTTATATAAATGTTTTAAGTGGTTACAGAGAATGGCTCTTAATTAACAACTTGATTAGATTTGATTTATTGGTTTAAATATAACGATAAACCTATAGGAAATCATTGTAAAAGTGCTATTAAATGTTGACCTATCTATACCATTAAAGGCAGCTAGATGTATCCACGAAATGTTTGTAAATAAAGAGGACATATACCATAGTCTGTCATATCATAAGTCTAACATATACTTTTATAATGAGATGAACGACATCCCAAAATACTTAATTTCTTTTAAATTTGCAAAGTAGTTTTTAAAATCCTGAAAATATTTTAAGTTGTAAAACTTTCGATTCGATAGTGTCTGTGCGTTTTTTCTCGGAAGTATTCGTATAACTTGCAACAACATATTTATTTGTCATGATTTATGTACATTGTAGGTGTTTATTCGCCTTTATTTCCATTGTGTTTATTTTGTGGGATCTACGACATTAATAAGTGTTTGTTATCTTTAATAAGCACGTTTTGAGATGCTTTGTCACTTTAGAGAACTCAACTTCACAGCAAAGCGAGAAAAAAAATCGTTTACATGCAGGAGTATGACCAATATTCATAATCACATTATTGAATGTGCTTAAGGTAGAGACAGATAGCAACCACGTGATCAGTAAAAATCGTGTATATTCACGTGAATTTATTTTCCGGAATGCCGTACACTGTCATAGAGTAGTTGAAAAACATAAAGGGGTTCCGAAAGTACAAGTTGTTGCTGTGACTGACTCGATGATTGAGGGGGTCGTCTCGACGAAAGATAGAGACAGTTGGCCATAGTTTAGATTAGGAATACGTCAATGTAATAATAGTGGACCAAATGTTTCGTCCGTGCAGAATGGCACTTTTTACCTCACGACCATGCATAGCTGCGCAACGTAAACAATTTTACAAAGTCGTTGATGTAGCGTGATCGTGATGTCCGACTCCGAGTGGTGCGAGTTTCAATACTGTTTATGTAGTCATTGAAAGTTTAAACAAAGTTTCTTCTGAGAAGAGGGATTCGATGGATGCATTCAACGTGGACAACGAGATTATAATTTCGTTTGGTAAGTGAAAAAATATGGCAAATTAAATTTGTATTCAACCCACTTTTCCTCTGCTATTTCACAACGTGATTTTATAACATCTATAAACACACAACTTGGAGATGTTTCATTTTCTTTGCATTTATGTATTCCATATGTGCCCAAAATATAACTCCTACATGCTCATGTAATTGTAAATGAATACCATGTATATGCCACATTTAAAAAAAATAGGACTCTCCCAAGTTTTTTTTTTGGGGGGGGGGTGTTGGGGGGGGTGTTGCACTAAATTTCTATTTGGTATACATGATAGTACTTATAATATCTTGAAATTTCATTGACCTAAGAGATATTTCAAATCTGGGGTTTCATGTTTCACACAAGCATGCAAGTCTACAATTTAAAATATTAATATTTCGTAAAATCACAAGTCCCCTCATAGGCAAATGTATGTATTGTATGAACATAAGATATGTATTTCCTTCTCTTGACCCACACTTGGTAAAGGAGACATGTCTGATAAATCTAGAGTTGACTTGTTTTGATATTATTAGAATGAACTGGCAGTTTATAGTATGAAAACATATCTGTCATCTCATATTGCAATATGATAATCATGATGTTTATTCACCTCATTAAAGGGGGGGGGGGGGGTGTATGGGGTATGTACAGTTTAAATAGAAGTTAGCTATAACAATATAAAGTAAATAACAATCATTCAGATGTACTACTACTGCAAGAGTTCACAATGCTGCACTGCACACATTTAACATAGTGTTACATATGTAATACTGATTTCAGACAAAATTTTAAAAATTAACATAATAAATGTAATTTTCAATATATCAGTATTTTAAAGTTCACTGAAGATGCATTGAGACACACAATTTTAAAATTGACATTGTCTGACACAGTATAATTAATGATTAATACTGACTGTGCAAATATTAATTATGATGATTTTTTTCCCTAAGTGTCATCCTAAGGACCAGTGCAAGTTGAAATGGGCTTCGAGTCAACAACTTCAACAGCAATTTGCCTTGAAAATCAGCAAGAAAGGTACAGTATTTTCTAAGATAGAATTTTTCATTTTAACACCAGACATTTGTAAAGACAATTCTTAGTATATTAAATAATCATATTCATTTTTTTTTTCAATATTTGAATATACAGAATATATTTTAACAGGTACTTCATTTACATTGATGATGTCATATCCCCTGGACCCCACAACTTTACAGGTTACAGAGAAAATTCAAGAACTTCTGCACAATGTGGGACTTGTATAGAATCAATAATGTTTTTGTGAGCCCAGCTATATTGTGCAACATACTAAAGTGTGAATTTAATTGAAAACAAGTACATGTACTCATGTATACTATTATATGTCTTTCTTAAAGACAATAATATTGCATAAATGTAGATGAAGTATCATTGTTGATTATTCAAAGTTTTTGATATATCAAAATCAGTAAACATTTCTAAATGAAAATAAAATACCAATTTTATAACTTTTAATCAATGTGTTTGAATTTCTCATTTTCTACCCCCCCCCCCTACCCCCACCCCCCCCCCCCCCCAACACATTCAGTGCATATATACCGTGAACTGGGAGAAATTAGAAATAGATAATGCAGTATGCATGCATTCTGAGTTATCCAATAGCGAGTTTTTGTTTCAGTGTGAGACTACAAGTAGGACTCATAAACTTATGAAGATACATATATATTTGTGAGAGGAAGATAGCTGATATGGGCCTCGAGATCCATGGGTCGAGCCACGGTGGTGGTCTAGAGGTTAGAGCATTCGCCCCGCATGCAGAAGGCCGGGGTTCGAATCCCGGCTGCGACAGACCTAAGCCGTTAAAACGGGTAATGGAAGTTCCATTGCCAAACGCTCGGCATCAGGTGTGAATGTCACGGGTCCTCGGATATGACCTTAAAAACGGATTCCCAGTGTCACAGTAGGTGTGGCACGCTAAAAAAACCTCACTGCTCAATGGCCGTAAGCGCTGAGCAAAGGCCTAAATTTGAAGCCCTTCACCGGTCTTGGTGACGTCTCCATATGAGTGAAAAATGCTCGAGAGAGAGAGAGAGAGAGAGAGAGAGAGAGAGAGAGAGAGAGAGAGAGAGAGAGACGTTAAACAATATACAATCAATCAATCCATGGGTCGCTTGGGTTGAAATCTTTCTATTGATATTGAATATAAAGTTGTTATTTAAACATATTTGGTGCACTATGCTATATAATCATATCAATTTCATCAAATAGGTATAATAGGTAAGCGTGTCTGGTTATTATAGAAAATTGTATGAAAAATAACTGAATATTAATGCAATCATTGTGAGTGCAAAAAGGTCAATTGCAAGAGCACATGCATAAATGCATTGGGTGATTTAACGGGGGGGGGGGGGGGGGGAGGGTAACCGGCGCGAGCCCCCTAAATGTTTCAAGTTTAAGTTAAATCGTGGTATGTTGTTTAGAAAAATGTATACGATAAAACAAGCAATAATTTCCTCCACTTTCGGAGAAATAAATGTCTGCCAAAACGTTTTAATTTATTGAATTACTTTTAGACCCCTGCCTCATACAGTCCCCCCTCCTCCCCCCCCCCCCCGATTACAGTTCCCGATCCGCCCCTGAAATAGCTTATAGAAACCTTCTTATTGTCATGTTCAATTCTCAGAGGTAATTTGGGATCGAATGCTTAAACATTTTAAGTTATTAAAAAGTCAGTAGTTTATCTCTGCTGGCTAAATTCTTCTTCTCAATGCGCCGAGTGCAATTCATGATGTCTATGTTCCTGCTCATTCTTTCTCCTCCATACCATGCAGTATATTAAAGGGGTTGGGATGTAATGGAGACATTTTTTTTAACAAATATAAATTGTATTTCTATTTTTTGTGGGGATTTTTAGGTGGGAAAACTCTAATATTAATCATCAAATGTGATGACGTATGATAAATCTATATTCTGAGTGTAAGTGCACAAAGGTCAACAACGAGAACTACAACAGAGTATAAGCTAAAATTTGAAATACATACTTTCTGTATTATAGTTATTAATTTAAAAAAGGTATTAGAAAGAATCTTCGAATTTCAGCAAGCTTTTTTTATGGATTGTTTACAACATCTTTTAATAATCCTTTTTCTTACGAAAATGTGTAGTTTGTAAAAAGGAGATGGGGTTAGGAATTGTTTGCTAGTTCCATATTGAACCCCATTATGGTGTATAATTTTTTTCTTATATTTAACTTACTAATAGACTAACCACTTAATGAAATAAAATAAGAAAATTGATGGGTATTTTTTTTTGCAGCTAAAGCAAAAGTATGATCCTGTGTGCAATTATTGTGCACTATTTTAAGGTGATAGGCCAATGTAGCTTTGTTGAAGTAATGTTGTTGCATGTTAACAATGATTGGTGAACTTGAAATTGATGTGTAATATACAATTATGTGAAAGGTTGTTTGAAACCATATATGACAAGTTATGATCCTTTTTACAATAAAAATGTTATAGCTCTATTTGTATATTGCTCTCTACTTATTTTTCTTCACTTTTTACGCTTTACAAAGACTAAAGAAGGTGCTATTAAAATTGCCATATTTCTCAAAAACAAGGTCGATTACCAACATTGATTTTTTAATATGTTTTATATCAAAGGTTCATCATAAACATATATCGAAATTTAAAAAATTCAATGGCTAATTTTTTTAGCATCAACCTATCAATCTCTACCTTAATGAGTTTCTCATGATCAGTTTCATCACCCGAATTCGAGTGATACATCAACTAATTGGCAAAAAATAATCATAAAGGAATTAAAGTTGTGGAATCATTGTTTTATCACGTTATTCCGTTGTCCGTACCTATCCTATTATAGAATATTTCTTGCGAATATGACATTTTTTTATGATTACAATTTCGTAAAACACTGTAGTTATTTGAGACCTTTATGGATTAAACCCTTTCCAGTCGTGTGGTGAAAATCACGGATACACTCCATTGGACATTGTGTTTGACAATCTAGTCCATACATTCCGAGTGGACATACGTCGTTTTCTCTAACAAGAGAATTACCAATTATTGAGTCAAAGATGTTGTTCTTCCTATTTGCTGTGTCTTTCAACAATGATCCAAATGAAGTACTGTTTGCATTGCTATTAATAAAAGTATTTTCATTTGCTAGCATCGGTATAAATATAATACAAGTGCAGTTTTAATAGTTGAATTCGCAATGTTAGAAAAAAATATGCAAATTTTTAATCATATACCAAATGCTATGAAACCCTCGTATTTAGAAAAGATGCAGTGTGGCATGACCTTCATGTAGATATGTCCTTTCGTTCAGCCGCCCGAGGACAATCAGTTAAGATAATATTTCCTTTGTGCTTTCATATTAAGCTTCATATATCAAGGTAATACAATACTTATGGTTCATTAAAATTTAGTCTATCATGGCAAACTTGGAAACCTATAGACAATTCATTTACCAATTCAGTTCAGATACTGTAAACAGACCTTAAAATTAAAAAAAAAAATTCCTCATACGGTATATGTTTTAAATGGTGATATTAAAATCTATATAGTGCCTTATATAAAATAAATTACCCTAGGGCGGCCTACAATAATATTAATGATATAATTCAGAGGAATTTAACTTGATATTCCCAGGCGTTTGTGTCATGAAAAGCTATCTAACAGTTTAGATATCTGTAGAACACTTTTTGAGAAACACACAAAACATGAAATAGATATGGAACGTTACAGAAGTCTTCCTGATACGGTCGTGGGCGTTAAATATCAATCTAAATTTGTTACTTCAATTTCAACTTTGTATGTGTAAATAAGACTTCTTATGGAAGGGAAATAAAACAAAGAGAAGGAAAAAGGAAGATAAGTGATATTTTGCTAATAATTCATAGAGCATTCAGAATTCTAATTTTCTTACATATTAACTACCTGATACCTTTAAGAAACTATTAGGATTATTTCAAACAAGTTACGAAACTTGAAAAATACCTCCTACCTGTTTGGTCAGAACATTTCCCAGTCGTACGGTCGCACGTTATGATACACTCTAATGGACATTTTGTTTGGCATTCTACTCCATACAGCCAAGGTAGACAGATGTCACTGCAGTGTTTGGTCAGTGTACCCTTCTGGACATACTGTGTGAATAAGAAGGATACAATTTATAATAACAACAATAAAGGTATTTATGAAAATCGAATTCAGTTTCTTAGATATCAAACGTTAGTTAAATTAATGTCATGAGACTATCTTTCTTGCTTTGACACTTCTACACAGTTTGGTTAAAGAATGATCCAGGGCAGCACTGATGACCTTGTCTCTCTCTGTGAATATAGAGTATGAAACTCAGTATATATCCTAAGGGGGTACATAGTATCAAGACGGTAACTAACGGTAAAAGAGAGTCAATGTTTGAATGATAACCTTTCGATGTATTGATAAGTAATTGAATATGTCAGCCTTTCATTTACTTTAACAACTGATATATCCACTATAACATTGAACATATATCCTAGTCTCCTGTGTCATGGTATCGGGACATTATTAGTGGTGCTGAGATATAGACAAAACATACATATTTATACTCACCTATGATAACAAGGTGTCTCCATTTCGGCTATAGCATAGACAAAGTAGAAACTTCATATGCATTGTATACACATATTCAACGTTTGAATTTAGACTGGCGTGATGATTATTAAATATATTGAAATTACTTCCTGTAAAGACCTTGAATTTAATAATCATAGTTTTACATATCAAGTGGAAGAGGATACCATTATGTTAATTAACAAGTTTGTATAATATGGTTTATTGGTTTAAACATAACGATATACCTATAGGAAATAATTGTAAAAGTGCTATTGATTTTTTACCTATCTATACTATTAAAAGCAGTCAGCTGTATCAAAGAAATTTGTGAAATACAGAAGACATATGCCATAACGTATCATATCATAAGTTTAGCATATATTTTTATTGTGAGACGAGCGACTTCCCAAAATACTTAATTTCTATTAAATGTCCAATTTGGCTTTAGTTTTTTAAAATTCTTAAGACATTTAAGTTTTAAAATAACAACTTTTGATTTGATAGTGTCTGTGCGTTTTTTCTCGGAAGTATTCGTTTAATTTGTAACAACATATTTATTTACCATGATTTATGTAGGTCTATGTTTGCCCTTATTTTCTTTCTGTTTTGTTTGTGGGATATACGGCATTGATAAGTGTTTGTTATTTTTAATACACAAGTTTTGAGATTTAGAGTACTCTAGTACACATGTACAGCAAGGTGAGAAAAAATCGTTTACGTGCGGGAGTATGGCCAATCTCCATAACCGTATCAATGAATGTTCTCAACGATTTTCTAATGAGCAGTGTCATCACCTAAATTCGATTGATCCACTAAATAAGTTGGCAAAAATATTCAAAGAGTAGTTAAAGTTGTGGAATCATTATTATATCACGTTATTTCGTTACTCGTACGTGTCCTATATAGAATATTTCTTGCAAATATGATATTGGTTTTATGATTGCAATTTCGTAAAACACTGCAGTTATTTGATACATTTATGGATGAAACCCTTACCTGTCGTGTGGTCACAAATACGGCTACACTCCATTGGACATTGTGTTTGACAATCATGTCCATACATTCCAGGTGGACATATGTCGTTTTCTCTTGCAATAGGACTACCAGTTAATGAGTCAAAGATAATGTTCTCACTATTTACTGAGTCTTTCAACAATGATCCAAATGAAGTACTGTTCGCATTGCTACTAATAGAAGTGTTTTCATTTGGTGGCATCGTTGGCAAATGATTTTCTGAAATTGATGAACAGATTAACAACTACAGTATTAAGAGTTGAATTCGCAATGTTAGAAAAAATATGCATATTTTTAATCATATACCAAATTTTATTAAACACCCGTATTAGGAATAGATACAGTGTGGTATGACGTTGATTGTAGATTATTGTAGATATGTCCATTAGTTCAGCCGTCTGAGGACAATCAGTTCAGATAATATTTCCGATGTGCTTTGAGATTGAGCTTCATATATTGGCGTATAGCAATATTTAAATTTTTTGAAATTTAGTCCATTATGGCAAGATTGGTAACCGTTTCACTGATTCATCTCAGGTGCTTTACACAGTTTTTAAAGTTTGATAATTACCCCATACGATATATGTTTTAAATGATGATAATAAAACTTATACAGTGTCTTATATAAAACAAATCACTCTACGGCGCTTTACAATAATCGTAAATATATAATGCAGAGGAATTTAACTTAATATTCCCAGGCTATTGTCTCATGAACAGCTATCTTACAGTTTAGATATCTGCAGCACACTTTTTGAGAAGCGTACAAAACATGAAATAGATATTGAACGTTACATAACTGTTGCCGATACCGTCCTGGGCGTTAACTATGAATCTAAATTTGTTACTTCACCTACAACTTGGTATGAGTAAATAAGAATTCTTACGGAAGAGAAATAAAACAAAGAGAAGAAAAGAGAAGATTCTATTGTTTATTGACCAAGAACCATACCATAAGTGATATTTTACTGATAATTCATAGAAAATTCAGAATTCTAATTTTCTAACATTTTAGCTATTTGATGCTTTTAAAAAACTATTAGGTTTATTTCAAAGAATATACGAAATGTAAAAAAGAATTTATACCTGTTTTATCAGAACATTTCCCTGTCGTATGGTCACATGTTACGCTACACTCTAATGGACATTTTGTTTGACATTCCACTCCATATAGCCCAGGTAGACAGATGTCACTACAGTTTAGGCCAGTGTACCCTGCTGGACATACTGTGTGAAAAAGAAGGATATAATTGATATTAACTACAATAAAGGTAATGATATTTATGAAAATCGAATTCAATTTCCCAGATATCAAACGTTAGTTAAATTAATATCATGAGACTATCTCTCTTGCTTTCACACTCCTGCTCAGTCTGGTTAAAGAATGATCCAGGGCAGCACTGATGACCTTGTCTCTCTCTGTGAATATAGAGTATTAAAATCAGTATATATCGTAAGAGGGTACAGTGTATCAAGACGGTAACTCTGGGTAAAAGAGAGGCAATGTTGAATGATAACCTTTCGATGTATTGATAGGTAATGAAATATGTAAGACTTTCATTGACTACTAACGACTAATATAGGCATTGTAACTTTGAACATATATATCAGTATCCTGTGTCATGAGATCGCAACATTATTAGTGATGCTGAGATATAGACAAAACATACATACTTATACTCACCTATGATCACAAGGTGTTTCCATCTCGGCTATAGCATACAAAAAGTATATAATCCACATGTATTGTATAGTGCACATATTCAATGTTTGGATTCAGACTGGGGCGATAATTATTAAATGCATTGAATGTACTTCCTGTAAAGTCCTTAAGTGGACGGATATACCAATATGTTAATCAACAACTGTGTATGATTTGATTTATTGATTTAAATATAACAACAAACCTCAAGGAAATAATTGTAAAAGTGCTATTAATTTTTGACCATTCTATACCATTAAAGGCAGCCAGCTGTATCCAAGAAATGTGTGTAAATAACAAAGGCATATTTTATGGCCTATCATATCATAAGTCTAACATATACTTTTTTGAGACACACCGCTTCCCAAAATATTTAATTTCTGTTACATTTGGAATGTGGCTTTAGTTTTTGAAATCCTTAACACATTTTAAGTTGCAAAAAATTCGATTTGATAGTGGTGATGCGTTTTTCCCGGATTTATTCGTGTTACTTGCATCAACATATTTATTTCTCATGATTTATATAGGTCTCTGTTTGCCCTTCTCTTCATTTTGTTTTCTTGGTGGAATCTACGACAGTGATCGGTGTTTGTTATCTTTAATACGCAAGTTTGATATGATATTTCCCTTTAGAGAACTCTAATTAACAGCAAAGCGAGAGACAGTTCGTTTACTTGCGGAAGTATGACCAGTATACATAGCTGCATTAATGAATGTGCTCAATGAGTTTCTCATGAACAATTCCATCACCCGAATTCCAGTAATTCACAACCTAAGCAAACAAAAAGTATTGAAAGAGTAGTTAAAGTTGTGGAATCATTGTTATACACGTTATTTCATTGCTCGTACGTATCCTATATAGGATATTTCTTGCAAATATCACATTGTTTTTATGATTGCACTTTCGTAAAGCACTGCAGCTATTTGATATTTTAATTGATGAAACCATTTCCAGTAGTGTGATCACAGTCACGGCTACTCTTCATTGGACATTTTGTTTGACAATCTAGTCCATACATCCCAGGTGGACATACGTCGTTTTCTCTTAAAAGAGGATTACTAGTTGACAAGTCAAGGGTATTGTTCTCACTACTTGCTTTGTCTTTTGACAATGATCCAAATGAAGTGATGTTTGCATTGCTATTATCTGACATCATTGTATCTCCTAGCATCGGTAATAGAAGATTTTCTGAAATAGATGTATACATAATACAACTGCAGTTTTCGTAGTTAAATTTGCAATGTTAGAAAAACAAATATGCATATTAATTTTAGTATGGTATGACACTGATTGTAGATATGTCCAATAGTTCAACCGTCTGAGAACAATCAGTTCGGATAATATTTCCGTTGTGCTTTGAGATTAAGCTTCATATACTGGGGTATAGCAATACTTAAGTTTCTTGAAATTTAGTCCATTATTGTAAGATTGCCAACCTTTTGTCGAGCTATCTACTCATTTAGATCAGACATTTTTCACAGTCTTTAAAGTTTGAATAATTAATTGATATCATATAGACTTTAAATGATGAAAATCAAATTTATAAAGCGCCTTATATAAACAAATTGCTATAAGGCGCTTTGCAATAATGCTAATAATGTAATTTAGCAAAATTCAACTTCATATTCCCAGGGTAGTCTTATGAACAGTTCCTTAATTTTTAGATTTCTGCAGCACACTTTTAAAGAAACGTACAAAGCATTAAATAAATTTTGAACGTTATAGAACTCTTGTTGCTACAGTCCTGGGCGCTAAATATCAGTCTAAATTTGTCACTTCACCTACAACTTCTGATGTGTAAATAAGGAGTCATGCCATTGAAGAGAAATAAAACAAAGGAAAAAAAGAAGATAAGGGATATTTAGTAGTAATTAACAGAAACTTCAGAATTCTAACTTTGTGACATTTTAGTCATTTGATATCTTCGCTAACTATTACGTTTATTTCAAACGATTTACGAAAAGTAAAATTAATTCATACCTGTATGGTCAGAACATTTCCCAGTTGAATGGAAAGCTGCAGTCTAATGAACATTTATTTTGATATTCCACTCCATACGGCCCAGATAGACACGTGTGTATGCCAGTGTATGCCAGTGTACCCTACTGGACCAACTGCGTGAATAGAGAGAATACAATTCATAATAACAATAAAGGTAATGACATTTACGAAAATTGAATTTGGTTCCCCAAATATCATGTTTCTCAGATTGATGTAATGAGACTAATTCCCTTGCGTTGACACTCCTGTACAGTCCGGTTAAAGCTTGATCCTGGACAGCACTGATAACCTTGTATCTCTCTGTCAATATACAAGTACAGTATGAAAACCAGGTATTCCTCCGAACAAAGACGTAAAGGGATACATTGTATCAAGACGGTAACACTGGGTAGACGAGAGTCAATGTTTGAACTATGGCCTTTCCATGCATTGATACGTAATGAGATATGTAAGAAATTCATTTACTTTAACATCTAATATAATCACTGTAACATTGAACATATAGATTAGTATTCTGTGTCATGACATCAGGACATTGTTAGTGGTGCTTACATACAGAACAACCATACATATTAATTATATACCTGCCTAGGATCACAAGGTGTTTCCACACCGACTATAGCACACATGAAACAGAACCTCCACATGTATTGTATGCACATATTCAACGTTTGAATTTCAAAACGGGTGATAATCATTAAATACATTGAATGTACTTCCTGTAAAGTTCTTGAATTCAATAATCATTATTCTACACATCAAGTGGAAGGGAATAGCGATTTGTTAATTAACATCTTTGAATGATTTGATGTATTCGTTCAAAATTGATAGCAAACTTATAGGAAATACTTGTAAAAATGTGCTTAAATATCTGTATCATTAAAAGCAGCCTGTATCCAGGATTTTTGTAAATGAAAAAAAGTTTGAATACCTATCAAATCATAATTCGAACACGTGTTTTTTTTTTATCGCAAGACATACTGCTTCCCAAATTGGTTGATTTCTGTTAAATGTGTAATGGGGTTTTATTCATAAAATCCTTAACACATTTCAAGTTATAAAAAAACATTCAATTTAAAAGTGTTGACAAATGTTCTCCACTCTTGTCAGGAATATTCGTATTTCTTGTACAGACTGTATATTACAGGTTTAATTTGTCAATTATTTCTATAGGTCCGCATTTAACCTTCTCTTAATTTTGTATCCTTTGTGTGATTTATGGCATTGAGATGAACAGAAAATTAAGGGTAGGGAAAACATAGACATCTGAAAATATCAGAGGTGGGATCAAGAGCAAAAAATTATTAAAATCCCCTTTGGACCGGTCAAAACAAATGTGAGTTTATCTTTAAATCGGGTAAACGATATAGCCCGCAGTTAAAATTAGCGTGTAAAGAACAGTCTCTATTGGCATGAAACATGTGAACAGTACTTTACCTAATGACCGGTTGTATGTGTAAAGTAGATCGTTATAACCATCATAGATGCAATTAACCTGCCTCGATTTAAGACCTTGTACACAGAAAAAAAGCTTGCATATCGAATCAATAGAGAGACATAAACACCATATTCAAGTAATATTGGAAGATTGCTTTATAATTATTGGAAATTAACAATGGAGAAGTCATAAAGTTGAATGGTTAGCTGCCCGTAAGCATCTATGTTTAATAAAATATCCAAGTATGAAGCACATATGGAAGACTGTGGTTTTTTTTATTTCGAGGTTACTGGCATATATCGAATCGAGATATCAATGAAAATGACTATTGTTCAAAGATACATCGCCATTGATATATTAGAATGTCGATCTGCGAGTTGAAAAGACAATATATTTCTTTTCTTCTTCTATAGAAGCGTTTGAGTATGAAAACAGATCAGTAATAAAGAAAGACAGTTTCTGTCTGTGGGAACTCCAACAGGCGGTTGAAAGAACTGATCACCAAGGAATACGAATATATTGTCAATGAGGAACTCATGCATATATTTAATAACGACTTCGGAGTACTTGTGCGTACAATCAAAATGGTGTTAGACAAAGACCTTTTTGAATGACTGATCACAAAATGTGAATATTTCCTTTTCCCATTTCTAATGAAGAACCACATCTGAATTCAGTAAATACTCTACCAAGCCCCTGTCTTTGCTCCTCGCGAAAATATCAACAGCTGTGAAAAGAGAAACTTCAAACTTTCTGTGCGACTACATATGCTAGAATTGGTGTTAATCAAATGTGGATTTTAAAAAATTCTAAAGAACTTTCAGTAAACTTGAAATCGCAAGACTTTTCAACACTATACACGACCATTCCTCACGATAAACTAAAGACTAGACTTTTTGACATCATAGATAGTTGCTTCTTCAACAAAAATGGAAAAAGGAAATATTCATATCTAGTGATCAGTCATCCAAAAACTTACTTTGTTAAACACCACTCTGATTCCATGCACACGTACTCTGAAGTTGAAATAAAAATATGCTGGAGTTCGTCATTGACAATGTCTTCGTGGTCTTTGGTGATCAGGTTTTCCAACAGTCTGTTGGAATTCCCATGGTAACGAATTGTGCTCCTTTGTTAACTGACATATTTGTATATTTATATGAAGCAGAATTTATTCAAAAAACTTCTTTGTGAGAAGAAAAAGTATCTTGCTTTGGCCTTCAATTCGACATTTTGATATATCGACGACGTTTTGTTTGTTAATAATGATATCTTTCATTCATATGTCAATTCGATATATCCCTGTGAGCTCGAAATAAAAGAGACAACAGAGTCGTCCAATTCTGCTTCATATTTAAATATTTTACTAAAAGTAGACATTAACGGCAAAATGACAACTCAATTGTATGACAAACGAAATTATTTCGGCTTCTCCATCGTCAACTTCCTAAATATATGTAGCAATATTCCATTATCGCCTGTATATGGTGTTTATATTTCTCAACTGATTCGATACGCAAGAGTTTGTACTGCGTATAGTCAGTTTTGAAATCAAGGCAAGCTACTGACAAACAATTTGATGGTACAGGGGTTTCAACAGTCTTGATTGAAGTCAGCATTTCGCAAATTGTATGTTGGTTATAGCGATCTAGTTCGTTATTACAACCTATCATTGGGTCAAATGCTGTCTGACGTGCTTCATATAGATTGTTAGACCGTTCTTTGAACACTGATTTTGATTACGGATAACTCACGGTGGGTGTGACCGGTCAACAGAGGATGCTTACTCTTGCTAGGAACCTGATCCCACATCTGGTGTGTCCAGGGGTTAGTGTTTGCCTAACTATCCATTTTGTATTGCTAATAGGAGTTATGAGATTGATCACTGTTCGTTATTTTCGCCTTTCATCTGAATGGTGTCAGAAAGTCTAGTCTTTGACTTATCATAGAGAATGATTTTGTAAAGTGTTAACAAGCCGAATGTTTAATGATATTCACTTGAAAAACAAGTTTTGTGGTTTCAAATTTACCAGAAGGTCTTTGAAATTTTAAAATGTTTTTTGTGAGAAGCAAATATAGGGACTTGATTACGAATTAACAACACGTTTATGAGCACATACTGTAATTTAGCTATATGTCCACAGCGACGTGAACATGTGATCGTCATTACATGTACATACATTCATCGGCAGCAAACCTAAACAGTTTTGTGATCAGGTACCTCAATTTTTATACTGATTTTTTTTCAACTCCCGTGCGAATCCTGGTTAGAATAGTTCCTCAGTACCCCTTGCTTGTCGCCAGGGGGGACTAATTGGGGCAGTCCTTCGGATGAGACCGCAAAAACCGAGGTCCCGTGTCACAGTGGTTGTGGAACAATAAAGATCCATCCCTGCTCAATGGCCATAAGCGCTGAGCATAGGTCGAGATGTTGCAGCCCCTCACCGGTTGTGGTGACGTCTCCGTATGAGTGAAATATTCTCGAAAGGGACCTAAAACAACATTCAATCAATCAATCAATCTATGTCCGAGGCTTTGGTGTTTAGTATGCTGGTGGACTGTTAGTCCCCGAGTGTCTCTACAGCCCAGTAGCTAAGTACTTCGTTACTAGCTTGAAAATACGGATGTATATTTAATTGCTGTTATAAAATTTAGAAATTCATTTCAAAATTAAGGATTATCTCCCTCATGCATAGCTCTTATCCTTGAACGAATTTGGCTCCACTTGTTTGGCACGCTGTTTTTGGCTATATTTAGATCTAAAACTTCATAGTTATTTCGGATTTCAAACATTTCAGTTGAGCATCACTGAAGAGACATTATTTGTCGAAATGCGCATCTGGTGCATCAAAATTGGTACCGTATAAGTTTTACATTATGCAGTGTATCAATTGAAATATTGCATTCAAACGGACGCAAAAACCCATTCGGTATTGACTGACATGACCATGATCATTATAATGTCATTCATGGTTGTGAGATACCATGTCTTATATGTTATATTTCTTTTATCTTGCACTGTTTTACACCGTTCGTGGTAGCTCAGCGCCAAAGTATTCACACTCAGTCTTTCGAAAATTCATTTTCATTATCCACTGTTCGTAAATTTGACGTTTAGCTTTCACGCCGCTTCGTATATTTCTTCTTATTGATCAGATACAGCAAAAATATTGAATATACTCTCGGGAAAATTGTAATGATATTAGAGCATTTGCATATTATTAAAGTGCAAAGGATTATAGCACATTGTGTCAAGATGGGGGTGACTTTGCAGATGACTTCCATCTATCTGATATGGCTAATATCGTGCCTTTGTTTTTTTTATTAGATTGCAACAGCATTTTAAACGTTTTTGAAGAATAATTTTATATAAGTTTCCACGGAACTCGGTGAAAACAGACCTTGTCTGCGCTATGATATATTGTTTATTTAGCCGTGCTCCTTTTTAACCATTGATAGACTATTGATAGTGAATAAGTTTCTGATGAACGTCACCCATTGCATTATGGTTGTATTGCTCAGTCAACCAATAATTTGCTTACTGTTCCTAGGCACCTGATCCCACCTCTGGAGTACCCGTTATTCCCTGTTTGCAATATTCTCAATAGTGTATTTTTTGTGAAATTTGTAAGATTGATCAATGTTCGTTAGATTTACTTTTTCATATTACAGTATACATTGTAATATATAATCAAAATAATTTGTAGTATAATACCTCCAAATTTTTATTACCTTGTCTTACAATTTACAAATAAAGTATTGTAAATAGAGGGGACGTAAGGTAGATCGATCTTCATGCGGTGTCATAGATGTTAGCAAAAATCTTTATGAAATTAAACTTTGCGCATGATAGAAATGTATCTTTCAGAGGAACATCATTTACTGGATAAAGTAAAACGTTTGATAGTGAAATATAATTTACTGGTTAAAGTAACATGTTTTATAAACTATTGATAGTGAAAAGGTATATATTTTCCATAGGTAATCAATTATCTATGATACAAATTATGTTGTCAAGAAAAATAACTATTATGCTGGTATTTCCTCTACTGTATGTATGTTATATAATGTGTTCTCTAACATCAGCAATTAATTTATACATCATATATAAGCAGTTTTTTTTCCCCTAAACTGTTGACATTAAAAAGTTTTTCTCTACTTTAATTATTCTGTTTTAGAAAGACATGTGATTTTCCGATATTGACCTATATGCTTCTGTTTTGATATGTCTTACATTTTAAAAGATATGGCAACATACATATTCTCTTTAGTTAATGATTAATCCAAACAGTATGCAGTGGGAATTGATAGTTTTTCCATTTTCAGCCAATTATATTTAAAAGTCACATGTTAGATCCAGTTTTTTGGCACTTTAGTTTTCCTTTTAGCTCTTACAAGTTGCTTTGTCATTTCGAATTTCAAAATCTCGGCTTGAGCATCACTGAAGACACTGAAGAGACAATATTTGTCGAAATGTGCATCTGGTGCATCAAAATTGGTACCGTATAAGCTTTACATTATGACACCTGGGTCGAGGTCTCTGCTGGTGGACTGTTAGTGCTCGAGGGTCTCTACAGCCCAGTAGCTAAGTACTTCGTTACTAGCTTGAAAAAACGGATGTATATTCAATTGCTGGTATAAAATTTAGAAATTCATTTCAAAAATAAGGATTATATCTCCCTCATGCATAACTCTTCTCCTTAGAAGAATTTGACTGCACTTTTGGCACTCTGTTTCCGCTAAAATAGCTCTAGCAAGTTTATCGTTATTTCGGATTTCAAAAATTTCGGTCGAGCATCACTGAAGAAACCGTATTTATCAAAATGCGCATCTGGTGCATCAAAATTGGTACCGTATAAGTTTTATGTTATAACCCTGCGGTATAACACTACTTTAAATTTAACTAAAATAAAGATTGGTCTAGCTTTCTTAGAAAACAATGTAAATGTTTAAATGTAGATGATTATACCACTGGAGACAAACACTGTATACATTTATGATTATCATATATCCACCCTTCCCCCTGCATTAAACAACTGTTATGTCACAGTTAAGCTTCCTTGGTAAATTTTCAAGCAATGCGTTTCAATAGCAATGTTTAGGGATTTTCGTATCAAACGTCAATTTAACAAGAAACAACAGATGCAAATCGTATTTAGAATGTCCTTTTGCGATATGCTCGGCATCGAAATTATATATTTGCATTTGATCACGAAAAGTATATATTTTCAGCAATATGAATAAGTTTCCAATGTACTTATATGCGGATACGGTAGAATAGATCAGGAAAACGGTATATTTCCATACAATCCCTGAAAGGAAAATTCCACGTAATGCATGCAGTAATACATGTATCAGTAGGTGGGCAAATTTAAAACTTTAAACTATTAAGAAGCTTTTAGTGCATAAATTTAATAAAGACCCGCAATGATTTGTATTCTTTATAGCAATTATGAGATTAATCACAGTTCGTTATATTCACTTGTTCATCGAATCAAAACGTAAAAAGATATTATTTAGATCTGCTCTTGAATACTATACCCGCTCTCAATATAAAATAAATAATAAGAACACAAACTTCGATAAATCAAAAAGGTTTTTGATATGGAGATTATCAACGGATCTCAGATTGTATTCTAGACGAATTAAACGTTAAGTTAAGTTAAGCTCACGGTGGGTGTGACCGGTCAACAGGTCAACAGGGGATGCTTACTCCTCCTAGGCACCTGATCCCACGTCTGGTGTGTCCAGGGGTCGTTGTTTGCCCAACTATCTATTTCTATTGCTGGTAGGAGTTATGAGATTGATCACTGTTCGTTATCTTCACCACCTTGCATACAATTTTAAAACAAACTTTTTATATCACGTACTTCAATGTCCTTTCTAGTACGCTAGTTTCGAGATAAGAGCTCTTCTGTGTAGGAGGTATATTCAATGGAACTTTGAATGCCTAAGTGGGACAGCGTGACGCTACAGTCAGTGAGGAAGACGATAAAATGTATTAAAAACGGCTTTGTTTTCAATATGTAAATGTAAGAAATACAAAATACTTTCGAAAGATATGTTTTATTGAAATTGAAACATAAAGACAATGTCATATTTGTAAGTAACATCCTGAATATGATACCTACGACCACCGAAATAACGTGGTCTGATAAAATATAGAAGTTTGAGAGTGAATTGATTTGCACCTGATCTTCTTCTGATATACTTCAAAATTTGTATCAATGTGTGATGAACGGGCCATTCCAAAAACAAATTGTCATAGTCTATATTTATTATGTTTGTTCACAATTGAATTGGAATTAACAATTATCCGGTTAATAATCATTTCCGTATAGTTTTATTTTCCGGTAAAGACAATTGATGTTGTTTTCCCCTCATTTATAGACACTAAATAGTGAAATATATAACAAATACATTTCATTTGATTATTATCAGAAGACAAGGCAGATACAAAATGTTAATTTTTAGATAAATATATTAAGTATCCTGCTGTTGTCGTCAACTCGACATTTAGATATATCGACGACATTTCATTTCTTAACAGTAATCATTTTGATACCGATTCGATATATGACAGTGAACTAGAAATGAAAGGCATGACCAAGTTTTCTACAGTTGCTTTGTTATTGGATATCTTATTAAACATGGATGTTTACGGCAATCTAACGACTTAACTTTTTAACAACGGGATGATTGCAGTGTCTCCATCATCAACCTCCCATATATTTATGTAGCAATATTCCATCATCACATGCATTTGGTGTTTAGGTCTGATTTGATATGCGAACCATTTTTTCTGGGTATTGTAGGTTTTTAGTTAGAAGCACGCCACTGCCCAACATGTTGATGTTGCAGGGGTTTAACAGTTTTGTTTAAAGTAAGCAATTCACTCATTTCATGGTCGTAATAACGATGTAGTTTACCAATATAACTTGTCACTGGGTCAAATGATATCTGACGTGGATCGGTTTTGTATTCTTTGTGACAGTCCGCAATGAGACTACTGCACCACAGAAATGTTTCAATGTGACAGTGGGTTGCTTTCCAAACACAGGAAAATCAATTAAAGTCTAAACTCTAAATGTTCTAGAACCATTTTTTTTAAAAATTGAAAATCCTCACCTGATAGGTGAATAAAATAACTTCATAATAAGATATTTCATCCGAAAACATACCATACATAAAATCAAACTAACCTGTAAGAAATTAATGTCAAGTTAATGCTGTATATTTACGTGCAGTCTACCGACGGTAATAACTATAAAATGTCAGAAACATGTCAGAAACATAAAATATCATTAAAAGTTCTTCAATTCGTACTTTTCAGACGCATGTTAAATAACTCTTTTACCTGAATTCTAATCGAAAGATAGTGTGTTTCTATCTTTGATAGTTGAAGAGGAGTAGAATTGATAACGTTTCTTACATAATATCATTATACTCCATCAAGGACAAAAACACTTATGATGAGGTGATGTGTCAAGGACTTTTCAATACGCAAAAGATTGGTAGATAGTAATATGTTAAAGATATCATTAGAAGGAGGATGAACATATAAACATGAATATAAAATAAGGATATCGATATAATGTTACAACATCTTGATATTTATCAAACCTGTCACTTATTCAGAATTGGTTTGATTCCACTGGTCGCAGTGGAATGGAAGGTGCAATTAAATATTCGTTGATGGATTCATACAATGGATGGGCCGGAGAAGATTGGGTCTCTTCATGTGAATGTGACGTTTCTTCTTCAAAGATGGTGCGTATTAGATGAAAGATCAAAAGGATCAATACATGTAACAACATCACCGACACAGATTCTAAACAAATAATGACAATAACAATTGATGAACAAATGTTGTTGGCTTTCTTCGAATTACGACTCGTCGTTGTTGGAGATGTTTCGGTCGAGGTCACTGTACTTTTCGACAACGATTCAAATTAATTACTGGTAGACTTCGTATAGTTAGAAGTGATTTCTCTCCTAACATTGATCTTAAAGGTATTTCTGAAATAGATATACATATAATTCGACTGTAGTTCCCATACATCTATACACTTGGCGTTTGATTCACAATATTTGAAAGATTTCTCAATAACACAATTATTATTCACACACTAAATGCTATTAAACACGCGTATACACTGTCCATCTGTCAGTCTATTCACATGTAAACATTCATTTCAGAATAGTTTCCCGTAATTATTTGATGTTCAGCTACATCATGATGATATATAGCAGATAGAAAATATGGTGCAAGATGCTCTGATTCATTAATAACGACAATAAAGGCAATGGCAATTTTGAAAATAATTTCGAATTCAGTTTTACAGCTGTCAAATTCAAATTGTCATTGTATGAAACTATTTTCCTTGCTTTGACATTCCTGTGCAGTACGTTAAACATGTGTCCAGAACAGCACTAACTACCTTCTCTCTCTCTCTCTCTCTCTCTCTCTCTCTCTCTCTCTCTCTCTCTCTCTCTCTCTCTCTCTCTCCCCTCTCTCTCTCTCTATCTCTCTCTCTCTCTCTATCTCTCTCTTTCTGTGAATGTACAAGTAGTGTATGGAAATCAGGTATGGGGGTATCGATACGTCAATTGTTGGCAAAAAAGAACCAAGGTTTGAATGGTCGTCATCAAATGTATTGATAAAAATAGAAATAGGAAATAATTCCATTTACTTTAATAACCTATACATTCTGTGCGATATTGAAGATGTATGTCGGCATTCTATGTCAGAGCATTATTCATTAGTGGTGCTGAAATACCGAAAGATCGTGAGAACACATTTATACCTATTCTGAGAGCTCAGGCCGTAGCAATGAAGGTTCTTTTTCGTTTTATGTCACTTATAGATACCGAGCGTTTGGCGAAGGAGCAATCGCTACCTATATTAACGTCTTAGGTTTGATTTCATCATGGTAGGAGTGGGATTCCAATTCCCGACCTCCCGGTTACAACTACGTCCAGTGACATAAAAAAATGGCATGCGATATATATCAATATCGCACCTGACAACACCCTCTAGAACCACCGTAGGATTAATTTGAACCAATATCTCAGAAGAAGTGGGTATCATTTAAGCATGCAATACAAGAAGTAGAAAGAGAAACTCTAAAATCAATTTGAGATTATCAACTTTATTGGTGGGGGGATCATACACATATCTGGCCTTTACTTTTTTGCAATAGAGACTACGTCAAAGAGGTTCCCACTCGATATATATAGTAATGTCACTTTCTTGATGAAGTGTATTTCTGATTTCTACATTGAAAGAGAAATAGGAAATTGAACAGAAACACTGGGGTCATACTTCTTGTTTTTGAGCTACGGCGTTCTAAACATGACCTATTTCCAAAAGAGATCAATGATATTATTCATATGATAGAAGGAATACATAAACGTATTTCATATCGTCTAGTGAATTGCACATTCTTTGTATTGTTTACATCTGGAGTTGCGATGCTCCTACTCTTGTTGTACCTAACTTTCCGTGCGATCTCTATAAGATGACCGGAGGAGGCTGTGAACTTTTCTTATGGACTCACCGGTTTCATGTCTTCTATGATTTTGTTTAGTTGAAAGTTAAACAAATGAACAAACATAAATAATCGGTAACCCATAATTATGTCGTAGAATGTATCGGAAAATCCCCGTCTGGTGATTTTCGGAAGACGTGCGCTCGATGTTTGAGGCGTATTTTAAGGTTAAAACATCGTGCAACCCTATATGGGAACTCGCCGACAAACGAATTCGATGGGGGTGTGATGATCGCACGAAGAATGATGTATAACTGCACGTTCTTCAAACAATGTTCGTACAGCCACCTATCGCATTT
The DNA here is from genome assembly GCF_947568905.1 of Ostrea edulis. Classification (NCBI taxonomy): domain Eukaryota; kingdom Metazoa; phylum Mollusca; class Bivalvia; order Ostreida; family Ostreidae; genus Ostrea; species Ostrea edulis. Next base: position 40,728,136 of record NC_079170.1, read on the forward strand.
GTCTCCACATTTCACTGAGAAATTATGCGAAAAATAGCATGGTGACTGTATAAATATAAACATGAAATAATATAGTATCTATATATGTTTATTTCGCACGGAAATCAGTAAACAAATATATTCAAGGACAGATAAGTAGAAGAAGAAATAAATGAAAACCGATTGAGGCAGAGAACTGTTAGTTCCTTAAACTTAAATTTACTAGCAAAGGAATAGATGTTGTCAACATTAGCAAGATTCTTCGTCATAATAAGTTTCTTTTTGTATTACTATTCCAATATATATTAAGTTCAGGCTTGCACCATGCATTGCCTACAAATATTCTTCTACTGTTGCATCGGAACTATCTTAATAGAAAACCAACATTACGGAGCTTTGATACATTAAGTATTTTTTTTTTTATAAAATCCACCTACATGTTCCTGTTGTTCTTTTTCGTTGAACCATAGTCCACCTGGACATGTCATTATTGAATGAAGTCTTTTCTTTTCCCTGAGAGTGTATATACGTATTAGCTGAAAAACTGAAAGGATCAATAACGAAATAGCAGACACAGATCCTAAACCAATAGTGTCAGTAACAACGTTTTCAAATTAGGACTCGGAGTTGGCGAAGATTCGGTAGAAAGTGTCTCTGCAATAATTATCCGCATTCACTTAACCTTATGACAACTATTCAAATTAAAGAAATGGTAACACTGGACTACTTACACGAAAGGTAAAGATAACGAACAGTGATCATTCTCATAACTCATGGAAGGACCCCTCTACAAATTGTCAATGGAAATCTCACCGGCGCCATGTGATACCTTTCATACAGAGACAGCAAAACCACATCACTCTGCAGCAAGACAACGCAAGGTTACATGTTGAACGTGTAGTCAGAGACTTTTTTTTGTTCAACAAAATGTCGATGTCGTGCCTTTGCCAGGTGCTTTCCTCGATTTATCCCCGATTGAGAGCGTCTGGAATGAAATGGAAGGACGTCTACGCCGTTTAACAAATCAGCCAGTGACATTGGCTGATTTAGGCCAGGTTTTAACCAGCATCTGGAACTACATACCTCAAGCATTTCTGAACACTTTAGTAGCATTGATGAGGCGCCGTTGTCAAGCATTCCTGAATGCAAATGGTGGTCACATGCGTTATTATCGTTGTCAATTCAAGTTCGAATACCAGTGTCTTTCGAGTGTGCTGAAATTGACGTTATTCGACGTTAACATTAGTGGATGATGAAATGTTGTAGCGAATACATTTGTTAACAGTATTCCAAAAATAAAATTTGTTCATTGTTATTTTTTTTATAAGAGACCATAATCAGAGTTGTGAATCAAAACAAAAACAAGCTCGTAGATGGTTCTTTTTCGCAACTGGTGGGGTTTTTGGATGAGGGACCGGGGTTTGTTGTGTAATGACATCACTTTGAACCCATAATCAATGCAAACCCTAGCCACATCGACGATTATTTTATGGAAGGACGAACAATAAGATCGATGAATATCATATTCATTTCGAATCGGTTCCAAATAATAAAGACTGGTTAATTTTAAATGTATGATAATTTCCAGAGTAGATTATCAGATGCAATGTGACGATAACGAAGAGCAGTCAATCTCATAACTCCTATAAACAAGTTATATGACAATAACAGAAATATAAATCATTATTACTTGCGATATTTCTAACCCCAGGCAAGTAGCAGTTTTTTTTAAGGGGGAGGGGGCGTTAGTGTATTGTCAAGATGAAATTTTAATTGTCGAAACTCGTGAAAAGAGAAAACATTCCAATCTCTTCAAAATTGTAACTCGATACAGGAGTATGGTTTGAAGGGAAATTGCCTATCTACCTCATCCGACAGACCTTCATTTCTAATTCTTTATTCATCTTGTTAATTACTAGGAATAAAACTATTGGAGGGCAGAGTCACGCAATATATCTTTATTTGCATATAGAAATATCAGATACTGATCAGATACTGATCGTTGTCAAAACAATTCAAATAATAAAGGGAACGCCTCTCCTCACATACCCTGGTTCGACTTGTCTATGTTAACACCATCCTGCTATTTTTTATAGTCTGATCAGAATTTCCTTTCCACACATCGTTGGCGCCATATTTTGAATTCATGTTTTAGAAATTTACGTGTGTCATTAACAACTATTTTAGTATAACGGGTGGATATATATATCATTAATATAACTGGCTACTTAAGATTCTTTAACGATAAAATTTGCGACATTAAAGCCTATATAAAGGATGAACTGCTATCACTTAAAAAGCACTTGCATGTCCGTAAAAATTGGTTTATTACACTTGATATACAAAGTTCTAATTAAAATATTGCTCCATCATTTTCTTGGGACACTCTTTGTTTTCCAAACAAGAGAGTGTGTAAGGGGTGTGTTTGTCTGATAAATTTCAACATGTAACGTTACATGTAGCTCTGTTTATCATTTATTTATCAACTTCTATTATCATTGACAAAAACGCCTGATCAGAAGAGATTCATATGAATATATTATACAGTATCAATCATGTAGGACCTAAATTATATGCATCCATACTACTGTAATAAATTAGTCGACCATTTGGAGGATTTTCCCCAACTTTGCAATGACTGCAGTATGTACGTAGTCAAAAGTAGACGTCTGCTCGAAGATTTATTACCTATATCCACTATTGTTGGCAAAAATGGGGTGTAAACGAAACGGATACGAATACTGTACACGAAACTACCTGCCGGGGTTCCAACAGTCTGGTTTAAAGTCAACATTTCGCAAATTCTATGGTCTTTATATCGATCTAGTTTGCCAATACAACGTATTATTGAGTAAAATGCTGTCAGACGTGTTTCATACCGATTGTTATGTCGTTGTTGACACACTGAGATTGACTACGGATAACGCCGTTTGACTGATCAATATATAGGGCTCACGGTGGGTGTGACCGGTGGACAGGGGATGCTCACTCATCCTAGGCACCTGATGCCACATCTGATGTGTACAGAGGTCCGACTTTGCCCAGCTCCCTATTTTGTATTGTTTATATGAGTTATGAGATTGATCACTGTTCGTTATCTTCACTTTTCATTACGCATTTACATTTGGATAATAGATTGAATTTACTAGTCCACTGAAGATTTGTATTTTAAAAACTTTGTGCGTTTTGTTAACTTTTGTTTCATATTGAGCAGACCAAGAATGCATTGTTTAGTGTCCTGTGCCTATAAAAATCTTGTCATCGACTTTAGGTAACGTCTGTGCATGGTTATGGGTTTTTTAGTTTACAAATACAAATTTGAGATTGATTGTAGGTCACATTTTCATCTGGAATTTCGTTCTTTTTTGCTCTCGTGGCCAATATTTCTTTTGCAATATGTTTCTACTATAACGTCGGAAGTAAGTTATTCCCTGTAGACGATCGCCTTGAAGACATTGGACATGTATGTCTACCGTCAGAATTTCATTAACAGATTTGTTTTATAAAGTTCATTAACATCAACAAAGGGTATAATGTTGTTTGTAAACGTATTGTTGTTGCCCGTATTCTTATATCTATTGCAGTTACTAATTCATATTTTGTGTCCAATGACAAAGTTTACCTTTTTGTCGGGAGGTCAAAATTTATGAACGATCCTGTCTTCAAGCTGTCAAAGAGTGATTATACCCCACAGGTATTTTATTCCTATAAAGCACGCAATGAAAAGTAATCCATGGGAAACCAATCAACTTACACTTTGATATAATATCTACTTTTGATAATTGATTTCAAAATGGGCGATATTTCAATTTAAGCGATTTCAATTTAACGGACATTTTAATGCAAAGAAAATAAAATATTGAAACTTGAGTTTTGTTTTAAATTTTACTTGAAAATAAGCGATATTTCAAAATAAGCCACTTCCACATACGTGGAGTAAGCTGTATACTGTATTCAACTGCATCCTGTACAACACATGTAACGATATGATCTAGACGCCACCCCAATGTTTAAGATCAAGAAGCACCCAAGACCTTCACTTTTAAGTATCACCGGTCGGTAGAGAAAGGAAATCCCTGTCAGTGTAGGATATGTACAATAATAGATTGAAATTGAACAATTTCAAATATACCTTAGTGAGGAAAAACACAGTTTCAGAAGAAAGAAATCTAAAATTATAAGAAAAAAAACCACAATTACACTCTAACGCACAAACTACAGATCAGCAGGCGACACATAAAACGATAGTGAGCTAACAACGAGATATTTAGATTTTTTTAAAAAATATCAATGTATTGCTGATGATTATTTTTTCATTTGAGTTTCAAAAGGTTAGTTGATTGTATATTGTTTAACGTCCCGCTCAAACAATTTTCAATCATATGGAGAGGTCACCATTGCCGGAATGTAATTTGACTGAGATAACTGTGGAGGACATACTTTTTAATATATTTTTCGTATAAACTTTTTATTTAAAATGACAGTTTGGTTAATTCAGTGGAGTCAGCTATTGAAAATATTACGGATATCATCACTCATAGGTTTTGAAGCAATGCGTCCCATCCACCATGGCTTAGGAGTTCCGTAAAAACGAGCATTTAACAACAAACCGCAGAGTGAAATTGTATCCAATTCGTTCGTTTATGATGTGCGTGATGTTGGAATTCTATATTGGCATTTTATCACAAACAGTATAATTTTTCAGCTATGTGAATGAGTTTTCAATGCAATGCTTGACTAAAATGGATATACTATTAATCATTATGATTTTCTCTTTGTGATAAATCATGAAAGGATATTCGATGACAGATTAATGTGGTATATATATATATATATATATATATATATATATATATATATATATATATATATATACGTATATATGAAGCACTAAAATGACCAACAACACGACCAACCAGATATTCAAATTTTCGGGACGACCGGTCTCTGACTTCTTCAGGACAAACGAAAAGAATTACATAATGGGGCCAATATCAACAAAGAATAATAACAAAAACTACATATCTAGCACTACACCTACACTAATCTACAAACGTATTTACAACGCATACTACATGTTTTTTGGTCTTTTGGCTTGCCCATCAATGTTAAAAGTGGAGCGAATTAGGACATGCCTTATTCGTCCAAAGAGCTGATCCAAAACGTACGAAGTGATAAAAACAGATTTACTTAATCGCAAGTGGAACAAGTAAACCAATCTGGTTGTTCGTGTCGTTGGTAATTTTAGTGGTTTGTATAATTTTTTTGTATTTGACCTTGTATCCATGTTGTGGATCCGACACTTTTAGGTATTGGGTGTTGTTGGAACTTAGTGCTTATATATATAGTCAATCAGCCACTAAACATCGATTACGAGAAATTTGCTGCAGAGATTTTGAAACAGCAAAATGACAGCAAGAATCAAAACCATGTAGAAACGGAGGAATCAGCAGAGTCAACTGTAGCTCAGTCATCTGGTACTGTGGATTAGCCGAATAGTCCTGACACTAGCAATAACATCTCTACTTTACTTAACCAAATATTTAATACAGAGAGCTTTCAGGGAAGCTCCATACTTGGCCAAACAACCAACACACCTTCCATGCCAGCTTTTGCACATTTGACACCTATGGCATGCGACTTAATACAAGCCTCTCTCAACCCTGCTACAAAAAGGCATATCTACATACATGGGATAAGTTGTGTCATTGGTCAGCATCAAAGCTTACTCTCCCATTACAATTATCTACAATGTGTAACTTTTTGGCTCACCTATATGAAAACAAGTATTCGGCAAGCACGTTAGCATCACAGGTTTCCGCCATTTCATTTCTTCATAAAATTTTAAACTTGCCAAACCCATTTTCTAGTACAAAAATTGTTAAAAAGCTGTCAAAAGTCATGTCATGGGACAGACTCGCGACTCCCAATAACAGGAAATTCTCATGAAACTCCTCAATGCCATACATCATACATGATCCAATTTTCTTCCCCGTGTTTTATTGAAAGCATTGTTTCTCTCTGCCTTTTTCGGATTTTTCAGACTAGGGGAATTAGTTACCAAGTCAAAACAGGCTATAGTTCAAGTAATACAAAGGTCAGACGTCCATTTCGAAGCAAAAGAAGAGAAATTAACCAGTGTAAGCTTAATTTTACGTCATGCAAAAAATATGCAAGCTGACCAATCAATTACTATATGCTTAGAGGTCAAGCCTGACAAGGAATTATGTCCAGTTTTTGCTCTCTTTCACTATTTGCGTAAATTCAAACATTCAAGTGGTCCCCTTTTTCAGTTTATTAATGGGCCCCAGTTTTACATTCATTTGTTTCAAAACAATTAGAGGCAGCTATTTCATTCATGGATTTGAATCCAAAATTGTACAAAGGTCACAGTTTTCGAATCGGAGCAGCAACACATGCAACTAGGTTAGATTTTTCTGAAAATGCGATACAGCGAATGGGTCGATGGAAGTCCGATGCTGTTAAGAGATATATAAGGACGGGTTCTTTTACTCTTTCAATCTAATGAGTCAGATTATGTCTGTCATATTCCCCTGTAGGTGTCACTAGATCACTTAACATTAGATGGGTCAGATTATGTCTGCCATCCTCCCATGTAGAAACCGTCTTCAGATAAACATTAGATGGGTCAGATTATGTCTGCCATCCTCCCATAGACCGTCTTCATATCAACATTAGATGGGTCAGATTATGTCTGCCATCATTCTATGACTCTTAGTATATGTAAGTTATTAGTGATGAGTAGACCATATTATGTCTACTTCTTTCTCCGACACCTGTGCTGCTAGAATACATGTACTCCTGTATGTGCTAAATAGGTGACACTGATGTAATCCAGGTCATAGAATCAGGAGTTTTGCTGGCTATTTGAAATTGTATAAGTATTCTGTTGTGTTATGTATTATTGAATTTCTTTTTCTCAAGATTTTCAGATATCAAAAAGGATTTTCTTTCCTCTGGCATGTTTATATGTTGTTTCCTTTGGGTGGCGGAAAATCCAATGTTTATTGGATTTTGGTGACCTATTGTTTGTTGCCACCTTATTTTTCATCATAGTGATTATAATTTTCACACTATATCTTAAAATGTAACTTTGGGAGATCCTAAACCAAGTCTATGTACAATTTGATAAGAAAGTATGATCTCCCTAATTGTTTATCTTGATATCGTCTTGTCATTAATAAATGACAGTTTTACAACTACAATAATTACTTGTTTGTTGAGATGAAAAATAACTAGCTGCGGGAAACATGTTTTAACTTCTAGATTTATCATGCTGGCTTTGTGACGTAACAATGCACTAGTACATGTGTGACATTAGATTATCTCTTGACGTAATAAATTACTGTATGACGTTATCAGTATATTGTTATTATCGTTAGTCGTTTCACTTGTATTAAACGAATCATAAGAAAATATATCCACCGCCACCCCTTCAACCATCCTGCTGTGTATATTTTACACGTTGTCATTTGACTATAGTTGTGACCTATTGTTTGTTGCCATCCTATTTTTCATCATAGTGATTATAATTTTCACACTATATCTTAACATGTAACTTTGGGAGATCCTAAACCAAGCCTATGTACAATTTGATAAGAAAGTAGGATCTCCCTAATTGTTTATCTTGATATCTTCTTGTCATTAATAAATGACATTTTTACAAATACAATAATTACTTGTTTGTTGAGATGAAAACTAACTAGCTGCGGGAAACATCTTTTAACTTCTAGATTTATCGTATAGAAGGCATAATTATATATATATATATATATATATATATATATATATATATATATATATATATATACATAAATAGCAATATATATATATATATATATATATATATATATATATATATATATATATATATATATATATCTTGCTATTTTAGTGCTTTATATGAAGTATTTCGAATGTAATGTGTATCATGTTTGATCCTCTTAAATGTACGTCAAATAACTGTATCCCATTTCCATTCTCAATTACCATGTAGCGTGTGACAGCGTGGCGAGTATTCCATCGTCAACGATAGCAAGTTTTTTCTAGACCTGGCCAAATGGTCGATCGGTCTAGCGCGCTGGTTGCACGCTGCTGGGAGATTTGGTACCGTAGGTCGTGAGCTCAATCCCGGGTAGGGACGGAAGTGAGTATCCAAATAAAGTGAAATTTCCTGTGTTTTATATTAAATATTTCTTCACCTAGGGCAGTTATATTCATTTAAGACTTCATTGCTATTTCTGTGCTTTATATGAAATATTTCTAATGCAATGTGTATCATGTATGATCCTCTTAAATGTACGTTAAATAACTGTATCCCATTTCCATTCTCAATGACTGTGTAGCGTGTGATAACGTAGCGAGAATTCCATCGTCATCGAAAGCAAGTTTTTCTAGACTTGCATAGATGGCCAAGCGGTCTAGCATGCTGGTTACATGCTGCTAGGAGATTTGGTTCCGCAGGTCGTGAGTTCAATTCCGGGTAGGGTGGAAGTGAGTATCAAAAGAAAGTGAAATTTCCTGTGCTTCATATAAATAAAACTGAAGAAGACCGGTAACACGTTCGAAATATTTCAACAAAGTGTTTAGAGTTATATATATATATATATATATATATATATATATATATATAAAGTGAGGAAGGAAACGCTTAAGCTTGCCTTTGCAACACTGGAGAAATATATTTATATATGCGGATACTGTAAATCAATCAGGAAAACCGTATAGTCTCATATAATCCCTGGAAGGAAAATCCCACGAAATACATGCGGAAATATCAGTAGGTGGTTATATTGAAAACTGAAAACTATTAGGAAGCTCTTACTACATAAATTTGATAAAAACTTCGATAATTTATCTTCTTTATAGGAATTATGAGATTAATCACAGTTTGTTACATTCGCTTGCTCATCTAAATAAACGTAAACATGTAATATTTATGCTGTTGAATACTATACCCGCTCTAAATGTAAAACAAATAACAAGAAAACAAATTTCGATAAATCAAAAGGTGTTTGAATTTGGAGAGTATCAATGGATCTCGGATTATATTCAAAATGAATTAAACGTTAAGTTAAGCTCAATGCAATCTTAAAACAAAACTATTATATCACTACTCCAGTGCCCTTTCTGATACGCCAATTTTGATATAAGAGCTCTTCTGTGTAGGAAGTACATTTAGTGGAACTTTGAAGGCCTTAGTGGGATAGAGTGACACTACAGTCAGTGTGCAAGACGATAATATCTATTAAAACGGCTTTGTTTTTACTATATAAATGTAGGAAATGCAAATCACTATCGAAAGAAATGTTTTATTAAAGTTGAATCATGAAAACAATGTCATATTTGTAAGTAACATCCTGGATACGATACCTACAACAAACGAAATAACGTGATATGATACGATATATAAAGAATTCCATGTATCTAATTACCCCCTGAATACTTATCGCTTAGTTTGTGTATCAGTTGAATTCAGGTAGCGAAACAGCGTAGATGAAACTTACTGAGTGCATTCAGTTATGCAGTGATGAATATTTGTCACACTCCCGCCTGCGTTTTGCGCCTTACTGTATACGAGAGTTCTCCAAAAGGAAACAATTCGGACGTATTTCGTAATTGGCCTATTACATATTTATTTATCATGACAATCATATTCTTTTCTCGGGTGATGCTGGTTAAAAGTGTTAATGGATGTGGTATTTTCAGATAAATGCATCAACTGTGATGAATTCCGTCCTTCCATCCATTTAGTGTCAGGGAAAATCAGATGGCATATGATAGACCAATAGTCTGAAAGTGAATTAACTTGCACCTGGTCTACTTTTGATATACTTCAAAACTGGTACCAATGTGTTCTGAAGGGGCCACTCTAAAACAATTGTCATTGTCAAAATCTATTCAGGAATGAATTGGAAATGACCTTTATCTGGGAAATACTCATTTCCATATAGCTTTATTTTTCCTGTAAAGATAATTGATGTTGTTCTATCCCCATTTGCTGACACTAAATAGTGTGGTATATACCACGTACATTTGGTTTGATTTGTATCGAAAGACAAAGCAGATACAATATGTTGATTTGAAATCAAATATATCAAGTATCTTGCTGTGCCATTTAGATATATTGACGACGTATTATCTATTAAAAGTAATAATTTTATATCATATGTAGATTTGATATATCCCATTGAACAAAAAATACAAGATGCAACAGTCTTCCAAATTTGCTTTGCAGTTAGATATTTTATTAAACATTGATGTTAACGGCAAAGTAACATCTCAACTTTATAAAAACCGGATGATTTCACCTTCACCATCATCAACGTCCTATATTTATGTAGCAATATTCCATCATTACCTGCATATGGTTTTTATGTCTCTCAACTAATTCGATATGCAAGAGCTTTGTGTATTATAAGTGTTTAAGTTGAGGCAAGCTACTGCCCAACATGTTGATGTTACAGGGATTTCAACAATCTTGTTGAAAGTAAGCAATTCAGTAATTATATGGTTGCTATAACGATGTAGTCTACAAATACAACCTGTCATCAGGTTATTGGTGACTGACGTGGATCGGTTTTGTATTCCTTGTGACGGTCCGTATTGAGCCTAATGCACCACATACATATTTCCAACGTGTCAGTGGACTGTGTTCTTTACACGGACATATTGATTAATGTCGATGCTGTACCATCTTTAGAACCATTTTGTATGGATAATATTCAACTGACAGGTGAATAAGGTAACATAATAAGAAAATATTTCATCGAAAAAAAAATGGCGTAGGTAAAATGAAAACTACCCTTCAAGAAATTAATGTCACGTTAATCATAGATATCTACATTTAGTCTTCAGAAAGTAATAATCATAAAATGTAGGAAACATAAAATATAATTAAATGTTCTTGCATTTGTACATTTCAGATGCATGTTAAATAAGTCTTTTGCATAGCATTCTTATATAAAGTGAGTGCGTATCTATCTTTGACAGTTCAAAATGGGTAGGAATTATAACGTTTTTTACATAATATCATTATATACTACCAATTTGTCCCATTCCACTGATCAAACTGGAATGGATGGTATGATGAAATCTTCATTGATTGATTCATACAATTGATGCGCCGGTGAAGGTGGGTTTTCGTCAGTTACATGTGGCGTTTCTTCTTTCCGTACGGCGCGTATTAGATAAAAGATCAAAAGGATCAATAACAAAATCACAGACACAGATCCTGAACAAACAATGACGATAACGATTGTTGAATAAATGTTGTTGGTTTTCTTCACACCATAACTCGTACGCAGTTGTGTTAAGTAGGGCCATAGAAATATATCAGGAAAAAAGCATTAATAAACAGATCAATTTGTGACAAATTCTGTAAACACAGCCCTTTTATACAAAAATAATATGTATATATCATTAAGTGCATATTGACCTCTTATACATTTTTCACCAGATCGACAGCCTCAACATCAACTCTCTATCACGTGATCAAATATCAAGATAAAAACGCATCGTGTATGTATAAATCGTAGAATTGGCACGATATCCAGATATCAATGCAAGTTGAAGTTAAAATAACTTCAAAGCATATTAATTTCTTAATTTGAAAAGTGCTGAGAGCAAGTTTATTGTGACTTGCAACATGTCTAATTTTTGCATTGAATATGCAAGATGCAGCGATTTTTGCACATACGAAGTTGAATCTAGCCTGAAAAACATATTTTCTGTTGAACCCAGAACTTGCTCCCCTAACTTTCCTTTGGCACTGAAGTTCACATGTCACATAAATGAAACATCTTTCACTTAAAAACCTCGGGGTGTCGTGCCAATGATGATTTTTTTTATGTACGGAAACCCTGTTTATGCAAATGAGTTCATTGTGAAAGTAACTATACATGTAGATTAGGGGCGATATCAATATCACAATATAATATGGATATTTCTTTGGCATGTATGCTAGATAAAGAAGAAATTGAAACTTTTTCAATATCAAAGAGAATTAATATAACCCATTTGACAGAAACTTTTACGCGATTGCAGTTTACCGTTTGACAGCGGTGGTAAATAACGAAACAATATTTTGACATTTCCAACCACAAAAGTACTGTAGATATGTACGTCATGACCTTCGTCATGACGTAAATTTCATTGTGACGTCGTGCAATGTGCAAGTGTGGTAAAGTATATTTATGTACAGCACTGGTATTAAAGATTTTATGGGGAAAGCCTTAACTGAACAGCGTAGTTGGTGAAGTTTCAGTAGAAGTGTTCATGTAGTAATGTTCATAATTCCCTATACCTTTCGAAGACAATTCTGACAAATCATTGGTAGAACTGGTAAAATAAGACACATCTTCCACTCCCAGGGTCGATGTCAATGGATTTTCTGAAATATATATACATTCAAAACAACTGAAGTCCCCAAACAATAATACACTTGACGTTTAATTCACAGCGTTTGAAAGGTTTCTCTATACTATTTCAATTGTCATTCACACATCTAATATTGATATACTCCTATAAAACAGTTCCTATATAACTCCTTACGAATATATGTTCAACATTTCAACTGTTCTGGCGACTGTTGGATTAGGAACTGTTAAATTCAACTGTTAAAAACGACTGTACTTTGACCGATGACGTCAAATGGCGCTAACTCCAGTTTTCCTTTCCTGTTCTTTGGATAAATATAAATGGTGGATGCCCATTTTGCGGAAGCAACTGGGAACGAAATTCAATTAATGTTTCAAAGTAGGGATAAGAAAAACATAGAAAGTTATTTTTTCATCATTTTCTAGAATCAATTGTATAAGATTAAGGTTAATTATTTTCCTGTTCTTCTTGTAAAAACTATTATATGCAAGTCACACGATTCTTGGTCTGCTGATTTATTAATGTAATGGCGACGTTCACTGATTTTACTAATTCTGAAATACAGAATCTATTAGATGAAAAGTAGAGCAGAAATACGAAACATATAATTATCGGTTGCGACATTTGGTATGCTTTATTTTAAACTAGTAGATACGGTGCAAAATGGATGCAATCACACTGTCAATTTCAAAGTCAACACACCATGTGCATCTACTAAAGACAGCCTAAAAATGAAGGCGTATAAGAAGAAAATATTGACTGGTTCCTCAGACAACATTTGTTTTGTTTGACCCACGAACGGACATGTTGCCCTCAGCCTACGGCTTGAACAAACACATTCTTTCTTGGGTCAAACCATATCTTGTCCTCGAACCCAGTCAATAACTGTATACTATCAAACACGCGAATTAAGATAGGGCATACAGTGACATGACGCTGTTTTGTTTGTACATTCGTCTGATCCCATGTAGACAATAATCTCGGAATATTTTGTCCTTACATTTTGAAGTTTAGCTGATTATGATGAGATATATTTCAGACGTGAAAGGGGACGATAATGCACAGTTATCAATTTCAGAACTCCTATGAGGTATACAAAATAACGATCTGAGCAAACATGGGACCCTGGGTATATCAGAGATGGGATCAGGTGCCTAAGAGGAATAAGCACCACCTGTCGACCGGCCACACCTGTCGCGAACCCTATGTCTTGATTATGTAATGAAGTAATCCGTAGTGGCTGCATGTTTAGATATATGTTCTTTTGGAATTTGATATTTTACAATCATTTCTTTGGACATGTTCATGCCATGGTTTAATTAACGATCAGACACAGCATATCATTGCAAGTGCATGCATTTTGCAGGAATTCGTCATTATATTCCCTGGTCTATCATATTTTGGATAATTATCTTACCGTTTCTTTTCTCACACCAACACATGTTTTCAGAAAGATGTAAATCATGAAATAAGAGCAGTCCAACTGAATATATATCAAACATAACCAAACTATGCGTAAGAAGTTTACAACCAGTGGAACCAAACAATATTCTGATGATATTTTTTTCAATTGTTTGTACTGTAGGTATTTCATAGCACATATCATATGTCATGTGCTTTACCATTAATTCGTTTCTAATTTAATATACCCAAAGAAAATACCCTTTAAAGCGAACGCATTTAGCATTGATTGCAAAAGCAGAATAGCTCGTGATTTGCAACTTAAGGTCATAAAATATGTCAAAGAGGCATACGTTTGCCAAGCTCTTTATTTTGTATTCCTTTTAGGAGTGATGAGATTAATCACTATTCGTTGTATGCAACTTTCATATTGCTGGTTATCTTACACAAAGTGTAAAAAATAATCCCTACCTGTTTGGTTAGAACATTTCCCAGTCATATGGTCACATGTTACGCTACACTCTAATGGACAAAATGTTTGGCATTCCACTCCATACAGCCCAGGTAGACAGGTGTCACTGCAGTTTAAGCCAGTGTATCCTGCTGGACATACTGTGTGAATAAAATGAATGCAAATTTTATTAACGACAATAAAGGTAATGGTATTTATGAAAATCGAATTTAGTTTCCCAGATATTAAACGTTAGTTAAATTAATGTCATGAGACTATCTCTCTTGCCTTGATACTCCTGCACAGTCAGGTTAAAGAATGATCCAGGGCAGCACTGATGACCTTGTCTCTCTCTGTGAATATAGAGTATGAAAATCAGTATATATCGTATAGGTGTACAGTGTATCAAGACAGTAACTCTAGGTCAAAGAGAGTCAACGTTTGAATGATAACCTGTCGATGTATTGTTGATTATGAAATATGTGAGAATTTGATCTACCTTAACAACTGTTATATCCACTATAACATTGAACATATATACTGTATCCTGTGTCATGGTATCGGGGTATTATTGGTGGTGCTGAGCTATAGACAAAACATACATATTTATACTCACCTATGATCACAAGGTGTCTCCATCTCGGCTATAGCATACACAAAGTAGAAACTCCACTGTATTGTATACACATATTCAACGTTTGAATTTAGATTTGGATGATACTTATTAAATACATTGAAATTACTTCCTGTAAAGTCCTTGAATTTAATAATCATATTTTACATTTCAAGTGGAAGAGGATACCATTATGTTAATTAACAACTTTGTATGATTTGATTTATTGGTTTAAATGTAACGATAAACCTGTTGGGAATAATTGTAAAAGTGCTATTAATTTTTGACCTTTCTATATTATTAAAAGCAGTCGGCTGTATCAAAGAAATTTGTGTAAATAAAGAAGACATATATCATAGCTTATCATACCATACGTCTAACATATATATTTATTGTGAGACGAACGTTTCCCAAAATACTCAATTTCTGTTAAATTTGCAATGTGGCGTTAGTTTTTAAAATTCTTAAAACATTTGAAGTTGAAAAAACTTTCGATTTGATAGTGATTGTGCGTTTTTTCTCGGAAGTATACCTATAACATGCAACAACATATTTATTTGCCATGATTTATGTAGGTATGTGGTTGCCCCTATTTTCCTTTTATTTTGGTTGTGGGATCTACGACATTGATAAGTGTTTGCTATCTTTAATACGCAAGTTTTGAGATGCTATTTCCCTTTAGAGAAATCTAGTACACAGCAAAACGACAGAAAAAAAATCGTTTACATGCGAGCGTATGACCAATATCGAGAACCTCATTGATGAATGTGCTTAATGAGTTTCTCATGAGCAGTTTTATCACCCGAATTCGAGTGATGCACCAACTAATTCGGCAGAAAATATTCAAAGAGTAGTTAAAGTTGTGAAATTATTCTTATATCATGTTATGTCTTTGCTCGTACTTATCCTATATAGAATAGTTCTTGCAAATATGACATTGTTGTTATGATTTCCCTTTCGTAACATATTGCAGTTATTTGATACCTGTGTGGAAGAAACCCTTTCCAGTCGTGTGGTCACAATCACGGCTACTATCCATTGGACATTGTGTTTGACAATCTAGTCCATACATCCCAGGTGGGCATACGTCGTTTTCTCTTAAAAGAGGATTACCAGTTGATGAATCAAGGATATTTTTCTCACCACTTGCTTTGTCTTTTGATCTAAATGAAGTGAAGTTTGCATTGCTATTATCAGACAAGATTGACAACCTTTTGTCGAGCTATCTACTCATTCAGTTCAGACATTTTTCACAGTCTTTAAAGTTTAAATAATTAACTGCTACCATATAGGCTTTAAATGATGAAAATCAAATTTATAAAGTGTCTTATATAAACAAATTACTCTAAGGCGCTTTACAATATGCTAATAATGTAATTCAACAAAATTCAACTTCATATTCCCAGGGTATTGTCTTATGAACAGCTTCCTTAATTTTTATATTTCTGCAGCACACTTTTTAAGAAATGTACAACGCATTAAATAAATTGTGACCGTTATAGACCTCTTGTTGCTACAGTCCTGGGGGCCCATTTTACAGAAGAACTAACGCAAAGTCGCAAGTCTTAAATTGTATTACATAATTATTAGTTTGATTGATTAATTAATTGATTGAATATTGTTTTACGTCCCTCTTGAGAATATTTCACTCATATGGAGACGTCACCACTGCCGGTGAAGGGCTGCAAAATTTCGGCCTATGCTCGGCGCTTATGGCCATTGAGCAGGGAGGGATCTTTATCCTGGCGCACCTGTTCCTACACGGGACCTCTGTTGTTGCAATCTCATCAGAAGGACCACCCCATTTAATCGCCTCGTACGACAAGCAAGGGGGTGCTGAGGACATATTCAAACACGGATCCCCACGGAATCAGTTATTAGTTTGAATGAAGAAATTTAAATGTTTCTGAAACCTAACTTTCAACATTATTTCTTCACTATTTTACATTGGAGTGCATTATCTTATAATAAGCTGGAGTATTCCAATATGTAATGTTGGTCGTAAGACGAAAGTTCTTTTGTAAAATGCACCACTTAATTAAACTTAATTAAACATGCGGCTTGTTAAAACTTTACAAAATCATTCTCTATGATAAATTGAAGACTAGACTTTTTGACATCATTCAGATGAAAGGCAAAAATAACGAACAATGATCAATCTCATAACTCCTATAAGCAATACAAAATAGATAGTTAGGCAAACACGGACCCCTGGACACACCAGAGGTGGGATCAGGTGCCTAGGAAGAGTAAGCATCCCCTGTCGACCGGTAACACCCGCCGTGAGCGCTATATCCTGATCAGGTAAAAGGGGTTATTCGTAATCAAAATCAGTGTTCAAAGAACGGACTAACACTCTATATGAAACACGGCAGACGACATTTGGTCCATTGATTGGTTGTAATGACGACCTAGATCATTATAACGACCATACAATTTGTGAAATGCTGACTTCAATCAAGACTGTTGAAACAAATGCCAGAAATGTTTGCAAAGATCTTTATGAAATCAAACTTTGCGTTTTGCGCATGATAGAAATATATCTTTCAGAATACATATGTAATATCATTCACTGGATAAAGTAAAATTTTTGCTAAATTTTGATAGTGAAAAAGGTTTATATTTTTCATACTTAATCAATTATTTATGATAAAAATATGTTGTAAAAAACCTGTTATGCTCGTATTCCCTTTGCTGTATGTATGTTATACAAAGTGTTCCCTAACATCAGCAATTAATGTATACATAGTTATATAATATGTCTTACGGCGTGATCGTGTTTGAGGGCGAATCAAAAAATATTGGCATTAGTATATAGATCCATAACAGGGCAAATATATCTCCAAAAATTAGCACCTAATGTGAGAGGACATAGCTCAATCAAAATATTCTAACTTTAGACAATTTTGATCCGCCTATTAATTGAACGCGGGAAACGTTTGCAACTGATGTGAACAGTGCATTGTGACTCATATTCAGCGTCGGTGTATAGCAAATACACCAACATAGGGAGGCATTGCATTGTACAATCGCGTTTTAAATCGAGGAGTGATTATATGATTTAAAAAAAGAAGATTTAAATGCTTTTACAGATTCAATGTAACATCTCAGAACGACCTTAACTTGGGTACACGAAATTCAAAATGGAGAAATACATGTCCACTCGCTAGTATTCGAATCGACACCATTGGGACCAAAATTGTCAAGTTCCATAGGTAGAGTTTAATTTTCGCCCTATATTAGCAGGCTTTTTTTACAAACTGTTGACATTAAAAATTTGATAAGTGTTTATCAACTTTCATTATTCTGTTTTAGAAAACTCTGTGATTTTCCGATGTTGACCTATACTTCTGTTTTGATATGTCTGACGGTGTAAAAAAGATAGCAACATACATATTCTCTTTAGTTAATGAGCAAGCCAAACTGTATGAATTGAGAATTAATAGTTCTTCCATTTTCAACCAATGATATTTAAAAGTCACATGAGAGTGGAGTTACCTTAAATCACGCTTCCAGCCATGTATAACATGTTACAAAAATTGCTATATATGTCTGAATAGCAATATTAAAAAACAGTTGACTATGGCTTACGTCAAGTATCAGGCATTTTCTAGACACACAAAAATACAGCATGGAAATTTAGACAGATATACATGTAAATTCGAAAAAGAAAATCATATGATATAGCTGAAATTGAACGTCTTGTCGAAGATTTAATCATCTATATCCACTATTTTTGGCAAAAATAGGGTGTAAACGAAACTGATACGAAAACTGTACACGAAACTACCTGCAAGGGTTCCAACAATATCGTTTAAAGTCAACATTTTGCAACTTCTACGGTTTTCATAACGATCTAGTTTGCCAATACAACCTATTATTGGGTAAAATGCTATTGTTTTTTTTGTTTTAGAGGGGGGAGAGGTTAAGACAATACAGTATTTATTGTGCATGTTTAATTCCGTTGATTTTCTATTTCATAGGCCTAGTTCGAAGGTCCATCAACGTATCAGTGTTCCGTTGTCCAGTATAAAATTAGAAAAGGAAAAATAGTGTCGTCTCGGTTGTCAAGGAGGTGTGTATCCATACCAAGTTACATTTATACAATATCAACAAATATTTTTTCAGCCTGCTCAACAAATCAAATTGCGTGTTACAAATAAAATTAAATTATGAATTATGAGACGGATTGAATGCTATATTAGGAGGCACAGATGTCAGATATCCACGCAAGTCCTCCGTGAACTTAAAAGTCTACCTCGCTCAGAAATTAAGACTTCAGAGGTGCCGACAATTTTAAAGGTCCACCGTGTTTTATTTTACAAAAAATAGTTTAGGAGGCGGATGTTTAAAAAAAACATTTTCTAATTAGTTACTATAATTACTCAAGTTTAACCAAACATATACAGTTGTTTCTCTTTTTATCGTCAATTAATATCAATTTTAATGGAAATTAATACGAATAGATATATGCAACTTGAAAATATAAACTCGTCTTTGAGATAGACGGTAAAACAACAACATTTACTGTGGTCCTTTCACTGAATGGAATTTTAATTTTTGATCACGATTTTTTTCAATTATGTCCAATATAGCGGGGAAAATGTAAAGTTTTATGTAGTGGGGCAATGTATCACAAATTCAAACATCGTGATAAAAAAATATACAAAAGTTCCTAGCATTTTAACAGTTGTGATTTACAACCAGAATAAGCCCCTAAAAATATATTAACCTATGCGTCCATTTTTTGTGCATTACACTGTGATTCTCATAACGTCAACATCATGATGTTATATAGGTTTTTGGTTGAAAAACAATACAAAGTTAATCGACAGTATAACGAAAACTAGAAAAGATATAGTTATAAAATAAATTGTTTTATAACCTATAACTCCTAGAGCATCAACTGTGAAAGTATCATTTATTTTGTCGAAAGCATAAATTTTAGTTCTTTGTGGTACTGGTTCTTTCCATAAATCAAAAGGTTTTTCAATATGGAGAGTATCAACGGATCTCGGATTATATTCAAAATGAATTAAACGTTAAGTTAAGCTCAATGCAATCTTAAAACAAAACTATTATATCACTACTTCAGTGCTTTTCTGATACGCCAATTTCGATATAAGAGCTATTATGTGTAGGAAGTACATTTAGTGGAACTTTGAAAGCCTTAGTGGGATAGAGTGACACTACAGTCAGTGTGCAAGACGATGATATGTTTTGAAACAGCTTTGTTTTTGGTATATAAATGTAGGAAATGCAAAATACTGTCGAAAGAAATGTTT
The DNA here is from genome assembly GCF_947568905.1 of Ostrea edulis. Taxonomy (NCBI): domain Eukaryota; kingdom Metazoa; phylum Mollusca; class Bivalvia; order Ostreida; family Ostreidae; genus Ostrea; species Ostrea edulis. The sequence continues at coordinate 40,748,264 of NC_079170.1, forward strand.
TATTAAAGCTGAAACATAAAAACAATGTCATATTTGTAAGGAACATCCTGGATACGATACCTACGATCAACGAAATGACGTGATATGATGCGATATATAAAGAATTCCATGTATCTAATTACTCCCTGCATACTTATCACTTCCTTAGTTTGCGTATCAGTTAAATTCAGGTGGTGAAACAGCGTAGGTGAAACTTACTGAGTATATTCAGTTATGCAGTGATGACTATTTGTCACACTCCAGTATGCAAACAACTTCTTTTACACCTTACTGTGTACGAAAATTCTCCAAAGGGAAACAACTCGGACGTATCTCGAAATCGGCCTTCTACAGATTTATTTATAATATAAAATGATATTCTTTGATCGGGTGATGTTGGTTAAAGTGTCAGTGGATGTGGTATTTTCAGATTAATACATGCAAGGTGAAGATAACGAACAGTGATCAATTTCATAACTCCTACAAGCAATACAAAATAGATAGTTGGGCAAACACGGACCCTGGACACACCAGAGGTGGGATCAGGTGCCTAGGAGGAGTAAGCATTCCCTGTTGACCGGTCACACCCGCCGTGAGCCCCATATCCTGATCAGGTAAACGGAGTTATCCACATTCAAATCAGTGTGCCAAGAACGGCTTAACAATCGGTATGAAACACGTCAGACAGCATTTGACCCAATGCGAGGTTGTATTGACGAACTAGATCGTTATAACGACCATAGGATTTGCGAAATGCTGACTTCAATCGAGACTGTTGAAATCCCTGTACCATCAACTTGTTTGTCAGTAGCTTACCTCGATTTAAAAACTGACTATACCCAGAACAAGCTCTTGCATATCGAATCAGTTGAGATATATAAACACCATATGCAGGTGATAATGGAATATTGTTACATAAATGTGGGAAGTTGACGATGAAGAAGCTGAAATCATCCCGTTTGTCATACAGTTGAGTTGTCAGTTTGCCGTTAATGTCTAGTTTCAATAAAATATCTAAGTATGAAGCAGAAGTGGACGACTCTGTGGTGTCCTTTATTTCGAGCTCACAGGGATATATCAAATCGACATATGAATGAAAGCTATCATTGTTAATAGACAAAACGTCATCAATATATCTAAAAGTCGAATTGAAGAGAGATTTTTTCTTCTCACGCAGAATTGATGAATTCCGTCCTTCCATCCATTTATTGTCAGTGGAAATCAGATGTCATATGATAGACTAATAGTCTGATAATGAATTGACTTGCAAGTGTTCTACTTTTGATATGCTTCAAAATCGTTCTCAATATGTCCTGAACTGGCCACTTTAAAACAATTGCCATTGTCAATATCTATTATGGATGTTCACGAATGAATTGGAATGATCTTTATCCGGGAAATCATTATTTCCGTATAGCTTTATCTTTCCTGTAAAGTTAATCGATGTTATTCTGTCCTCATTTGCTGATACTAAATAGTGTGGTATATACCACGTGTATTTGGTTTGATTTGTATTAATATACAAAGCAGATACAATATTTTGATGTGTGGTTGAATATATAAAGTGTCTTGATGTGGTCTCCATCTTAACATTTATATATATCGAAGACGTTTTATCTATTAAAAGTAATCATTTTATATAATATGTCGATTCGATATATCCCAGTGAACTAGAAATAAAACATGCAGCATAGTCTTCCAAATTTGCTTTGCAATTGGATATTTTATTAAACATGGATGTTAACGGCAAACTAACATCTCAACTTTATAAAAACGGGATTATTTCACCTTCTCCATCATCAACATCCCATATTTATGTAGCAATATTCCGTCATCACCTGTATAGAGTTTTCATATCTCTCCACTAATTCAATATGCAAGAGGTCTGTCTGGGTATTATAAGCTTTTAAGTTGAGGCTAGCTACTGCCCAACATGTTGATATTACAGGAATTTCAACAGTCTTGATGAATGTAAGAAATTCACTAATTCTATGGTCGTTATAACGATGTGGTTTATCAATACAACCTGTCACCGGTTTATTGGTGTCTGACGTGGATCAGTTTTACAGTCCGTATTGAGCTTACTGCACCACAGAGATATTTTAATTTGTCAGTGGACTGTGTTCTTTACACGGGCAGATCGATTAATACCCATACTCTACAGACTCTAGAACCATTTCGTATCAAAGATATTCATCTGACAGGTGAATAAGATCATTTCGTAAGAAAATATTTCATCGAAAAAAAATAACATAGGTAAATTGAAAACTAACCTTCAAGATATCAATGTCACGTTATTCATAGATATCTACATTTAGTCATCAGAAAGTAATAATCATAAAATGTCAGGAACAAAATATAATTAAATGTTCTTGCATTTGTACATTTAAGATGCATGTTAAATAACTCTTTTGCATAACGTTCTGATAGAAAGCGAGTGTGTATCTATCTTTGACAGTTGAAAAGGAGTAGGAAATCTAACGATTTTTGCATAATATCATTATATTCCACCAATTAGTCAGTCAGCATTGATCTGATTCAACTGATCGCACTGGGATGGAAGGTACGACGAAATCTTCATTGATGGATTCATACAATGGATGCGCCGGTGAAGGTGGGTTTTCGTCAGGTACATGTGGCGTTTCTTCTTTCCGTAAGGCGCGTATTAGATGAAAGATCAAAAGGATCAATAACAAAATCACAGACACAGATCCTAAACAAACAATGACAATAATAATTGTTAAATATATATTGTTGGTTTTCTTCACATCATGACTCGTAGTTGGTGAAGTTTCGGTAGAAGTGTTCCTGTAGTAATGTGCATCATTCTCATTACCTTTCGACAACGATTCAAACAAATCAGTGGTAGTTTTGGTATTATAAGAAACATATTCCTCTCCTAGCATCGATGTCAAAGGATTTCCTGAAATAGATATACACTTAAAACAACTGACGTCTCCATACACCAATACACTTAGCGTTTAATACATAGTGTTTGAAAGGTTTCTCTATACTATTTCAATTGTCATTCACACATCTGATATTCATATACCCCTATAAAACAGTTCCTATATAATTCCTTACGAAAATATATTCAACATTTCAACTGTTTTGGCGACTGTTGGACCAGGGACTCTTAAATTCGACTGTTAAAAACGACTGTTGATCGATGACGTCAAATGGCACTAGCTCGAGTGTTCCTTTCCCGTTGGTTGGTAAAATAGAAATGGCGGATGCACATTTTGCGGAAGCAACTGGGGACGAAATTCAATTAATGTTTCAAAGTAGAGATAAGAACATAAAAAGTATAACATTAAGGTTCATTTTTTTTTCTTTTCCTCTTGGTAAAGCTGTTATATGCAAGTCACATGATTCTTGGTCTGCTGATTTATTTACGTGGTGGCGAAGTTTACTGATGGTGAAATACAGAATCCGTTAGATGAAAAGTAGAGCAGAAACACGAAAAATATAATTATCAATTGCGAGACTGGTTATGTTTTCTTTTAAACTAGTAGATACGATGCAAAATGTACGCAATCACACTGTCAATTTCAAAGTCAACAAACCATGTGCATCTACTAAAACAGCCTAAAAATGAAGGCGTATAACAAGACAATATTGACTGGTTCCTCAGACAACATCTGTTTTGTTTCACCCTCGAACAGATATGTTGCCCTCAGTCTACGGCTTTAACCACAAAGTCCTTTTTTGGGTAAAAACGACTGTTGTCTTCGAACCTAGTCAATAACTGCATACTATCAAATACGCCCATTAAAATAGGACATATAGTGGCATTACCCTGTTTTATATCTGTCTGACCGCTTGTAGACAATAATCTCGGAATATTTTTCCCTTACATTTTAAAGATTAGCTAATTATGATTTCAGACGTGAAATATGAAGGTAACGAACATTTATCAATCTAAGAACTCCTATGAGGTATACAAAATAACGATATGCGGAAACATAAACCACTGGATATAGCAGAGGTGGGATCAGGTGTCTAGGAGGAATAAGCACCACCATTCGACCGGTCACACCTGCCGCCAACCCTATGTCTTGATTAGGTAAATGAAGTAATCCGTAGCTGTGGTATGTTTAGATATATGTTCTTTTGGAGTTGATATTTTACAATCATTTCTTTGGACATGTCCAAGTCAAGGTTCAATAAAGAATCAGACACAATATAGCCTTGCAAGTACATATATTTTGCAGATATTCGCCATTATATGTCCCGGCTTATCATATTTTGGATAATTATCTCACTGTTTGTTTTCCCAAACCAACACATGTTCTGAAAAAGTTGTAAATAATGAAATCAGAGCAGTCGAACTGAGTACACATCAAACATAACCAAACGATGGGTTAAAAGCTTACAAGCAACGGAACCAAAGAATCCTCTGTAATATGTTTTTAATTGTTTGTACTGTATGTATTTTATAGCATATAGCATATGCAAGGTGAAGATAATGATGTGCTTGACCATTTCAGTTTTTCTAATTGAAATATACAAAAAGAAAAGAATGTTTGATCGCGGGAACATTTTTATATTGATTGCGAAACTCGCATAATAATGATTTGCAACTTATTTTCATAAAGTATGTCAAGGAGGCATGCGTTTACCTATCTCTTTATTTTGTATTCCTTTTAGGAGTTATGGGATTGATCACTGTTCGTTATCTTCACCTCTCTATTGCTGGTTAGCTTACACGAACTGTAAAAATTATTCCCACCTGTTTGGTCAGAACATTTTCCAGTCGTATGGTCACAGTTTACGCTACACTCTAATGGGCATTTTGTTTGGCATTCCACCCCATACAGCCAGGTAGACAGCTGTCACTGCAGTTTAGGCCAGTGTACCCTGCTGGACATACTGTGTGAATAAGAAGTATACAATTGATAATAACGACACAGGATGTAATGACATTCATCGAAATCGAATTCAGTTTCCCCAGATATCAAACGTTTATCAAAATAAGTGTCATAAGACTATATCTCTTGCTTTGACACTCCTGCTCAGTTTGGTTAAAAATTGATCCAGGGCAGCACTAATGACCTTCTCTCTCTGTGAATATCAAGTATGAAAATCAGTATATATCGTAAGGGGGTACAGTGTATCAAAATGGTAACTATGGTTACAAGAGAGACAGCGTTTGAATGATAACCTTTCGATGTATAGATAAGTAATGACATATGTCAGCCTTTCATTTACTTTAACAACTGATATATTCACTATAACATTGAACATATATACTGTATCCTGTGTCATGGTATCGGGACATTATTGGTGATGCTGAGCTATAGACAAAACATACATATTTATACTCACCTATGATCACAAGGTGTCTCCATATCGGCTATAGCATACACAAAGTACAAACTCCACATGTACTGTATACATATATTCAACGTTTGAATTTAAACTCGGGTGATTATTATTAAATACATTGAAATTACTTCCTGTGAAGTCCTTGAATTTAATAATCATATTTTTACATATCAAGTGGAAGGGGATACCAATATGTTGATCAATAAGCTTGTAAGATTTGCTCTATTGGTTTAGATTTACGATAAGTCTAGGGAATGATTGTAAAAGTGCTAATAAATTTTGACCGATCTATAATATTAAAACCAGCCAGCTGTATAAAAAATAATTGTGAAATAAAGAAGACGTATATCATAGCCTATCATATCATAAGTTTAACATATATTGTTATTGGGAGACGAGTGACTTCCCAAATTACTTAATTTCTATTAAATTTGCAATGTGGCTTTAGTGTTTAAATTTCTTTAAACAATTTAAGTTAAAAAAACACCTTTTGCTTTGAGAATGTTTGTGCGGGTTTTTTTCTTGAAAGTATTCGATTAATTTGCAACAACATATTTATTTGTCTTGATTTATGTAGGTCTATGTTTGGCCTTATTTTGATTTTGTTTTGTTTCAGGTATGTACAGCATTGATAAGTGATTGTTATCTTTACTACACAAGTTTTAAGATGTTATTTCCGTTTAGAGAACTCTAATACCCAGCAAGGTGAGAAAAAAAATCGTTTACGTGCGGGAGTATGAACAATCTCCATAACCGTAGTAATGAATGTTCTCAATGATTTTCTAATACGCAGTTTCATCACTCAAATTCGATTGATGCACCAGCTAAGTTGGCAAAAAATATTCAAAGAGTAATTAAAGTTGTGGAATCATTATTATATCACGTTATTTAGTTACTCGTACGTGTCCTATATAGAATATTTCTTGCAAATATGCAATTGTTTTTATGATTGCAATTTTGTAAAACACTGCAGTTATTTGATACCTTTATGGATGAAAACCTTTCCAGTCGTGTGGTCACAAACACTGCTACACTCCATTGGACATTATGAGTGACAATCGAATCCATACGTTCCGGGTGGACATGCGTTGTTTTCTCTAACAAGAGAATTGTCAGTTATTAAGTCAAAGATGTTGTTCTTCCTATTTGCTGTGTCTTTCAACAATGATCCAAATGAAGTACTGTTTGCATTGCTATTAATAGAAGTGTTTTCATTTGTTAACATCGATGTTAAAGGGTTTTCTGAAATAGATATAAATATAATACAAGTGCATTTTAATAGTTGAATTCGCAATGTTAGAAAAAATATGCATATTTTAATCATATACCAAATTCTATTAAACATCCATATTTAGAAAAGATAAAGTGTGGTATGACGTTGATTGTAGATATGTCCTTTCTCTCAGCCGCTTGAAGATAATCAGATTAGATAATATTTCCGTTGTGCTTTGATATTAAGCTTCACATATTAAGGTATAGCAATACTTATTTTTCATGAAATTTAGTCCACTATGGCAATCTTCGTAACCTATACACAATATATCTACCAATAAAGTTCAGATACTGTACACAGTCTTTAAAGTTTAAAGAAATACCTCATACGATATAGACTTAGAATTATGATAATAAATTTTATAAAGTGTCTTATATAAAACAAATTACCATAAGACGCTTTAAAATAATACTAATGATATAATTCAGAGGAATTTAACTTGATATTCCCAGGTTTTTATCCCATGAACAGCTATCTAACAGTTCCGACATCTGTAGCACACTTTTTGAGAAACGTACAACACATGAAATGGATATGGAACGTTACATAACTCTTGCTGATACGGTGCTGAACGCCAAATATTAATCTAAATATGTTACTTCACCCACAACGTCGTATGTGTGAATATGAATTCGTATGGAAGAGAAATAAAATAAACAAAGGAAAAAGGAAGATAAGTGATATTTTGGTTATAATTCATAGAAAGTTCAGAATTCTAATTTTCTAACATTTTAACTATATGATACCTTTACGAAACTAATAGGTTTATTTCAAACAATTTAAAAACGTAAAAAAAAAATAATTCCTACCTGTTTGGTCGGAACATTTCCCCGTCGTATGGTCACATGTTATGCTACACTTTAATGGACATTTTGTTTGACATTCCACTCCATACAGCCCAGGTAGACAGATGTCACTACAGTTTAGGCCGATGTACCCTGCTGGACATACTGTGTGAATAAGAAGGATATACTTTTTAGTAACGATAATAAAGGTAATAACATTGATGGAAATTGAATTTAGTTTCCCGGATATCAAATATTAGTTCAATTAATGTCGTAAGACTATCTCTCTTGCTTTGACACTCCTGTACAGTCTGGTTAAATAATGATCCAGGGCAGCACTGATGACCTTGTCTGTCTCTGTGAATATAGAATATGAAAATCAGTATACATCGTAAGGGGGTACAGTGTATCAAGACGGTAATTCTAGGTAAAAGAGAGTCAACATTTGAATGATAATCTTCCGATGTATTGATAAGTAATGAAATATTTAAGAATTTGATTTACCTTAATAACTGATATATCCACTATAACATTGAACATATATTCCAGTCTCCTGTGTCATGGTATCGGGACATTATAGGTGATGCTGTGCTCTAGACAAAACAAACATATTTATACTCATCTATGATCACACGGTGACTCCATCTCGGCTATAGCATACACAAAGTAGAAACTCCACATGTATTGTATACACATATTGAACATTTGAATTTAAACTCTGGTGATTATCATTAAATACATTGAATGTACTTCCTGTGAAGTCCCTGAATTAATATCATATTTATGTATCAGGTGGAAAGGAATAGCAATATGTTAATCAAGAAATTTGTATGATATGATTTATTGGTTTAAATATAACGATAAACCTGTAGGAAATAATTATAAAAGTGCTATTAAATGTTGACCTATCTAAACCATTTACCCCCTTCCCCACAATCACGCACTTTAACGCATATACCTTTGCCCCACAATCACGCACTTTAACGCATATACCTTTGCCCCACAATCACGCACTTTAACGCACTTTCAACGAGCAGTTGTTTTTACTGCGTTTATCGTTGATACAGCGAAAAGTGGTTTTTTTTTAATATTTTGGGTTGTAAGACAAAATAATGATAAAATGAGCCATTTGCCAGATTTATTTGATAGTTCCAACAGTAGCAAAGAGATAGATTAGGGTAAACACTACTGCAACGCAGCTCCATTGTTTACTGACGGGAAAATCTAACACGGTATTGCAGAGGAATTATTCATGTTTGGTTTTATTATTTTATTTGATTATTTCAATTTATTATAAACTTACAGGGTTATAAATATTACTGATCGTCAGAAAAATGATAATTTTATTTTGAAGTAGCATCAGAAATAAGAGGTGGGGGTGGAGGTTAAAAATCCAACACAAATTGCATCATGAATTTCGTGGTATGCATAAGTTATGCATATCAAATAAAGTATTAAAAAAAAGGGGGAACTAATTTTCAAAAGACATATGTATATATGTGTTCCCCTGCAAGGTTGACACAACAACATTTTTATTTTAAACGAGAGAGGAAATGTGTGTACATTTTCAATTGGTAATTTGTAGTGTTGATAAAGAGACCCTAGTCAAAACCATGCCTTTCAAAACTCGGACGCACAGATTACGCAACCTTAAAAATCACATTACTTAAAAATTTACCGAAACAACTGAAGTCAGTAATGGACACGGAATATAACATTTGATTAGATTTTAAATGAAATGATTGGCAAAATGAAGTCTATATGTAAGGGGCGAGATTTAAAGTTAGCTTAGGGGGAAGGGGGATGAAAACTTCCGTAAGTTTCTGTCATCCGACATCGATTACATATTAGTGGAAAGAGGGGGAAAAAACAAGTGTCTGGTAAAACTACATGATAATATCACATTTTAATGAACATTTTAAAATAGTTTTAATGTACACTTTCTTTTTTGAATAAACAGTGAAAAGGGTATACACAGTGTTATTTATACTAGTTTGTCCTCACTTGTTAATCTATTAGTTTCAACAGTCATCATATTTAATTTAAGGGGGGGGGGGGGTTCTTGGTAAAACCTATGTGAACTTAGTTTTTTGTCAGACATTGAACTTTTGATCTCGTCCCAAAATCTTTCTATTTGTTTATCGTTATTTTTCGCAACTGAATTCATTGAATTATCGAAGGCTTGGATCTAAGCAATTTTTATTTCATTTTTAATTTTGTTTTACTTTGCAATAAATGACAGAATAAGTAGCAATTCTTAATATAAGAGGAGGGGGGATGCGCCTTCAATTTGGCCAAGTTTCAGGTAGAATTTGCAGATAAACCATGCCGCTTCGAACTGACAATTCCTCGTAAAACCCGTGCATTTCAAAACTCCGACTGAACACGCGTGAAGACAGAAAGTATTACGTAACCATAAAACCACACTGCTTATAAAACACAAGCTCTAGACGTTTTAATTATATGTATAGAAATGAAAATTACATGTAACGAGAAGAGTAAAGCCAAGGATGAAATTTTTAAAGAAAAATTACATTTACCATTGTCAGAACAGAACATCTTCCAAAGAATAAAACTATCTATGCAACAGAATCTGCTATAAAAAACACGAGAAAATTCAAACGAAAGTAAGACTGGTCGAGTTTTTATTAAGATCTATGCATTTTTTTTTTAAATTGAAGATTCAGTAAAAATATATATATATATATGTTTAAGGAAAAGAACACCAGCCCATCAATTTTAATCTCAATAACATGTATTTGCCAATCTGGCCACATGTAGTGTATCGATTGTTAATAAAGCTCGTGTAAGTATTAACTTTACTACCTATATGTATTTAACATAACTCAACACCAAAGTACAAATCATACAGCTTGCCGTGTACGCTGGAGGACGTGCACATTTATCATTCAGACTTATACACAAATGTGAGTGAAAATACACAATACCGTTCCTATAAATATATTAGTACAATTGCATTTAATAGCACATTAACCCCCTTTGTGAACACCAGAGTCGGCCAGGAAAAAACTAGAAATAAAACGATAATAATCGTGAACAACTCTAGGAAAAATGTATCTGATGCCATTGCTCCATGATGCAGGGGGAGTGTGACGGACCTCACACTTTACAAATATATAAAATGCTAGAATAAGATGAAAACTGAAATTAGCAGAAGTTGTCCTATCCGCATGAAGTGACCAGTCTAACAAACCCGCTTACTCCCCGTGACAATATACTAACCCCTATTGGTCAGTATTATAATGGACCAAAACAACTTTATCAAAACACGCTACTATAACGTGAGTACATAATTTTCCCGCTTTCACTAGCGAACCGCGGGATAATATAATTATCAAGATTCGGGCGCACTGGTAGGCGGGAAATATTGCGCAATCATACATAGATACACTGTAACAAGGCAAATACACATATGTAAATGTTCTACCATTTAATTAAGATACAATTACCAGTAAAATGCGCATCCTCCAGCGCATAAAATGATTTGCAAAATGAATGGTGTCAAAATAAACACGAGAAGATTCATCGAGAATTTGAATTATCTTTCTCATAAGTCACTCAATTATGATGATGATTCATTTATCAAACATCTAAAGATTTGGGTTTGGTTCAGATTTATGTAATCATTACTTTTAACCAATTTTAAGAGTGGGTACACTAGCTAGCTGATATGTATGTTAACTGTAGAGAGACAATATACTTAAATTGCTTATAAATTAAGTGTTTCACCGGATCAGTTGTTAAGTACAATGTGTACATGTAAGTATTTATCAAATGATTATTATACCATAAATTTTATATTTTCTTTTATCAAATTATGACTGTTTGACATGGGCCGTTTCATCCACAATTTTTATAATAGAAGGAAAATAAGTGCAGTTCTAAATTCATTTTAATAGAATTACAAATGTTGTGATAAGTTACGACATGTTCTTATAAATTTCTGTTCAGACCAATCATTTTTTCGAGATGTTAACATGTTGACATACACACACACTATCTAATTAATCGCAGTCGGGCGGAGGTTGAGGCAGTTTTAGTAAATGAACACTCCTCCCCTTCCATGAATTAGACCTGAAGTTCGGACAACCTCCCCTATTTTTATTTCCTTGTCAATAATTTTAGACAGGACATCTTCGTCACCCCCCTCTCCATTTTTATGTTGTTGAAAAGACGATGCTACGTGCCTGTAGGCCTCGCACTGACACAGCTCCTAATCGGAACATGCAGAACACCGCAAAACAATTGCAAGGTGGTTACAGTGCATTTTTGTAATTTCTGTTCTAAAGCACACACCCTCCCCCAAAAAACATAGTTCGCAGCATATGGATACGGACTGTGTAATGTACAGCAGTGCTTTGCTTTTTTCACATCTTGTTTTGAACATTGAAGATAATCTATGCATGCGTAAAAAAAATTCCAACTACATATATAGGATAATTCTTATTTACAGAACAAGATGTAGTACTTATATATACTTATATGAATATACTTATATTCGTTTAGTTTCATTAAGTAAACTTTGAATCAGTCGTCACTTTTTTTTTGTGAAATAAAGATGAAAAATGATAAGATTGTTTGAATTAAAACAAATAATATATACAAAACATATTGAAGGGGAAAAACCCATTGGAAATTTAGATACATGCATATTGATATGATTTTTAAAAATACAAGTAGATAAAAAAGTATTAATTCATGGTATTTCTTTGTTATAAAAACATACATGTAGAATGAATAATAAAATAAATAATCAGAAAAAAGGCAAATTTTGGACTATATATCTTTTCAAAAGAAAATATTGTGTTCCATATTTATCGTAATTTTTCACTTGCTTTCACTCCCGATTCGATAGTCTTAAAGTATGAGCTTTTATCAGAACTATCCGCGATAAACTAACAGAATATACAACAATGGAAAACGTAGTGAAGAAATGTGTTAAACATTCCGAATTTTCACAAATCAACTCCAAAGCGCTGTGGGGAAAAGGGTAACGTCATCATTCAGCGGCGAATGCAAATGCTACTGTTACGTCATAGGCGGCGTGATAGGCAAAGAGTTAAAGGCAGCCAGATGTATCCACGATAGTTTGTATATAAAGAAGGCATATATCATAGCCTGTGATATCATAAGTCTAACGTATACTTTTATAGTGAGATGAACGGCTTCCCAAAATCCTTAATCTCTTTTAAATGCAAAGTGGATTTAGTTTTTGAAATGTTTAACATCTTAAGTTTTAAAACTAACTTTCGATTTGATTGTGTATGTGCGTTTTTTCTCGGAAGTATTCGTATAACTTGCAACAACATTTTTATTTGTCATGATTTTTGTAAATCTGTGTTGGCCATTAATTTTATTTTGTTTTGTTTGTGGGATCTACGACATCGATAAGTGTTTGTTATCTTTAATAGGCACGTTTTGATATACCATTTCCCTTAAAATATTTCTAATACACAGCAAAGCGAGAAAAAAAAAATATTTTACATGCGGGAGTATGACCAATATTCATAAACGCATTAATGAATGTGCTGAAGAAGTTTTCCCATGAGCAGTTTCGAATTCGAGTGATTCACCAACTGAGTTGGCAAAAAAATATTAAAATACTTATGACAGTTGGGGAATCATTGTTTTATCACGCTATTTCGTTGTTCGTACCTATATTATATAAAGTATTTGTTGCAAATATCATATTGTTTTTATGATTGCACGTTCGTAAAACACTGTAGTTATTTGATACCTTTATGGATGGAACCATTTTCAGTCGTGTGGCCACAATCACGAATCCACTCCATTGGACATTGTGTTTGACAATCCTGTAAATACTCTCCAGGTGGACATATGTCGTTTTCTCTTGCAAGAGGACTACCAGTTAATGAGTAAAATAGAATGTTCTCCCTATTTACTTTCTTTCAACAGTGATCCAAATGAAGTACTGTTTGTATTGCTACTAATAGAAGTGTTTTCATTTGGTGGCATCGGTAGTCAATTATTTTTTGAAATAGATGCACATATCAAACAACTGCAGTATTAAGAGTTGAATTCGTAATGTTAGAAGAAATATGCATACATTTAATCTTATTCCAAATTTTATTAAACGCTCGTGTTTGGAATGGATACAGTGCTCTATGACGTTGAATGTAGATTATTATAGATATGTCCATTAGTTCAGCTGCCTGAGGACAATCAGTTCAGATAATGTTTTGAGATTAAGTTATATTGGGGTATAGCAATACTTAAGTTTCATGACATTTAGTCCATTAGGACAAGATTGAAAACCTTTTGACAATCTATCTACCCATTCATCTCAGATGTTTTACACAGTCTTTAAAGTTTAAATAATTACCCCACATGATAATGGTTTTAAATGATGATAATAAAACTTATACCGTACCTTATATAAAAAAAATCAGTCTAAGGCGCTTTACAATAATCCCAATAATATAATTCAGAGGAATTTAACATGATATTCTCAGACTATTATCTCATAAACAGCTATCTTACAGTTTAGATATTTTGCAGCACACTTTTTGAGAAGCGTACAAAACATGAAATAGATATGGAACGTTCTAGAACTCTTGCTGATACGGTCCTGGGGGTTAAATATCAATCTAAATTTGTTACTTTACCTACAACTTGGTATGAGTAAATAAGAATTGATAATAGTCATAACGTACGCATATACAATTGCTATATACAGTGTCAATTTTCATTATGGGGAGCTTTTCTTTTGTGTAAACTTTGCAATGTGGAATTATCGTAAGCATGGACAATTGGATATTAACAAAAAAAAAATATGTTGCTGATCAATCAGTGAAGAAAGGTGGAGAAAGGCGTATTAGTAGAATGTATTACTCTTTCATTTACATTGTTAACTTTTTGAAATACTTATAAGACCTTCTCTTTGTTAAGCGAATGGCAAAGCCAGTAAAGTTGTTAATTGATTGCATATCATTTAACGTCCTGCTCGAGAATTTTTCACTTATATGAAGACGTCACCACTACCGGGGAAGGACTGCATTTAGGTCTATCGCTTACGACCTTTAAGCAGATAGGCATTTTTATCGTGTCACATCTGCTGTGACATAGAACTTCAGTTTTATCGGTGTCAACCGAAAGACAGCGGGTGAGGAAAGTGTCACGAAGATGGCGGCTATAAAATAATCTACCCATGCTGATATGCTGCGAATTCAAGCCCACAGAAGAGAATTATTGTTGCTTGAAAATGGAAAGAAGAATTAGTATAGTAATGTCTTATTTTGAGGCAATACTGCAGCTATTTGCTGGACAAAAAAAAGTTAAGGATCGTGATTTATAAATTATTTAATTTATAACAAATAACAATATATTTCATCATAACTATATAATATACATCTTTAACAAGTAAACAAACAATTTTTATTGTGTTTATCAAAAATCCATGGAGCGTTAACCAGGATCAATTGTCACATAACCCCCAAACAGAATGAAAAACAGCCTTGGTAAAGGATGGAAAATCAACACGTAACCGTTTGCACAGTGTTCTGATGTGTTCAATATGCTATATTACCACCCCGTGCTTGAATAACCGCGCGACAACGCCTCTGAATAATGTGGATAAGTCTCCAGAAGAATATTTGCGGCAATCTAGTCCATTCCTCGACGAGTGCTGCAGATAGCTCCTCACGTTTCCTAGGGAGTACTGGGTGCGCTGAAATGGCTTACTGTAGCCTGTCCCAGGCATGTTCTGTGGGATTCAAATCAGGAGAAAGACTCGGCCAGTTCATTCGCTCAATGGTTTCATTTCCCAGATCGTCTGTTACGACGCTAGCCCTGTGAGGTCTAGCATTATCGTCCATTACAATGAAACCATCACCGATAGCACCTACATACAGCCTAACAATAGGGTGCAGTATATCATCACGGTATCTGATCCCCGAAAGATTACCTGCGTTAACGTGCGAGTAAGTCTTTCCGGTTATACTGATACCACCCCAAACCATCACAGAACCACCCCCGAAACGATCATGTTCAGCAACACAGCAGTCTGCATAAAGTTCGCCAAGATGGCTTCGTGCCCATTGGAGTCTGGCTGTTCCCTGTCTTGCGGTCAATTTGGAGCGAACTGCTAGTCGGAATGCGCGGATATTAGCTGCATCGAGTCTGTTACGAACTGTTTGTGGTACACGCACTCTTGTTTTTGTTTGAAAGTCTGAATTTAGCCTAACAGCACTCTGGAACCTCTGCCACTTTGTCATATTGACCAGATAACGGTCCTGACGAGCCGTGGTTGACCTTGGACGACCAGAGCGTTGTCTCTCAGTAACGGTACCAGTATGTTGGAATCGATTCCGTAATCACGAAATGACACTTTGGAACACATTAAAGTGTGCAGCAATAGTTCTTTGAGTATTGCCAGATTGAAGCATACACACAGTTTGGGCTGCCTCAAAGCCGGTTAAGTGACGTCTCATGGCTTGAAATGTCACAGGGTCATCAACAAATATTCATAACTTCACACACGTATTCAAATAACCAATTTCGTTAACTTTGTGTATACCCTGAATCACTTTGTTTTGACCCTGTGTCGGCATTCAATTAAGCATGAATTGCACGATCCTACAGGTAACATTTTCCGATCAATAACATGTTAAAGAAAGTATGGATGAACTATAACGTAAAACATCGATTACAATTTTTTGGAGAAAACATTTCAAAATCATAATCCCTAACTATTTTTGTCCAGTATATATGGATGAAGCATCTTCCAATCATGTGTTCACAATCACAACTACGCTCCATTGGACATTGTGTTTGCCATTCTAAATGAACACACATCATAACATAAAGCAATTAACAACACGTTTATGAGCACATACTGTATTTTAGCTATATGTCCACAGCGACGTGAACATGTGATCGTCATTACATGTAGTAGTACACATACATTCATCGGCAGCAAACTAAACATTTTTGTGATCAGGCACCACAATTTTTATAGTGATTTTTTTTCAACGTCTATGCCCGACGCTTTGCAATTTAGTATTAATGAATTTCTTATGCAGTGTATCAATTGAAATATTGCATTCAAACAGACACACCAATCGTTAAATATAGAACGCATTCGGTATTGACAGATATGTCCACGATCATTGTAATGTCATTTATGGTTGTTATGTATCATGTCTTGTATGTTATATTTCTCTTACCTTGCACTGTATTGCACCGTCGGTGGTAGCTCAGCGCCAAAGTATTCAAACTCAGTCTCTCGAAAATTCATTTTCATTGTCCACTGTTCGTTAATTTGACATTTAGCTTTCATGCCGTTTCTTATCCTTTTTCTTATTGATCAGATACAGTAAAAGTATTAAATATACTCTCAGGACATGGCTAATATCGTGCTTTTGTTTTTTATCAGATTGCAACAGAATTGTAAACGTTTTTGAATAATGATTTTATACAAGTTTCCCCGGGACTCGGTGAAAACGGACTCTGACTGCGCCATGATTTATTGTTTATTTAGTCGTGCTCCTTTTCAACCATTCATATACTATTAATGGTCTATATGTTTGTATTGATCCTCACCCATTCGATTGTGGTTGTATTACTCAGTCAACCAAGAATGTGTATTTGCTGTTGATATATATTGGCGTTCGAGTGTGGCAGGTGTGCGTCAAAGACACATATTAAATAGCTAAAAATTGCCTTACTAATGATACGCATAATTTTATTTATTTCCAAAAAACTTGGTACATGTATTTTAATGAGTGTCTTCTGGTGACGCAGCGTATCATTAAACATAATATCGTGACTGCTATTTAGCTCACTAGTAGTGCTCAACAGTTTGCTTTTTATTAGATTTGGCATTTAAATACATGTAAATGGACGACTACCTAATTCTTAATAGCAACCCTAGCCAATATTGCGAAACGCATCTTTCAAGAGGACTTGTGTTTTTTTCTGTTTTCCTTTTCTTGCCAAGAGGCACACAGGTCTGGGTTTCATGCATCTTTTGATAAATATCTTTGATAAGTCTGCAACTTCCACACATTGATATCCGTTTCGGTTAGTCCTAATTTCTTTGAACTTGTGTTGATGAAATTTGAATTTTCTTTCAGGTCATTTAGGAGTCTGCTGGAATCGTCATTGGAAAGATGTCCTCTTTATTAGCTGACTTGTGTTTTGGTAATCTTATGAGGAATGATTCAAATGCTTATAAATCAGAAAGAAGATATCTAGCCCTCGCCTTTAACTCGATATTTACATACATCGACAAAGGTTTTCTTTTTCTACTACAGACTGTAATCATATTTCCTTCCATCCATGTTGATTCCATATATCCCAGTAAACTACAATTCCACTTCAAACACACCACACAGTCATCTTCATCTGATTCGTGTTTGGATATTTCATTGAAAACTTCTAAGAGGATAATGGCAAGCTAATGACTAGATTTTAAGACAATCGGGATGACTTCAGATTTTGAATTCTCGTTTTCACATATTCATGTATGTGAAACAAATTCCCATCATCACCTGCACATTGTGTTTAGTTACGTTTCTCAACTAACTGGATATGCGATATGTGTGTATTTTTATGATCAATTACAAACTGAAGCAGACTACCGACAAATAAAGTCTAGATATGTTGACTCCGTTTACCTGATCAAGATACAATGTATTTGACTAAAACTGGAAGTGGCTGGTCAATAAATTATGCTTACTCATCCTAGGCACCTGATAGCACCACTGGAGTACCTATTATTTCCTGTTTGCAATACGCTCAATAGTGTACTCTTTGTGCAGTTGATGAGATTGATCAATGTTCGCTAAAGAACTTTTAGTAAACTTGAAATCACAGAATTTTTCCCAAATCAATAGCATTAAAACCTATGACTTTTCAACACTATACACGACCATTCCTCGCGATAAATTAAAGACTAGACTTTTTGACATCATAGACAGTTGCTTCTTCAACAAAAACGGAAAACGGAAATATTCATATCTAGTGATCAGTCATTCAAAAACTTACTTTGTTAAACACCACTCTGATTCCACGCACAAGTACTCTGAAGTTGAAATAAAAAATATGCTAGAGTTCTTCATTGACAATGTCTTCGTGGTCTTTGGTGATCAAGTCTTCCAACAGTCTGTTGGAATTCCCATGGGCACGAATTGTGTTCCGTTGTTAGCTGACCTGTTTTTATATTTATATGAAGCAGAATTTATTCAAAAACTTCTACGTGAAAAGAAAAAATCTCTCGCTGTGACCTTCAATTCGACTTTTAGATATATCGATGACGTTTTGTCTATTAACAATGATACCTTTTATTCATATGTCGATTTGATATATCCTTCTGAACTCAAATTAAAGGACACCACAGAGTCGTCCACTTCTGCTTCATACTTAGATATTTTATTGAAAGTAGACATTAACGGCAAACTAACAACTCAACTGTATGACAAACGGGATGATTTCAGCTTCTTCACCGTCAACTTCCCACATTTATGTAGCAATACTCCATTGTCACCTGCATATGGTGTTTATATATCTCAACTGATTCGATATGCAAGAGCTTGTTCTGGGTATAGTCAGTTTTTAAATCGAGGTAAGCTACTGACAAACAAGTTGATGGTTAAGGGATTTCAACAGTCTCGATTGAAGTCAGCATTTCGCAAATTCTATGGTCGTTATAACGATCTAGTTCGTCAATACAACCTCGCATTGGGTCAAATGCTGTCTGACGTGTTTCATACCGATTGTTAAGCCGTTCTTGGCATATAAATTTTGACTGCGGATAACTCCGTTTACCTGATCAGGATATGGGGCTCACGGCGTGTGTTACCGGTCAACAGGGAATGCTTACTCCTTCTAGGCACCTGATCCCACCTCTGGTGTATTCAGGGGTCCGTGTTTGCCCAACTATCTATTTTTTATTGCTTGTAGGAGTTATGAGATTGATCACTGTTCGTTATCTTCACCTTGCATTTACTTGTTCATATCAAAGTATTCATTGTAATATACATGTATAATCAAAATACTTTTAGTGTGATATCTCCAATGTTTTATTACCTTGTCTTACAATTTACAAAATAAATTATTGCGCATAGATAGGGGGTGGGGGGGGTAAGGTAGATCGATCCTCCTGCGATGCCATAAATGTTTGCAAAAAATCTTTATGAAATCAAACTTTGCGCATGATAGAAATATATCTTTCAGAATACATATCTAATATCATTCACTGGATAAAGTAAAATGTTTGGTAAAGTATTGATAGTGAAAAAGGTTAATATTTTCCTTAGATAATCAATTATTTATGATAAAAAAAAATGTTGTAAAAAAAACACTGGTATGTTGGTATTTCCTTTCCTGTATGTATGTTGTACAATGTGTTCCCTAACATCAGAAATTAATTTATAAATATTTATATATTAGCAGGTTTTTTCTAAACTGTTGACATTAAAAATTTGATAGGTTTTTATCAACTTTCATTATTCTGTTTTAAAAAAAATCTGTGATTTTCCGATGTTGACCTATACTTCTGTTTTGATATGTCTGACATTGTAAAAAAAGATAGCAACATACATATTCTCTTTAGTTAATGATTAAGCCAAACTGTATGAATTGAGAATTAATAGTTCTTCCATTTTCAACCATTGGTATTTAATAGTGACATGAGAGTGGAGTTACCTTAAATGACGCTTTCAGCCATGTATAAAATATTACAAAAATTGCTACGCATGCCTGAATAGCAATACTACAAAAACAGTTGACTATGACTTACGTCAAGCATCAGACATTTTCTAGACATACCAAAATACAGCATGAAAATTAAAATATATATACATGTAACATCGAGAAAAAAATCAAATGATATAGCTCAAATTGAACGTCTGGTCGAAGATTCAATTATCTTTATCCACTATTTTTGGGGTGTAAACGAAACTGATACAAATACTGTACACGGAACTGCCTGCAGGGGCTCCAAATGTCTCGTTTAAAGTCAACATTTTGCAACGTCTACGGTTTTCATAACCATTTAGTTTGCCAATACAACCTATTATTGGTTAAAATGCTGTCAGACGTGTTTCATACGGATTGTTATGCCGTTGTTGACACACTGAGATTGACTACGGATGTCGCCGTTTACCTGATCAAGATACAGGGCTCATGGTGGGTGTGACCGGTGAACAGGGGATGCTCACTCATCCTAGGCGCCTGATGCCACATCTGATGTGTACAGAGGTCCGTATTTGCCCAGTTCCCTATTTGGCATTTTTTATATGAGTTATGAGATTTATCATTGTTCGTTATCTTCACCTTTCATTACGCATTTACATTTCGATAACAGATTGAATTTAGTAGTCCACTGAATATTGGTATTAAAAAATATGTAAGTTTTGTTAACTTCTGTTTCATATTGAGCTGACGAAGAATGAATTGTTTAATTTTCTATGCCTATAAAAAATTCGCCATCGACTTTAGGTGACGTCTGTGCATGGTTATTGTTTTTTTTTAAAGTTTACAAATACACTTTCAAGGTTGATTGTAGGTCACATTTTCATCCGGAATTTCGGTGGGTTTTTTTCTCGTTGGCAATATTGCTCTTGCAATATGTTTCTACGATAACATCGGAAGTAAGTTAATCCATGTAAACGATCGCCGTGAAAACATTGGACATGTATGTCTACCGTCAAAATTTCATAACCAGATTTTTTTTTTAAAAGTTCACTAACATCAACAAAGGACATGATGTTGTTTGTAAACGCATTGTTGTTGTCCGCATTCTTATATCTATTGCAGTTATTAATTCATATTTGTGTCCAATGACAAAGTTTACCTTTTTGTGGGGAGGTCAAAATGTACAAACGATCCTGTCTTCAAGCTGTCAAAGAGTGATTATACCCCACTGGTATGTAATTCCTATAAAGCACGCAATGAAAAGTAATCCATGGCAAACCAATCACCTGACATCTTAATATAATATCTACCTTTGGTAATTGATTTCAAAATGGGCGATATTTCAATATAAACAATTTCAATTTAACCGACATTTTAATGCAAAAAAATAAGAGATTGAAACTTGGGATTTTGTTTTACTTTAAAATAAGCGATATTTCAAAATAAGCCACTTCAACATACGTGAATTAAGCTCTACACTGTATTCAACTACATCCTGTACAACACATGTAGCGATGCGATCTAGACGAAACCCTAATGTTTAAGATCAAGAAGCACCCAAGACTTTCCTGCACTTTTGAGCATCACCGGTCAGTAGAGAAAGGAAGTCCCTTTCAGTGTAGGATATGTACAATAATATATTAAAATTGAACAATTTCAAATCTACCTCAGCGAGGAAAAAAAATACAGCTTCATAATAAAGAAATCTAAACTGATAACACCCCCTTCCTCCCCCCCCACCCCCCCCCCAAAAAAAAACTGCATTCGAACGCACAAACAACAGACCAGCGGACGACACATAAAACGATAGTGAGCTACGAAGAAGATATTTAGATTTTTAAAAATATATGAATGAATTGCTGATAATTATTTTTTTATTTAAATTTCAAAAGGTTGGTTGATTGTATATTGTTTAACGTCCTGCTCAAAACTTTTTCACTCATATGGAGAGGTCATCATTGCCGGAATGTGATTTGACTGAGATAACTGTGAAGGACATACTTGTTTATATATGTTTGATATAAACGTTTGATATAAAATGACAGTTTGGTTAATTCATTGGAGTCAGCAGTTGAAAATATTACAGATACCATCATTCATAGGTTTTGAAGAAATGCATTCCGTTCACCATGCTTAAGGATTTCCTTAAAAACGAGTATTTAACTACAAAGCACAGATTCAAATTGTATCCAAAATGTTCGTTTGTGATGTCCGTGATGTTGAAAGTCTATATTGGCATTTAGTCAGAAACAGTATAACTTTTCAGCCATGTGAATGAGTTTTCAATGTAATGCCTGGCTAAAAAGGATGTAGTATTAATCATTATGACATTCATTTTGTGATCAATCACGAAAGCTTATTCGATGACAGATGAATTTGGTATATATATTCACAAACCAGAAAATATGGCCCTTAAAATATATAAAAATGAAAGTAAATGTTGAATAGGAGTATTGGTGTTATAAATAAGTATTAGAATCCGGGGTTTAAAAAAATGTTAGATTTTAAAAATAGGAGCCCAACTAATGCTGTATACATGCTAGAACCGGATATGATACCGTATTTTTGTCATTTTCTTCAAAAACTGGCTATTTTGTAAAGGTTTTGCCATACTTTTTTCAAATCGTCCAAAATATTTAAAGTATGTTTATTTGATACATATTTTCAATTGACCATCAATGTAAACATATTTTAGGGCGAGCTAGGAGCACTATTTTTATTTTTCAAAAAATGATATTCCGGATTGCTGAAAAACATTACGGTTATAATGCGATGGTGGTGGTAAACTTGAATTTTACAGATAATATGGCTGATTGAAGTATCTAATTATGGAGAAACAAACTACGTTTTTTATTTCGTGTCATGTATAGGTAATTTTAGTTCGGTGTTTATTTTTAAAGCAAGGGGAATTCCCTCACTTAATAATAGTTTTCTGTTGCAGTTTGTTTTGTCCATTTACTATAGTTGTTCATTTTCAATACCTAGTTGTTTTCATCATTTAAAGTCGTTCAGAAAGTATCGTCATTGCATCGTTGCTTAAAAACTGTGTACAATTTTTGTAGTTTTACATTATTATCACAAACATTATCATTAAACGAAACGACAGTTACCGAATTGTTAGGCCTAGTGACTGGAATGTACATGGCGTCTTCTTTCACTTTGTGATATCAGAAAGTATTCAGGCTTCACACAAATATGCTTGTATGGTACTGATACAATATAGAATAATTTTTGCTTTAATAATTTTTTTTTTATATTGTTACTACGCAGCTTTAGACTGTCAACATTCGAAATAACTGTTTTATTTAACCTAACTTTACGTACAAAGTGGGAGCAAGTCCTTCTTTGATTTACAGTAGGTCCAAGTTTCGGGCTGAACATTAGAATGGCCTTGTCAGAAAAAAAAAGGAATTCAAAATAAAATATTTAAACTACAATATGACTTACTATGGAATACAGCATTACCGTCAGTTAAATCCGACACAGTAATTTATGTAAGCAATTCATAGATCCTAGCCATCCACATGTGATCGATGAGACATGACGTCATCTGTTGTAAGACATTCATGACGCATTTTATGCTTCAATAGGCAAGCAGATCAAGTAACCCCTATATGAAAATACTCGATATACCGGTGGTTTGATTTATTTCACATATGATACCTTTGTACATGTCAAGAGCTTTTCTATTTTTTTTTTAATTTTTATGTAACTTTACTTGTAAACAAAACCTGTGCGGTTGTTGGGGTTGTTTTTAGGGGGGGGGTGTTAAGACAATACAGTATTTATTGTGCATGTTTAATTCCGTTGATTTTAAAGTTCATAGGCCTAGTTCGAAAGCCTATCAACGTATCAGTGTTCCATTGTCCAATGCAAAATTAGAAAAGGAAAAGTAGTGTCGTCTTGGTTGTCAAGGAGGTGTGTCTCCATACCAAATATACAATATAAACAAATATTTTTTCAGAGTGCTCAACAAATCAAATTGTGTGTTAGAAATAAAAAAAAAATTATGACAGACGGACTGAATGCTATATTATGTGTCTTGCCAATTAATAAACTGGACATGTGTGGTGCCAATAAATATATCTTAATTTGATAATCCAGCCTACATATAGCAACAGGATATTGTGCTTAAATTGTCCAATCTATAAAACCTTAAAGTGTGTACATGTGTGTGGTGGCGGTGGTGGGTGGTGGTCTTCATCCACTCAAACTGTCCCAATACCCCTCCCGAATTCAATTTCTTTAAGTGTGCAGTGGATAGGTCGCCACATGGACCCATCTAAGTCTACTGTAAGGATGTTTTAAAATATCGGTGTCAAATGCAACTAGTTCACACAAAATATATATATACAAAATTATTTGACGGTTTCCATTTTAGTTGCTTATATTCACACACGCTATACAACAGTACTGAGTCTATAATATCGTGAGAGAGAGAGAGAGAGAGAGAGAGAGAGAGAGAGAGAGAGAGAGAGAGAGAGAGAGAGAGAAAGAGAGAGAGAGAGAGAGAGAGAGAGAGAGAGAGAGAGAGATAGCATCAGTAATTGTATACAGGTACGAGAAGTTTAATCAAATCTTAAACTGTACAATATTTTTCTTATTAATTAATTATTCCACTTCATTCTGATATATTTAATTTCCCTTTCTTCCGTGTTAAATTATTCGGCTGGCGCGAGTTAGGACTTGCTCCCTTCCTTTTTAAACCGACGTTATGCGCCTAGCTATCTAACGCCCTCTCAGTCAAAAATAAAATAAATATAGTATCTATATTAGTACAACTTCATTGGATTTACTAGACTTTTTTTAAAAACCGTAATACAGGTTTATGCAAGCGGAAAATCTAGGCATTTTCAAAATTATTTTTCCCATCTTCGATAACAAAATGTTTTCAGTCCACAAAGAGCACAATGACCCAAAACCCATGGCAAGCAAAGATGGTTTTTACCCCCGTTTTCGGGTTTTATAACTGACCAACAAGAGCAACGCCAACATGGCATAATACGTCCGTAGATTTTGCTCAAGGAAAACATATTTTAGTGGGATTCGTATTTTAGTGAAGTTGGCACTGTCCTCTGTGAGCTAATTCATTATTATGCTTGTAGAAATGGATATCAAGATATAAAGAGGGATATAGCCTTAAAATGCGCTACTTCATAAATATGCTAATATACCACACACCTTTGTTTGCAACAGTTAGTGCTAAAGTATAAGTACAGGTACAATATACTGAAATGCAATATTTAAAACACAAGTCTATAAACTTACTATACCAGATTAGTAACCAAGCCAAATCATCTTCGGTTTGTATCCTGCCATAATGGTGATCAAATATACCAAGTTATAATATCCAGGAGCTTACGGTTCGGTTTGTATCCTGCCCACAAGGATTTCCTAATAAGTGATAATACGACCTTGACAATTGACCTTGAAAAACAATAGGCACCTTCCTCTCATCATGATGATCAAATATACCGAGTTATTATATCCTGGAACTTACGGTTCGGTCTGTATCCTGCCCACAATGTTTTCCTAATAAGTGATAATACGACCTTGACCTTTGACCTCTGACCTTGAAAAACAATAGTCACCTTCCTATCATCATGGTGATCAAATATACCAAGTTATAATATCCTGGAGCTTACCTAATAAGTGATACTACGACCTTGACCTTTGACCTCTGATCTTTAAAATCAATAGGCATCTTTCTGTCATCATGGTGATCAAATATACCAAGTTATAATATTCTGGAACTTAGCGTTTGGTTTGTATCCTGCCTACAAGGTTTTCCTAATAAGTGATACTTCGACCTTGACCTTTGACCTTGAAAAACAATAGGCATCTTCCACTCATCATGATGATCAAATATACCAAGTTATAATATCCAGGAACTTACGGTTCGGTTTGTGTCCTGTCCACAAGGTTTTCCTAATAAGTGATAATACGACCTTGACCTTTGACCTCTGACCTTGAAAAACAATAGGCATCTTTCTCTCATCATGGTGATCAAATATACCAAGTCATAATATCCTGGAGCTTACGGTTCGGTTTGTATCCTGCCCACAAAGTTTTCCTAATAAGTGATACTACGACCTTGACCTTGAAGTCTGACATTGAAAAACAATAGGCATCTTTCTCTTATCATGGTGATCAAATGTTCCAAGTTGTAAAGTCCTAAGGCTTATGGTTAAGTCTGTATCGGACAGACAGACGGACAGACAGACGGACAGACGGACGACGCCATACCATAATACGTCCCGTCTTCGACGGGCGTATAAAAAATAGTATGTTTGTTTTACAACTTTCATTCAGAAGACGGGTAAGTTCGCGAGTCACTGAATAAACAAAAAATCGTCCGCATTCTTATTTCAATCGTTGTAAACTATACACTTTTTGATATTTCAACACTACATGTAAACATGTAGACAGCGGATCTAAATCACCTAATATTCTTTTATGACATACAGGTGTTTGTGTATGGGATGTCGAGAATTGGGACCTTTACGTCTACGGGAAGTCTGCATACGGATATACATCAATATCTTGATATATCTATATACAAGAAATAATCCCGATTTACAATTAATTATTAGATCCAGTGAGCTAGGCATTCCGCAGCACATGTCTGCTTGCTCGACATTCGAGCCAAATGTAGTCCGATCCCAGCGTGTTTAATGCATCAGCATTGACTTGAAATAATAACACCCGTGAATATGAACATGACTTTATTGATGCTTCAAAAGGTACAACAGAACAATTTACACGAGAATGGAACAAGGTTTGTAAGTGGATGAAAAAGGCCGCAATTTTTGTGGGGGACAGGGGGATACATGCAATTGTACCAAGACAGTATGGGCACAAAGGAGGTCGAGTGTAAGCACAAGTGCCTGATCCGAACGATTACCACGTTCTGGACCAGTGTAGGTGGGACCGCCCTTCTCCCTGTCTCCAGCGCCACCTGGTTTTACATTTACCAGACTGTGGCCTCCCCTTGCTTGAACGAGGTGGAGGTGGGACCAGCCCTGGCAGGCCATGGCCCACGATTGTTACCATATTTGCACAACTACACATTGTTACTTTGAGCCACGCCCCCCTGCTTTGTATGCAGGGTGGGGAGACCACCAGGTTATGGGGTCACTTGATCCCAGCCTACACTACGGTATCCCCCAGTCCCCGCCACAGGACATAGGCACTATGTCCCCCCACAAAAAGAAGAATTGAACACTTAATTTGAGCTACTCTGAAGGGTAGATGTTAGACGTGTTATTTAAAAACAACTGAATCCCAGATTGCAAGTTGTTTAGATAGATGTCTAGACCTGTTTTGGATAAATGAGTACCATCGTGCCTGAACAGGGGAGTTTCTGAAACCCTGATAGTTGTGTATGGTTAATATAACAGCCAGTGACTTCTTGGGTAATAAACTTTTTGATAGCCTTATTGACTTTGATGCGTTTGCTATTGATTTTGCCACCTGCTGTAAGTGGGGCACCGTGCCAATATAATCTGGGTAACATTGATGAAAAAATTAATGTGGTGTTGGGAAGAAGTACATTGTAGCGGTACAAGCTACATTGGATTCTATGGACAAGCTCAATGCCTGTCAATGCAGGTGTAGTAAGGTCGTTAGAGCCAAGATGTATTTGCAAAAATTTTGGTGGGGGTAGATGAAGTAAATGTTCAGACACCAAACTATCCAGTTGGTCCCAATGCATTCCCCTGCGACCAAACCAATTGATTAAAACATGTAGATTAAGGTTACTTCCCCCTGGTCGTTGGGTTGCTGCATGGTGTCCTGCCCAAAAAGGGATTGATGATCCAGGGATCCAAATTGTAGGGGTACCTACAATAACTTTGGTATGGTTAGCATAGGAGAACATCTAATAAATTAAAGAGTTATCTTCGGATATAACTTAAATATGCAGCAGATCGCCATCTTCCCTTGGCCTTGATTTCAGAATCAGAAAGGCCCATTTTTGCTAATTCTGTTGCCAGGCCTATTCTGAAGCTATGTGACCTAAAGTAACCTGATACTCCTATGAATTGCAGTGATTTTTGGAGTACTGCTTGAAACTGATATTTTGTTAAGGGCTTAGTGTTCAAGTGTGCTAGCAAGGGGCCGGTTCTGGATACTCGGTCTCGAAGGCGCAGGAACTGACTGATGGTCGCAACTGGGTTAAGCGTGGAGTTATGATGTGGAGTGATATCCACTTTGGCAGAGCTGCCTATCTGGTCCGTTTTGGACTTTTGTATGATAATTTGGCAAAGGCTGTGATGCACAATAGTAATGTCAGAGTGTTGTAGTGCAATTGTTTCAGAAACTCTGAGCAAACCATAATAAGTGATGTTGAATTCCGCCGAGAATAATGCCGACTCATAAGCAGACCTACATACATTGGGTTGGGAGTGGGTAATTCGACAGAAAAGTTCGTAGGATATAGGAATACGGATATCCTTGGTTACGCCTGCTGACCTACGCAGTCCTTCAAGGGTTTTGGTAACAATGAAACATTTGGTTGTATCTTGAAGGCCATATATTTTATGCTGGTAGGCGATGGCATTTAGATAAAGTGATACAGTCCTGTAAGACATGTTTTGTAGTGAAAGGTGCCCAATGTAATGTAGTAACTGTGTGACTGGGACTGGCCAAAATGGGTGTAAATGGAACTGAACAAGAAAATTGTGGAATTTGTTAAGCGTAGCCGAATATGCTTTCTGTGTAGATGGTGCTGATGATCTGTGAAGAAGTCGATCTGCCTCCAGCTTTAGATTTGCCAGATGTCGTGTGGCAGTGGAACTGGGGACAGGTCTGCTTGGGGTGTCAGTCGCCTGAATCTGCCCGACTGTGAACGAGATAAGGAGTCTGCTATAAAATTTTGTTTGGTTGGGATGTATGACGCCTGAATACAGATATTGGACTTGAGGCATGTTAATACTAGCTTACGAACCAGGTTCATAACCCGGTCGGATTTGGATGTAGCCTGGTTGATAACCTGGACCACTGCCATATTGTCAATGTGAAATAGGAGTTTGGAATGAGCAAACTGGTTTTCCCATAAGGTGAGAGCGACAACCACTGGAAAATATTCCAAAAAAGTCATGTCTCTAATGATGTCTTGCTCGGCCCAACTACTTGGCCAGGACCCATGTGCCCACTTCCCCGCAAAATGAATACCAAAACCTCCCTTTGGCCCCCCTGCGCTGTCTGTAAACAATTGAATTGTTTCATCATATACCCAAGGTTGAAGCGAAATCACAGAAATGCCATTGTAAGACTCTAAAAAATTGCTCCAGACCTCAAGGTCTGCTTTGATGTTTTTTGTTACCCTGATTCTGTGATGGTGTTTAGTGATGCCGATAGTTGAATTGATGAGCCGACAGAAGGCTCGTCCTGGGGCGATGACCTTGCAAGCAAAGTTAAGTAGAGCAATGAGACTGCATTTCGCGAAGAGAGACCTTTTTTGCGTTGTAGAAGTACTGTAATGAAGACTGGCCAGCCACGTGTGTTAAGGCAACTTCTTTGTGAATTTTATTGTTAGCTATTGTTAAATTAGCATTAAGGCTAGGGAGATTATTGGACTCGCGTGGTGACCTAGGCCCTCTATACTGAAGTTTAAAACCGTGTAGAAAACCGTCCCGAATAAATTTGCCGTCCCTGTATCCTTCCAAATGTGTGCATAAATTATAATACTTTATGGGTGTTGCTCCCAAAGAATATATGGGACTGTTATTTTTGGACATCTGCTGCTTGGGTGGTTGTCTCCACACTTGCTGCATGCGTGCTTGTATCTGCACCTGGGGAAGAAAGGGTAACTTACTCCCTTATTGAAATGGTTGCAGTACATTACTGCAGAACGGCTTGGTTGATTAAAATGACTGCCTTGGTTCTGATGAGCATTGTTGCGGGTGTGGGTTTCTGACCTATTTGAAATGTGCAACAACCAAAATTTTTGGTTGATGTTGCCCCACGACAGTTGTGGCTGACTGGCCATTCTGAGACGAAATTGCTCATCGTATCGAAACCAATAGTTAGACCTAGACGCCGCAAGTCTAATGTCCCTCAGATATTTAAGCAATTCTTGCGCCCGTGTCGGAAACTTTTCTAGCATGATGCTAATGAAGATGACAAAAGCGGAAGTCCACATGTCTATATTGAGGTAAGAATTGGTCTTGGGCTTAACGATGCACAACCGCCCCTCCTTAACCTTAATATCACCTTGTCAATCGTAATCTTGCAATTCGTTGGTGGTTTTAATGAGAAGGGAAAGGTCTATGAATTTGCCCTCCCAAATCTGAGTTTTAATTCGTTGCGGGATGTAGACGCCCAATGAATCGTAACAACTTAATTGTTGATAAGGGTGGGAGAAAAATGACTCACCCAGCATAACGTGGTGTTAGGGTCTAATGTAGCTGATGAAGGTATCTCTTCGTCAGATACGTAAGGCAGTAGTGGCTGGTCTTGTGGTGGACCACGTGGTAATGGAGGGGGCACCGGGGTGCTTTGTTTGCACCACTTCCCTTTCCCTCTAGCGGGCGTTCCGATGCTCTCTTTTCTTTTCCGAGATGCTCGGGTGTTTGGTCTGGTCCTAACCGGTGGCATTGTCCTAAAGGATGACAACAATGATGTCCGACTTTTTGGCTGTCGAAAACAAAAGACGTCCTTCTTGTTCGGTGGATTTTGAAAAAGAGCACGACATCCGGGGACTGTTTGTTGTTCATTAACTCGTGCCGTAGCATAGTCGTACCATAACGTAGTCGTAAGGTAATACCATTGTAATATAATTGTTAAGGGCGACCAGGGTGACAGCCCGGGTGGAAACCTGTACTAAATTAATAGTTGACTATTTGATATAAAATCAAATAATCTTGATTAAACATGTTGAGATTTCTGCTTAGAGATAATCAAAATCCATTTAACGATATTGTCCATTCTATTTCTGGGGGTTTTAAAAACATTTTATCTGCTTCAAACATATAAACGTGAAAAATTAATACAAAACGAACGTCATAAGTTAAGGGTAATTAAGATTAATTGTTTCGAATAGCAAACTCCAACTTGTGAACAATTTAAGTAAGTTATCAAATCTGTATGATAGTTCTATATACATTTCGCCGTTTTATACATTTTAATTTCCACCCACTAATATTTCGTTTATTATTCATTTCTTTGTTTTATCATACGAAGGTGGACCGTGGCACAAAGGAGGCACAAATGTCAGATATCCACGGAAATCCTCCGTGGACTTGAAGGTCTACCTCGTACAGAAAATTAAGACTTCAGAGGTGCCGACAATTTTAAAAGTCCACCGTGTTTTATTTTTAAAAAAATAGTTTACGAGGCGGATGTTTAAAAAATCCATTTTTCTAATTAGTTACTATAATTACTCAAGTTTAACCAAAATTATACAGTTGTCTCTCTTTTTATCGTCAATTAATATCAATTTTGATGAAAATTAATACGAATAGATATATGCAACTTGGAAATATAAACCCGTCTTTGAGATACACGGTAAAAACAATACCATTTCCTGTGGTCCTTTCACTGCATGGAATTTTAATTTTTGATCACGATTTTTCAATTATGTCCAATACAGCGGGCGAAAAAATGTAAAGTTTTATGTAATGGGGAAGGGGGCAATATATCACAAATTTAAACATCGTGATAGAAAATATACAAGTTCCTAGCATTTTAACGGTTGTAATTTACAACCAGAATAACCCTTAAAAATATATATTAACCTATGCGTCCATTTTTTGTGCATTACACTGTGATTCTCATAATGTCAACATCATCATGTTATATAGGTCTTCTGTTGAAAAGTAATACACAAGTTTGAACGACTGTAAAACGAAAATTAGAAAAGATATAGTTATAAAATAAAGTGTTCTATAACCTATAAATCCCAGAGTGAAAGTCTCATTAATTTGTCGAAAGGGTAAATTTTAGTATTTTGTGGTTCTGGTTCTTTCGATAAATCAAAAGGTTTTTCAATATGGAGAGCATCAACGGATCTCGTATTATATTCAAAATGAATTAAACGTTAAGTTCAGCTCAATGCAATCTTAAAACAAAATTATTGTATCACTACTTCAGTGCCCTTTCTGATACGTCAATTTCGATATAAAAAGCTCTTCTGTGTAGGAAGTACATTTAGTGAAAGCCTTAGTGGAACAGAGTGACACTACAGTCAGTGTGGAGGACGATACTATGTTTTAAAACGGCTTTGTTTTCGGTATATAAATGTAGGAAATAGAAAATACTATCGAAAGAAATGTTTTATTAAAGCTGAAACATGAAAACAATGTCATATTTGTAAGGAACACCCTGGATACGACACCTACGATCAACGAAATAACGTGATATGATACGATATATAAAGAATTCCATGTATCTAATTACTCCCTGAATACTTATCACTTATTTAGTTTGTGTATCAGATGAATTCAGGTAGTGAAACATCGTGCGAGAAACTTACTGAGTATATTTAAATTTGCAGTGGTGAATATTTGTCACACTTCCGCATGTAAACAACTTGTTTTGCGCCTTACTATGTACGATAGTTCTTCAAAAGGAAACAGCCCGGACGTATATTGAAATCGACCTATTACAGATTTATTTATCATGACAATGATATTGTTTTATCGGGTAATGCTGGCTAAAAGTGTCAATGGATGTAGTATTTTCAGATTAACACATCAAACGTGATGAATTCCGTCCTTCCATCCATTTATTGTCAGTGAAAATCAGATGGCATATGATAGACTAATAGTCTGAGAGTGAATTGACTTGCACCTGTTCTACTTTTGCTATACTTCAAAATCGTTCTCAATGTGTGCTTAACGGGTCACTTTAAAACATTTGTCATTGTCAATATTTATTATGGATGTTCACGAATGAATTGGAATGCTCTTTATTCGGGGAATCATCATTTCCGTATAGCTTTATTTTCCTGTACAGTTAATCGATGTTATTCTATCCTCATTTGCTGACACTAAATAGTGTGGTATATACCACGTGTATTTGGTTTGATTTGTATTAATATACAAAGCAGATACAATATGTTGATTTGTAATTGAATATATCAAGTTTCTTGCTGTGGTCTTCATCTCAACATTTAGATATATTGACGACGTTTTATCTATTAAAAGTAATCATTTTATATCATATGTCGATTCGATATATCCCAGTGAACTAGAAATAAAAGATGCAGCATAGTCTTCCAAATTTGCTTTGCAATTGGATATTTTATTAAACATGGATGTTAACGGCAAACTAACATCTCAACATTATAAAAACGGGATTATTTCACCTTCTCCATCATCAACATTCCATATTTATGTAGCGATAATCCGTCATCACCTGTATATGGTTTTCATATCTCTCAATTAATTCAATATGCAAGAGGACTGCTGGGTATTATAAGTTTTTAAGTTGAGGCTAGCTACTGCCCAACATGTTGATGTTACAGGAATTACAACAGTCTTGAAGAATGTAAGAAATTCACTAATTCTATGGTCGTTATAACGATGTGGTTTATCAATACAACCTGTCACCCGGTTATTGGTGTCTGGCGTGGATCGGTTTTACAGTTCGCAATAAGCTTACTGCACCACAGATATATTTTAATTTGTTAGTGGACTGTGTGCTTTACACGGTCAGATTGATTAATACCCATACTCTACAGACTCTAGAACTATTTTGTATCAAAGATATTCATCTGACAGGTGAATAAGATCATTTCGTAAGAAAATATTTCATCGGAAAAAAATAACATAGGTAAAATGAAAACTAACCTTCACGATATCAATGTCACGTTATTCATAGATATCTACATTTAGTCATCAGAAAGTAATAATAATAAAATGTCAGGAACAAAATATAATTAAATGTTCTTGCATTTGTACATTTAAGATGTATGTTAAATAACTCTTTTGCATAACGTTCTTATAGAAAGCGAGTATGTATCTATCTTTGACAGTTGAAAAGAAGTAGGAAATATAACAATTTTTTGGCATAATATCATTATATTCCACCAATTAGTCAGTCAGCATTGATCTGATTCAACTGATCGCACTGGGATGGAAGGTACGAAGAAATCTTCATTGATTGATTCATACAATGGATGCACCGGTGAAGGTGGGTTTTCGTCAGGTACATGTGGCGTTTCTTCTTTCCGTAAGGCGCGTATTAGATGAAAGATCAAAAGGATCGATAACAAAATCACAGACACAGATCCTAAACAAATAATGACAATAATAATTGTTAAATATATATTGTTGGTTTTCTTCACACCATGACTCGTAGTTGGTGAAGTTTCGGTAGAAGTTTTCATGTAGTAATGTGCATCATTCCCATTACCTTTCGACACCGATTCAAACAAATAAGTGGTGGTTTTGGTATTATAAGAAGCATCTTCCTCTCCTAGCATCGATGTCAAAAGATTTTCTGAAATAGATATACATTTAAAGCAACTGACGTGTACATGCACCAATACACCTTAGTGTTTAATTCATAGCGTTTGAAAGGTTCCTCTATACTATTTCAATTGTCATACAAACATCTAATATTGATATACTCCTATAAAACAGTTCCTGTATAACTTCTTACGAAAATATGTTCAATATTTCAACTGTTCTGGCGACTATTGGACCAGGAACTGTTAAATTCGACTCTTAAAAACGACTGTTGATCGATGACGTCAAATGGCACTAACTCGAGTGTTCCTTTCCCGTTTGGTAAAATAGAAATGGCGGAAGCACATTTTGCGGAAGCAACTGGGGACGAAATTCAATTGATGTTTCAAAGTAGAGGTAAGAAGACCATAAAAAGTATAACATTAAGGATCATTGTTTTTCTTTTCTTCTTGTTAAAGCTGTTATATGCAAGTCACATGATTCTTCTTCTGCTGATTTATTTACGTAATGGCGAGGTTTACTGATGGTGAAATACAGAATCCGTTAGATTAAAAGTAGAGCAGAAACACGAAAAATATAATTATCAATTTCGACACTGGTTATGTTTTCTTTTAAACTAGTAGATACGATGCAAAATGTACGCAATCACACTGTCAATTTCAAAGTCAACAAACCATGTGCATCTACTAAAACAGCCTAAAAATGAAGGCGTATAACAAGACAATATTGACTGGTTCCTCAGACAACATCTGTTTTGTTTCACCCTCGAACAGATCTGTTGCCCTCTGTCTACTGCTTTAACCACAAAGTCCTTTCTTGGGTAAAAACGACTGTTGTCTTCGAACCCAGTCAATAACTATACTATCAAATACGCCCATTAAAATAGGACATACAGTGGCATTACCCTGTTTTATATCTGACCGCTTGTAGACAATAATCTCGGAATATTTTGCCCTTACATTTTGAAGATTAGCTAATTATGATGAGATATATTTCAGACGTGAAATATGAAGGTAACGAACATTTATCAATCTAAGAACTCCTATGAGGTATACAAAATAACGATATGCGGAAACATAAACCACTGGGTATAGCAGAGGTGGGATCAGGTGTCTAGGAGGAATAAGCACCACCTGTCGACCGGTCACACCTGCCGCCAACCCTATGTCTTGACTAGGTAAATGAAGTAATCCGTAGTTGTGGTATGTTTAGATGTATGTTCTTTTGGAGTTGATATTTTACAATCATTTCTTTGGACATGTCCAAGTCAAGGTTCAATAAAGAATCAGACACAGTATAGCCTTGCAAGTACATATATTTTGCAGATATTCGCCATTATATGTCCAGGCCTACCATATTTTGGATAATTATCTCACCGTTTGTTTTCCCAAACCAACACATGTTTTGAAAAAGTTGTAAATAATGAAATCAGAGCAATCCAACTGAGTACATATCAAACATAACCAAACGATGCGTAAAAAGCTGACAGGCAACGGAACCAAACAATCTTCTGATAATATTTTTTTAATTGTTTGTACTGTATGCATTTTATAGCATATCACATATGTCATGTGTTTCACCATTTCATTTTTTCTAATTGAAATATAAAAAAGAAAAGAATGTTTGATCGCGGGCACATTTTTATATTGATTGCGAAACTCGCATGATAATGATTTGCAACTTATTTTCATAAAGTATGTCAAGGAGGCATGCGTTTACCTATCTCTTTATTTTGTATTCCTTTTAGGAGTTATGGAATTGATCACTGTTCGTTATCTTCACCTCTCATATTGCTGGTTAGCTTACACGGAATGTAAAAATTATTCCCACCTCTTTGGTCAGGACATTTTCCAGTTGTATGGTCACAGGTTACGCTACACTCTAATGGGCATTTTGTTTGGCATTCCACCCCATACAACCCAGGTAGACAGATGTCACTGCAGTTTAGGCCAGTGTACCCTGCTGGACATACTGTGTGAATAAGAAGTATACAATTTATAATAACGACACAGGATGTAATGACATTCATCGAAATAGAATTCAGTTTCCCCAGATATCAAACGTTTATCAAAATAAGTGTCATGAAACTATATCTCTTGCTTTGACATTCCTGTTCAGTTTGGTTAAAGAATGATCCACGGCAGCACTGATGATCTTGTCTCTCTCTGTGGATATCAAGTATGAAAATCAGTATATATCGTAAGGGGGTACAGTGTATCAAAACGGTAACTATGGTTACAAGAGAGACAGCGTTTGAATGATAACCTTTCGATGTATTGATAAGTAATGAAACATGTCAGCCTTTCATTTACTTTAACAACTGATATATTCACTATAGCATTGAACATATATACTGTATCCTGTGTCATGGTATCAGGACATTATTGGAGTGCTGAGATAAAGACAAAACATACACATTTATACTCACCTACGATCACAAGGTGTCTCCATCTCGGCTATGGCATACACAAAGTACAAACTCCACATGTATTGTATACACATATTCAACGTTTGAATTTAAACTCGGGTGATAATTATTAAATACATTGAATGCACTTCCTGTGAAGTCCTTGAATTTAATAATCACAATTTTACATATCAAGTGGAAGGGGATACCAATATGTTAGTTAATAAGCTTGTATGATTTGTTTTATTGGTTTAGATATAACGATAAGTCTAGGAAATGATTGTAAAAGTGCTAATCTATTTTGACCGATCTATAATATTAAAACCAGCCAGCTGTATAAAAAATAATTGTGAAATAACGAAGACGTGTATCATAGCCTATCATAGCATAAGTTTAACATATATTGTTATTGGGAGACGAGTGACTTCCCAAATTACTTAATTTCTATTAAATTTGCAATGTGGCTTTAGTGTTTAAAATTATTTAAACAATTTAAACGTTAGAAAAATAACACCCTTTCTTTGAAAATGTTTGTGCGTTGTTTTTTTCTTGAAAGTATTCGTTTAATTTGCAACAACATATTTATTTGTCTTGATTTATGTAGGTATGTGTTTGCTCTTATTTTCATTTTGTTTTGTTTGCGGTATGTACGGCATTGATAAGTGATTGTTATCTTTACTACACAAGTTTTAAGATGCTATTTCCGTTTAGAGAACTCTAGTACCCAGCAAGGTGAGAAAAAAAGCGTTTACGTGCGGGAATATAAACAATCTCCATAACCGTATTAATGAATGTTCTCAATGATTTTCTAATGCGCAGTTTCATCACTCAAATTCGATTGATGCACCAGCTAAGTTGGCAAAATATATTCGAAGAGTAGTTAAAGTTGTGGAATCATTATTATATCACGTTATTTCGTTACTCGTACGTGTCCTATATATAATATTTCTTGCAAATATGCAATTGTTTTTATGATTGCAATTTCGTAAAACACTGCAGTTATTTGATACCTTTATGGATGAAAACCTTTCCAGTCGTGTGGTCACAAACACTGCTACACTCCATTGGACGTTGTGATTGACAATCGAATCCATACGTTCCGGGTGGACATGCGTTGTTTTCTCTAACAAGAGAATTGCCAGTTATTAAGTCAAAGATGTTGTTCTTCCTATTTGCTGTGTCTTTCAACAATGATCCAAATGAAGTACTGTTTGCATTGCTATTAATAGAAGTGTTTTCATTTGCTGGCATCGATGTTAAAGACCCCAAAAAATCACCGTACGGTTGCTCCACGGATGACTGAATGTGGGCGGAGCTTATCCATGGTCAATGTTATTTACCTGGAATTTACCTGGCCAAGAGATCGGTTGTTGTGTATATTTTTATGATATACACAGGATATTTCTCAGGTTATTACAAATTATGCTTAGTGTCTTGATTTGTGCAACAACAACAAAAAAAATTAAATTTCTACCTACATGCATACCGCATTTCTATTTCCCGTAAACCTTCAAACTTGGTCATATTTATGTATTGCAAATGACAGGTTTAGCCCATTTCTAAACCTTTGCTTTTTAAAACTTCTTATTAAATTGGTATATATCGTATATAAATATTTTCCTAAATATAATATTACCCGGCGTTTCCGGGCACTTCCTGGTGTCCTGGGAGTTCGCGGTGTCGTAGGTGTTGTAGGTAAAATATCCATGTTTCGAGAGAATGAATAAATCCAAGTAGATATGTGTACATGTACAACCAAATGAAGAATGATCAAGATAACCCTCAATATGGGCCGTCTGTAGGGTTTCTGTGTCTGTAGTGTTTGCGTAATGGTGGTATCCCAAACAGAAGCTGACACGAAGTCTCCCCCCCCCCCCATCTCTCTCTCTCTAGGGTTTCTGTGGACGTAGTGTTTGTGTAACGATGGCATCCCAAACAACTGACACGAAGTCTACACCCCCTCCTCTCTCTTTCTTTAGGGTTTCTGTGGACGTAGTGTTTGTGTAACGATGGTATCCCAAACAAAAGCTAACACATAGCTAGTCTACCCCCCCCCCCCTTTTCTCTCTCTCTCCCTTACTCTCAATCATTGACTAAATGAGTAATTATTGTCATACGTATGCAACACTATTGCCATGCCATATTATTTCATCTATATTATTGCTACAGTTTTACACATTCTCTCTCTCTCTCTCTCTCTCTCTCTCTCTCTCTCTCTCTCTCTCTCTCTCTCTCTCTCTGTCTCTCTCTCTCTCTCTGTATAAACATAAAACCGTGATAAATTATAAATAGCTCAATACTCTCTCTCTCTCTCTCTCTCTCTCTCTCTCTCTCTCTCTCTCTCTCTCTCTCTCTCTCTCTCTCTCTTTATAAATATAAAACCGTGATAAATTATAAATAGAAATATCTCAATAACTCTCTCTATATATATATAAACATAAAGCCGTGATAAATTATAAATAGAAATATCTCAGTAACTCTCTCTCTCTCTCTCTCTCTCTCTCTCTCTCTCTCTCTCTCTCTCTCTCAATATAAAGCCGTGATAATTTCAAACAGAAGCATTTTTTAAACTACGGTAACAGTTTTACGCATGGGCAATATAACCATTATACATGTTGATGTGCTGCGCCAATAAAGAATTGTTCATGTTTTTATAAATATAAAGCCACAATAAATCATTAATAGAAAATATTCCAATAACTTATGTTTGTTTGGGTTTTTTTTATTGTTTGATTTCTGATTGTTTAATCTATAATACATGTATACAGATGGAAAGAGAAAATACGATGATAAATTGCATTGTATAGGGGACGTTAGAAATTAAATATTCTAGGTGCGAGTCAATGCTATCAAAACTCAGGTATACTGGGGCTTTCCTCGAGATCTGAAGACTGTTGGTCATCATTAGCCATGATTGTTATCAAAACATCTTTCTCAGGTAGCTGTAGACCATGGTCTCTGCAAACGTCAATCAACCTAAGCTCTATTGTTAAAAGTTTGATTGACCAGCGGCTTATCATTGATCGCGACACAGGTAAAATTTGGGGGCGTTAACTTAAAGTTGGGTCTTTAAAGGGTTTTCTGAAATAGATATAGATATAATACAAGTGCATTTTAATAGTTGAATTCGCAATGTTAGAAAAAATATGCATATTTTAATCATATACCAAATTCTATTAAACATCTATATTTAGAAAAGATACAATGTGGTATGACATTGATTGTAGATATGTCCTTTCGCTCATCCGCTTGAAGACAATCAGTTTAGATAATATTTCCGTTGTGCTTTGATATTAAGCATCACATATTAAGGTATAGCAATATTTATTTTTCATGAAATTTAGTCCACTATGGCAAGCTTGGTAAACTATACACAATATATCTACCAATAAAGTTCAGATACTGTACACAGTCTTTAAAGTTTAAAGAAATACCTCATACGATATAGACTTAGAATTATGATAATAAAATTGATAAAGTGCCTTATATAAAACAAATTACCATAAGACGCTTTAGAATAATACTAATGATATAATTCAGAAGAATTTAACTTGATATTCCCAGGTTTTTATCCCATGAACAGCTATCTAACAGTTCAGACATCTGTAACACACTTTGTGAGAAACGTACAACACATGAAATGGATATGGAACGTTACATAACTCTTGCTGATACGGTGTTGAACGCCAAATATTAATCTAAATATGTTACTTCACCCACAACGTCGTATGTGTGAATATGAATTCTTATGGAAGAGAAATAAAATAAGCAAAGGAAAAAGGAAGATAAGTGATATTTTCCTTATAATTCATAGAAAGTTCAGAATTCTAATTTTCTAACATTTTAACTATATGATACCTTTACGAAACTAATAGGTTTATTTCAAACAATTTAAAAACGTAAAAAAAATAATTCCTACCTGTTTGGTCCGAACATTTCCCCGTCGTATGGTCACATGTTACGCTACACTCTAATGGACATTTTGTTTGACATTCCACTCCATACAGCCCAGGTAGACAGATGTCACTACAGTTTAGGCCGATGTACCCTGCTGGACATACTGTGTGAATAAGAAGGATATACTTTTTAATAACGATAATAAAGGTAATAACATTTATGGAAATTGAATTTAGTTTCCCGGATATCAAATATTAGTTCAATTAATGTCGTGAGACTATCTCTCTTGCTTTGACACTCCTGTACAGTATGGTTAAATAATGATCCAGGGCAGCACTGATGACCTTGTCTGTCTCTGTGAATATAGAATATGAAAATCACACATGATGAAAAATGCACTTTCCGCAAGGCTGAAACACTGGGGAAACTTAGGCATACATAAGGTTTCTGGCAAGTTTCCGGTTGGAAACTTCAAGTTTCAGCAAGATTCCGCACTCCGGAAACTTAGGGTGTCCACGAATCCATATGGTTTCCGCAACGGAAACTTGCTGAAACCTCAAGTTTCCGCGAATTTACGAAGCCATAAACCATTGACATCCATATGGTTTATCATCAGTTTCCGCAGGCGTAAACCATCAACATGCATATATGGTTTATCATACGTTTACGCATACATAAACTATATTGGTTTATATATGGTTTACGTCAAGTTTCCACAAAGTTTACATCAAGTTTCCGCATGCATAAACTACTAATATGCAAATGGTTTCTGCACACGTGCATTTGATATCAAGTTTCCAACTTGATGCTCAAAGACCTTCTACTGTACAGA
The DNA here is from genome assembly GCF_947568905.1 of Ostrea edulis. Taxonomy (NCBI): domain Eukaryota; kingdom Metazoa; phylum Mollusca; class Bivalvia; order Ostreida; family Ostreidae; genus Ostrea; species Ostrea edulis. The sequence goes on from NC_079170.1 coordinate 40,789,857, forward strand.
GAATACAAGCCACAATTTGACAGTTTTATTCATTCTTAAATATTATAATATTCACACAAATGAACTTGATGTAATTATACTGATACACTAGTACTAAAGCAGAACAAATCTGTATAAATATATCAAGGTAACTCCATACTTGCAATATTCTCTGATAAAAGTATCAAAAATGCATTTATTTCAATTTATTAAAGTTAAAATTAATAAATTATCAAATGAAATATATAGGTCATCACACTTTTTAAGATGCTAGACATACTTAAACAGTGTCAATTATAAACATCCGAAAAATTGCAATTCTCCTTCAATAGCATTATTAAAATTTCATAAAAACTGGTTATAATGGTATAAAAGTATTAATTGTGACCTTGAGCCTTTGGCTCAGGTGAACTAGAAATGAGGAAATTAAATATAACTATTAACAGTAATAGCATCATTTATAAGTAGAGGAAACGGCCCACTCTTGAATGCTCCTAGGTGGTGGGGTCATAGTCATTTCCGTTCTACTTCTAATGGCCTTGGCTTTTTGTCTCTTTGATTGAAGTTGCAAAGATTCAGCATACTCTCTGTCCAGGTGACACTTAACATTACGCAGCAGGGATGACTCCCATATAAATGGTAAGACCTTCCTCTGGGTGGCTTCCTCATCATCCGTTACTTCTGGAGACGTTGCCTCCTTAGTCAGCACCTTTTTAATCTTTTTTTTTTTTTGTCCTTGGTCGAGAAATGGGAATTTCTCTCCAGCTGGGCCTTTCGACTCTTTAGTTTCTGTAAAAAGGTGTGCAATGAATTATAACGATACTGATGGTGAACTTATACTAGCAATATTTGTATATAGGATACTTCTACATAGAATCCAAAGAAATGTCATTCTAGCACTCAGTATCTTGTTTAACACATCATGTGTACTAACACTTCTTTTTATACAGTAAATTTCATATTATATTTGATTGTCCTTTACACAAACCTAATTTCTATGAAAATAAATTGTTATATAATTCTCAATTGGGATCTTTACAGATGTTCTCCAAACATCAATGAGTACAGAATCCAAAAATTTCAAAACTATTAATTCAAATCCAAACAAGAGATGCTTGTAAAACATATATGGCCCCATGGTGCAAAATTGAAAAGAGTTATACACATGCATCATCTAATTTTATAGTAGTATCACCAATTCAAAATATTGAGAAGACAATATCTTCCTATGTCAGGAGTGGATTGACCATGTGACCTAAAAATCAATATGGGTCATCTACTCCTTATGCTTTGCCAGTGTACCAAGTTTAGTGTCAATCAATCAAATAATTCTTAAAGTATAGGAGACAATATATTACTATGTCCAGTTTAACCCTTGACCTTTGACCTTAAAATCATTAGGGGTCATCTTCTCCTTATACTGTACCCGTGTGCCAAGTTTGATGTATGTCAAGCAAAGGGTTCTCAAGATATTGAGTGGTCAGTATTTTCTATGTCCAGTTTGACCTTTGACCATGTGACCTCAAAATCCTTTGGAGTCATCTGCTTCTTAAGATGTACCAGTGTATCAAGTTTGATATCTGTCAAGCAAAGGGTTCTCGAGATATTGAGTGGACAGTACCTCCCTATGTCCAGTTAGACCTTTGACCATGTGACCTCAAAATCACTAAGGGTAATTTATCTTAAGATGTACCAGTGTACCAAGTTTGATGTCTGTCAAGCAAAGGGTTCTCAAGATATTGAGTGGTCAGTATCTTCCTATTTCGAGTTTGACCTTTGACCATGTGATTTCGAAATCACTACAGGTCATCTATTTCTTAAGATGTACCAGTGTACCAAGTTTGATGTCTGTCAAGCAAAAAGTTCTCAAGATATTGAGTGGTCAGTATCTTCCTATGTCCAGTTTGACCTTTGACCATGTGACCTCAAGATCACTAAGGTTCATCTATTTCTTAAGATGTACCAGTGTACCAAGTTTGATGTCTGTCAAGCAAAAAGTTCTCAAGATATTGAGTGGTCAGTATCTTCCTATGTCCAGTTTGACCTTTGACCATGTGACCTCAAGATCACTAAGGTTCATCTACTTCTTAAGATGTACCAATGTACCAAGTTTGATGTCTGTCAAGCAAAGGGTTCTCAAGATATTGAGTGGTCAGTATCTTCCTATTTCGAGTTTGACCTTTGACCATGTGATTTCGAAATCACTACAGGTCATCTATTTCTTAAGATGTACCAGTGTACCAAGTTTGATGTCTGTCAAGCAAAAAGTTCTCAAGATATTGAGTGGTCAGTATCTTCCTATGTCCAGTTTGACCTTTGACCATGTGACCTCAAGATCACTAAGGTTCATCTACTTCTTAAGATGTACCAATGTACCAAGTTTGATGTCTGTCAAGCAAAGAGTTCTCAATATATTGAGTGGTCAGTATCTTCCTATGTCCAGTTTGACCTTTGACCATGTCACCTCAAAATCACTAAGGGTCATCTTCATTTTAGGATGTACCGGTGTACTAAGTTTGATGTCTGTCAAACAAACGATTCTCAAGATATTGAGCAGACAGTGTATTCCTGTGTCCAGGTTGACACTTGATGTTTGACCATGCTACATCAAAATCAATGGAGGTCACTTACTCCTTACAATGTACTTGAGCACCAAGTTTGATGTACAACGGACTGAGATAAAATTCAAAGTAGATTTGTAACTTGTTATGGCAAAGCAATGTACTAAATATCAAATGTATATCTGTAAGAACAGAGCAAAAAGTGCTTAAAACTGATCTGACAGACAGACGGACGGAGTGCAAACCTAAAGTCCCCTTCCATTGTGTCGGTAGGGGACTAAACACAACCTCTAAGAGATCGTATCATAGTGCTTTGTAAAAGAGAGGTGACTTTGACTTAAAAATGCTCAATTTGTTTGAAAAATGCAAACATTAGAAAATATCTGTATGGCCTTGACCTTTGACTCTAAATTCAAGGTCAAAAGAGTAAGAACCAGAATTAAGAAAACCTAAACTGAGTACATGTAATAGTATCAAAGATATTCAAGTCAAAACATAAAATTAAAGGGATGGTAACTGGAGTTGACAAGAATTCAAGGTCACAAAACATCTACTGTATTTGAGAAGAGCTAGCGCTCAAACAAAAAAACTGCAGACATTCAAGGACAATAACCAGGTTTAAGGGTCTTCAGATCCCTTCGATTGATCTCTCACTGGATTTTTTTAAGTGAATTCATGAGTAAATGTTTCGTGTCTCTGTATCTTTCGATTTAGTAAGTAAGAATAGCAATAACAATTTTTTTTAAAGCAAGTCAGTGTTTAGCAAATGTTTGATGTTCATAGAATTTAAAGTTAGAGAAAAGTAATAAAAACAAGGATCAGATTCAAAATTCAAGTATGTAGGTTGATATCTGATTATTTCTCAAAAAGCATTGTATTATGAACTAACAAGAGGCCCATGGGCCACATCGCTCACCTGAGTCACCTTGACCCATATTTGAAGACTTTCCATATATATTTGCATGTAAAACCTTAGTCCCTACTATGGCCCCAACTACCCCTGGAGGCTACGATTTTTGCAAACTTGAATCTACACTATGTCAGAAAGCCTTCATGTAAATGTCAACTTATTTGGCCCAATGGTTCTTGAGAAGAAGATTTTTAAAGATTTTTCCTATATTTGTATGTAAAACTTTGACCCTCCCCGACTTGTGGCCCCATCTTACCGCCGGAGGCCATGATTTGAACAAACTTGAATCTGCACCATGTCAGAAAGTTTTCTTGTAAATATCAGCTTTTCTGACTCCGTGGTTATTGAGAAGAAGATTTTAACTATATATTTGTATGTAAAACTTTGATTCCCAATTGTGGCCCCATCCAACCCCTGGGGCCCATGATTTGAACAAAGTTGAATCTGCACTATGTCAGAAAGTTTTCATGTAAAAATCAGCTTTTCTGGCTCAGTGGTTCTTGAGAAGAAGATTTTTAAAGATTTTTCCTATATATTTGTATGCAAAACTTTGATCCCCTATTGTGGTCCCATTCAACCCCCGGGGCCCATGATTTGAACAAACTTGAATCTGTGATATGTCAGGAAGCTTTCAGGTAAATTTCAGCTCTTCTGGTCCAGTGGTTCTTGAGAAGAAGATTTTTAAATGACCCCACCCTATTTTTGCATTTTTTTTTATTATCTCCCGTTTGAAAGGGACATGGCCCTTCATTTGAACAAACTGGAAAGCCCTTCACCCAAGGATGCTTTTGGCCAAGTTTGGTTGAAATTGGCCCAGTGCTTCTGGAGAAGAAGTCGAAAATGTGAAAAGTTTACAGATGGACGACGGACAAAATGTGATCAGAAAAGCTCACTTGAACCTTCGGTTCAGGTGAGCTAAAATGTGTTTCAATATGTCTTAAAGAGTGATAGATTTTGATGGTAAGAAAAAATAATAAACAGAACAATATCAATATGACTTTCAACAGAAGAATGGAAAGCTCTAAATACATGGACCCCAATGCTCATTACAATTGTTCCATTTTCTTGTCATAGTGACTATCCTTCAACTGTTCAGTAATGAATCCTTAAATGGTATGCTCACATAAAACTGGTATCCTAGCTTCTTACTTCTGTGGTGCTTTTAACATGTTTAATCAAAATGGTCTTCTGACACCAAAACTTGAGTCAATATGGTCCTTGTCCATATCCGTCTTGTTGCTTCCTAGATAAATAGACTACCACTTTACTGAATCAAGATGGACTTGTGACAGGAGGAGTGTTCATCCATTGTAACACTGAAAGTTGGTTCCAATCTCATGGGCTCTCTTTCAAATCATATGGGGAGTCAGTCATGGAATGCATCTTCTGCTCATCTAGTTCTAAAAAAAACAGTAAACAAAAATTAATCCTATGTAACATATGGTATATCAAGACTGAGTAGACACATCGTTACTTTGCTCAATTCTGTCTTCACTTTGCCAGTGGCTGATTTAAAAACGCACACATATTGAGACCAAAAATAAATAAGAGGCCATTGGACCAAATAGCTCACCTGAGTCACCTTGGCTCATATTTTAAGATTTTTCCTATTCGCATGTAAAACTTTGATCGCTATTGTGGCCCCAACCTACTCCCAGGGGCCCTGATTTTTACAAAATTGAATCTGCACTATGTCATGAAGCTGTCGTGTAAATGTAAACTTCCCTGGCAAGTGATTTTTTGAATGTTGATGAGCTATAATAAAACCATTTTTTGTGTACAATAATTCTTGTTTAATTGATAATTTAGCTGTTTAGTTAGATTGTGCAAATAGCAAATATCTGCAAACTATATACACTAATAGTCACTGTTGAATATGTGTACAAGTAGAAAACTGAATTTCATGTCAAGATTTTATTATTTCTCTCTTGGGGGGGGGGGGTATTGATTTTGTACTTTCTGTCTGTCAATCACTACATGTTGTGAACGCTCCTGGCTTCTCATCCTTATTCGATAGACTAAAACTTTGTATTATGCTTCATTACTATTTGTGGATGTGCATATTTGTCGGTACATGAGTATTCAATTATTTTCCATAAGAATGAGGTTCTATCAATAAGATAATATTTGTAAACATCATTCTGCATATTTCAGGTTACAGCCAGTGAATGTTATGACTGCATGAACTATCATGGTCTGTAAGCATCATGTAACCTGGACATCCAACTAGCCAAGAAACAATGCAGTGGTGGATCCAGAATTTGTTATATGGTAGGGTTATATAGGTTGGGGGGTCTGGGACTGCATTAAAGTCCACTGGTGGGGGGCCAAGGGGCAAGACTCGAGGGTTTGGGGCTTTTTAGGTAATTTTTTTTTATTATTTTAACTATAATTTATTAAGAAATGAATCTTGTAATTCTTATCATGATGCATCATGCAGGTATCAAGTTGTGGAAAATTGGATGAAAATTTTTATCAATGTGCATTAATGAAAAAGTGTCCTGTACAGTTTTCCCTATGATACCGTCATCAATAAAAGAATTATGAGATTGATTTAATTTATATCATTCAATATTTTAAAACATCGAGTTTGAATAATAAAACATGATTTTGTTTTCAAATTCATATGATGTATCAATACATAACATATAGTCAAAATCCGGTCTCTTTGATGCAGAAATCAAAATCACCATAATTTCATTAAAACAATAAATATTAAATGATTACATATTAAATTATATTTAAATTAACAAAACTGCGTACACAAAACATAATTTCATAGTATGTCTGTTTTTTTTGATAATTATACCCCCCGAACAAAGTTCTGGGGGGTATATAGGAAACACTCTGTCTGTCCGTCCGTTTGTCCGTCTGTCTGTCTCCAGATTCGTGTCCGGGCCATAACTTCTTTGTTCTTTGACATAGGCATACCATATTTGACACATGAGTGTATCACCATGAGACTATGTGTCATGTACATTTATGACCTTGACCTTTGATTTCAAGGTCTAAATTATAGGTTTATGCCATGGATTTGTGTTCGGACTATATCTTCCATTTCCTTCTACAAAGGCATACTATATTTTTACACTCAGGAAAGAGGTAATTTATGCCTATTAACAACACCCTTTGGGAGATTGGGGTAAGCGGGGGGTATTCTTAGTGAGCATTGCTCACAGTACCTCTTGTTTGGATTACATTTAGTATCTTATGAATGTGGATTTAAAATGTATAAGGGGGTATATAATAAATTTATCATTACTACAATAATTTAATCTGAAGAGTTGGATCACATCTCGTTGACAGGTGCGGAACATCAGATCAAACCCGACGCAAAGCGTCTCGTATGATCTGATGATCCACTCCTGTCAATTCGACGTGATCCAACTCTTTAGATCAAGTTACTGTAGTAATGATATATATATATATATATATATATATATATATATATATATATATATAAAGAATTACTTGTCAAGAAACTTTACTTCCTCCATAATATAATTAGACAACATACTTATTTGCAGCATGAAAGAGAAAAGACTCACCATCAGGATTGTGAAGTGCACAGGAATCCTGGGAGTTTGGTTGACCATTAACACAAATGGCATTACTGTAGGCATCTGAGGAGAAAAAGTTCCCTAATTAGTGAAGAAGAACTGGGTAGGTACATTATTGTAGGAATATTTGATATTACAGTATGAAAGTCTTACCATCAGGATTCTGGGGCGTGCAGGAATCCTGGGAGTTTGGTTGACCATCGACACAAATGGTATTAATGTAGGCATCTGAGGAGAAATAGTTCCTAGTTAGTGAAGGAAGAACTGGGTAGGTACATTATTGTAGGAATATTTGATATCACAGTATGAAAGTCTTACCATCAGGATTCTGGGGCGTGCAGGAATCCTGGGAGTTTGGTTGACCATTGACACAAATGGCATTACTGTAGGCATCTGAGGAGAAATAGTTCCTAGTCAGTGAAGGAAAAACTGGGTAGGTACATTATTGTAGGGATATTTGATATCACAGTATGAAAGTCTTACCATCAGGATTCTGGGGCGTGCAGGAATCCTGGCAGTTTGGTTGACCATTGACACAAATGGCATTACTGTAGGCATCTGAGGAGAAATAGTTCCTAGTTAGTGAAGGAAGAACTGGGTAGGTACATTATTGTAGGAATATTTGATATCACAGTATGAAAGTCTTACCATCAGGATTATGGGGCGTGCAGGAATCCTGGCAGTTTGGTTGACCATTGACACAAATGGCATTACTGTAGGCATCTGAGGAAAAATAGTTCCTAGTCAGTGAAGGAAAAACTGGGTAGGTACATTATTGTAGGGATATTTGATATCACAGTATGAAAGTCTTACAATCAGGATTCTGGGGCGTGCAGGAATCCTGGCAGTTTGGTTGACCATTGACACAAATGGCATTACTGTAGGCATCTGAGGAGAAATAGTTCCTAGTCATTGAAGGAAGAACTGGGTAGGTACATTATTGTAGGAATATTTGATATTACAGTATGAAAGTCTTACCATCAGGATTCTGGGGCGTGCAGGAATCCTGGCAGTTTGGTTGACCATTGACACAAATGGCATTACTGTAGGCATCTGAGGAGAAATAGTTCCTAGTCAGTGAAGGAAAAACTGGGTAGGTACAATATTGTAGGAGTATTTGATATCACAGTATGAAAGTCTTACCATCAGGATTCTGGGGCGTGGAGGAATCCTGGGAGTTTGGTTGACCATCGACACAAATGGTATTAATGTAGGCATCTGAGGAGAAATAGTTCCTAGTTAGTGAAGGAAGAACTGGGTAGGTACATTATTGTAGGAATATTTGATATTACAGTATGAAAGTCTTACCATCAGGATTCTGGGGCGTGCAGGAATCCTGGCAGTTTGGTTGACCATCGACACAAATGATATTAATGTAGGCATCTGAGAAGAAATAGTTCCTAGTTAGTGAAGGAAGAACTGGGTAGGTACATTATTGTAGGAATATTTGATATTACAGTATGAAAGTCTTACCATCAGGATTCTGGGGCGTGCAGGAATCCTGGGAGTTTGGTTGACCATCGACACAAATGGTATTAATGTAGGCATCTGAGGAGAAATAGTTCCTAGTTAGTGAAGGAAGAACTGGGTAGGTACATTATTGTAGGAATATTTGATATTACAGTATGAAAGTCTTACCATCAGGATTCTGGGGCGTGCAGGAATCCTGGCAGTTTGGTTGACCATTGACACAAATGGCATTACTGTAGGCATCTGAGGAGAAATAGTTCCTAGTTAGTGAAGGAAGAACTGGGTAGGTACATTATTGTAGGAATATTTGATATTACAGTATGAAAGTCTTACCATCAGGATTCTGGGGCGTGCAGGAATCCTGGGAGTTTGGTTGACCATTGACACAAATGGCATTAATGTAGGCATCTGAGGAGAAAAGGTTTTGAAATTAGTGAAGAACAGGGTAGGTACATTATTGTAGGAATATTTACTTGCAGTAGGAAGGTATTTTGAAAACTGGGAAGAATTAATATAGTATTCTCATTCATAATCAAGACTGAAATTTTTGATTTCTTATAAGATTCATATTACTTCATTTATAATTTTTCTGAATGTATTTAAAGATGTACGATGATGTATTGTAGATTAATACCAGCAATTCCTCGTAACGGCATGTCAAGGGCAATCCTTTGTGGGCCTTCAACCTTGGAGGAAACAACATCTTCATGATTCATGGTTCCATAGAGTCCTGGGTAAATTAAACATAAGTTGTGTTCTGTTTATAAATGGGATTTAAATGAAGCGTTTAAAGTTAACTCTAAATTTTCATCAGTGTTGGCAATCTAGATATGTTCTGATTTGCCCACATGTTGCCTAAAAGGTCTCTATGTAGTGATTATATGATTTTATATTGTTGAATTGTCACATAATTTAGACTGAGTAATGCAATTACATGTAATATTTGTTGGATGGTTATTCTTATGTTCAATATTGTAGGTTATACCTGACACTGTTTGCACTGACTGACAAGCTGTCTCTTCTTGTTCATCTTCCATGCGCTGATCTTTATTCATCTGGAGGTTGTCCTCAAGACATAGTTCAAGTCCTGGAGATTAATAAACAAGACGTGAAATACTAGATGAAAATATATATGCACATTTAGTATCCACCATTTTGTTTTTGTAATTGGACAACATTTTTGTATTCATAGCTATTGTTTTTATCATTTTGTTTTAAATTATTTTTATTTCAATTTGTTAAATTCAGTTTTAGTTCAAGGTTGAATTTGTGCTTACTTTCATTACTAATCACTTTTGGCTTCTTCCCACTAAATGTCTTCAGTTTCAACAGTGGCAATTGAATGTCCCCCTTTCCAAATGCAGCTACACATTTTGCCCATGAATTCTCCAGGAGTTTGGTAGTGTCAGCAAAGGTGTCGGTACAGAAATGTTGAGATGAAGTATTAAGTTGATAAGGACCACCATGATTAGGACTGTCGTGAAAAACGATATCATCTCCATCCAAATGCCACCAGATGTGTTCTCCTTCTAGCAGGAAATCGGCGATTCTCTCACAGTGTGTTTGAAACAGATATGGTCTTGCCCTTAGCATCTCAACTGGAAATCTAGTGTTTTCAGCTGCAGGAAGTAAACGAGCCTGTTGTGTTATCGTTGATTCCTGTTTCTTGTAGCTAGAGAATCTGTTTTGTTGTTGTTGGGCATTGAACCTCACAATGGCATTGTCTATTATTTTCCCACATTGTCGGTTGGAGGTGTTGAGAGAAATTCTTCTCATGTCTCCGAAGGAGCGTTCTTGCTGTTCTGGGATGAGAGATCTCAGGCAAAAGATTCGGAATATCTGAGGAGCATGGACAGTTAAACAATGAAAATGACATCCATAGAATTTCCGGAGGGTTACCTTATTGGGATTGCCGATGACTGTTTTGCATAGAGTGCTGAAGAGAAAGCATTGATTGTATAATCTGAGGATTGATTTTGGAGATCTTTCTTTGTAGTGGCTGTAGCATATTGATATGATTTCAACTAAAGAATTGCAGAGAAGGAAGATGTCTTTAGAAATGGAGTTTGCTGTGAATTTTTGATGGGCAAATTTGGTAAGTTTAACAGCAAAAAGTCTGGCATCAGATCCTTTTAGTTGATTTTTGTCGCCTATAGTAGCATTAGCAAACTTCTGAAATTCATTTTCAACCACTTTGTCGTTAATGTGTGATGGAAGCTCAGTTATCAAGTTTTGAACAATGTTTGTCAGGTCGTGTAACGGTTCACATGGTGGTATCTCATACTTAGACAAAGAAAGAGAATGAATGTCACTGCTTAAGAGTGGTGGAGGTCTCCGGATTCCATGCAGAGCTGTTGCTAGTTCTTCCCTCATTTCTCCTACAGCTTTCCTAAAGGTGTCGAAACCCCTGGCCTCCAGTTCATCAATGAGTTCTTCTTTTTTCAGATGAGTGAGAGGATTTATGTTGGTGTTTGAAAAATCCTTCCAATGAACTCCAGCTCTGAAGATCTCCATTCTCCTACCAAGTGTTAGAGGTGTGAATTGGATTGTGACTCCGCGTTGATGTCCAGCCTCAAACTGTCTGGCAGGGCCATCACCACTGAATACACGAAGAACATCATGAATTGCACTGCCCTGATGATAAGTGGGAAGGTGGATGGAGTTGATGTCTTCTAGTCTGGTTGATGTGTAGGAAAGCTGGTCAACATCACTGGATTTGGACTGCCCCAAGATATACAAGTATGGCTTCTCCACTACAGACTGAACATCAACTGGAGGGTTGTCGGGGTACTTCTGTTGGAATTCCTCATCTGTCAGGAAGATTGCAGGATCATACAGCGCAGATATCATAAAGCTGACATAGCTGTAGGTTGTGATGAAGGAATGGATACCTTTTTATACAACAGTTTATGGCGGGCACGTCTCACTCTCTGGATGTAATATCTGCCACTTACTCTTTTCTCAGTGTTGAATATTGTGATGTTTATTCCAATGGACTTTGCAGCCTCCATTAACACCTGACCTGCATTGCTCGGCCGTGCTCCGGATTTGTTTCTAACGTCAAACTTGATCCCCAAATTTCTCCAGCTTACCTTTGATCCTGACGGAAGTGCTGTCATCAACTTCTTGAATTCATCTATTTTAAAGAGGTAGTTTTCCAGGTTTCCAATATGCTTTTTTGGCTTATGGACTCCGGCTTTCAGATTTTTTTATTTTGGAGGTGCTTCTGATTTGAGCAGCTTCTGTGGTCTCGAAGTAAATAGCCATTCGTTCCCGATCTTTCTTGTTGTATGAATTCCCTGATGCAAGGAATGACGTGACCTCATTGTTGTTGTTGGATATTAGTCTTGAAATCTTCTCGCTGTTCTCCCTTGTTGATTTTATTTTTTGCATTTGCTTTTTGTCGCTTGACAATTTTTCTGTTAAATTGTACTTCGATGTTACTGTGTTTTTCAGGCTTTTTTGAAAAGTGTTCTCCATAATTGGTTCAATTATTTTCACTAACTGTTCTGCTCCATCAACCATTCTATCTGAATGCAACATTTTTATTTCTTGCGCCAGGTCATTTGTTTTAGCAATATTATTTTTTGTACTTTCACTTACAGACACATGCATGGATGCAACTTCTGGATTTTTGGCCTCACACTTAACACAGTTTTTCAAAGTATGCATTTGTTTTTCTCTCTCTGGTAATTTCAACCAAGATTGTAAGCTGAAAGTTTGAATAAATTGGCTTTTTTCCCCATTTCTGTTTCCTTGTTTCCAATATTTAGCATTTGTTATATACTTTTGTAATCGTGGCAGATTTGTGGAAAATGGTGTGAATGGTAAATACATTTTGGGGTATTTCTGCATGACATTTTGGTAAAATTCATACCTCTTAGCCACTGGCACGGTGTTGCTGAATTTACTTAGCTGTTGTTGTCCTGTTTTTCCTGTCGTATTTGATGAATGTGGGTCTTTGGAGTTTCTTGCAATGATAATTTTTGCATAATTACAGAAATTCATGGTGTTTCTATGATGTATATAACTGGCACATTTTTGAAGGTTATTCTGCCATCATGGAAATTAATCTCTAAATAAATGCTAAACTTTCAAATAATTTTTTAAAAAATTTATTATTTGTATTAAAACACCCATCCTTTTTATTTAATATTCACCTTGAATTTAAAAGTGAAATTTACACTTTATTTTGAATTTTATCTATGGTTTATGATTTTACCATTTGGCTCATATTGAAAATATGTACTTATAAACTATTCAGTACCAAATTCAATTGCTTGAAAATCATTTGATTGGCTCTTCTTGATGATGTCATGCATTTACAATCTTGTTTCAGTCAGTTGTTTAGTAATTCAATTCGGCGCAATTTTGCTTAGAGATTAAATTCCAATTTTACTCTGTAGATATGTGCATTTCTTACAAATTCCATTAAATTGCTCTTTTCAATTCATTAAAAATGAAACTTTGACAAATGTGTCTTGTTATTTATCAATGAAAGTTGAGAGTCGTTTCAAAGTGAAAATGATGTGGTTGGGAATGGGGGGGGGGGGTAGTCAGGCCGCAATATGCTTTCTTTTGCATTTAGAGCAACTGTATTGAAAAAAGAAACATGTAGAATAAAATGTGTCCATCATTTATTGAAAAATTTGGTTTAAAAGGTACAAAATATGAAGCTGAATTAAAAAAAAATGTCTCCTGTATCAAAATACGAAGTATGTGATCCATGACTCGGGCAAGAGCCAGTTAGCTCCCGTTTTCTGTCGTATCCGCTCAAATATGGCAAGTCATTATCTGAAAAAGAAAAAGGGTCTATTTTAATCAAAAAAATGGCATGATGTTTGTCGTGGGGTCGAATAAGCAAATAGTAAATGCGTTATTCGAAATTCTTTTGAAATTACCCGCTCTTAGTAAATAAAAGAGTTATGTGCCCGTGGTAATATCTGAATCGCTGCTGCGTTTGAAAATGGGGTAAAGTTTAGGAAAATTTGAACGACTCCACTTCTGCACGTTTTAGAAGGGCATAACCTGCATGGATTGATTTGATACTTCGCAAACAGTTTACGGAGGGTTAGATAAAATTGAAAACTGATGCTGGATCATTCAGTTCGCCGGATTTATTGGAATTCAGTACCGATGTGTAAGGCATGTCATCGGACATGTGTAAATACAATACTTTTCCGTGAATTATGTGTAAAGTAAACTTCATCCGAACGAAGCAGCAATGATTTTCATATTCAGTATATATTAATGCATTTACAGAAGCAAAAAACTTGAACCTAGGTGTGGGTTATGCCGTTCTAAAACCCGATATATTGTTTGACTCAATAAAGTGTATATAAATACCAATGTCACGTGACAGACACGTGATAATGCATAAAGTTATATGCAGTTGCACACCGGAGATCTTGTAGGATCATCATCGCATATACAGGGAAAACTGTGTAGCATTGTTAGTTTAACACAGCGGTGGTATATATGTGGGCATTTTAATGCATATTTAGTGCGTATTATTTCTATAGGAGCCCTTAACAGTCTTGCGCAGAAAGTAATAATCACAAAATGTCAGGAACAAAATATAATTAAATGTTCTTGTATTTGTACATTTAAGATGTATGTTAAATAACTCTTTTGCATAACGTTCTTATAGAAAGCGAGTATGTATCTATCTTTGACAGTTGAAAAGAAGTAGGAAATATAAAAAAAATTGGCATAATATCATTATATTCCACCAATTAGTCAGTCAGCATTACTCTGATTCAACTGATCGCACTGGGATGGAAGGTACGAAGAAATCTTCATTGATTGATTCATACAATGGATGCACCGGTGAAGGTGGGTTTTCGTCAGGTACATGTGGCGTTTCTTCTTTCCGTAAGGCGCGTATTAGATGAAAGATCAAAAGGATCAATAACAAAATCACAGACACAGATCCTAAACAAATAATGACAATAATAATTGTTAAATATATATTGTTGGTTTTCTTCATACCATGACTCGTAGTTGGTGAAGTTTCGGTAGAAGTTTTCATGTAGTAATGTGCATCATTCCCATTACCTTTCGACACCGATTCAAACAAATCAGTGGTGGTTTTGGTATTATAAGAAGCATCTTCCTCTCCTAGCATCGATGTCAAAGGATTTTCTGAAATAGATATACATTTAAAGCAACTGACGTGTACCTGCACCAATACACCTTAGCGTTTAATTCATAGCGTTTGAAAGGTTTCTCTATACTATTTCAATTGTCATACAAATATCTAATATTGATATACTCCTATAAAACAGTTCCTGTATAACTCCTTACGAAAATATGTTCAATATTTCAACTGTTCTGGCGACTGTTCGACCAGGAACTGTTAAATTCGACTCTTAAAAACGACTGTTGATCGATGACGTCAAATGGCACTAACTCGAGTGTTCCTTTCCCGTTTGGTAAAATAGAAATGGCGGAAGCACATTTTGCGGAAGCAACTGGGGACGAAATTCAATTGATGTTTCAAGGTGGAGGTAAGAAGACCATAAAAAGTATAGCATTAAGGCTCATTGTTTTTCTTTTCTTCTTTTCAAAGCTGTTATATGCAAGTCACATGATTCTTCTTCTGCTGACTTATTTACGTAATTTGGCGAGGTTTACTGATGGTGAAATACAGAATCCGTTAGATTAAAAGTAGAGCAGAAACACGAAAAATATAATTATCAATTTCGACACTGGTTATGTTTTCTTTTAAACTAGTAGATACGATGCAAAATGTACGCAATCACACTGTCAATTTCAAAGTCAACAAACCATGTGCATCTACTAAAACAGCCTAAAAATGAAGGCGTATAACAAGACAATATTGACTGGTTCCTCAGACAACATCTGTTTTGTTTCACCCTCGAACAGATCTGTTGCCCTCTGTCTACGGCTTTAACCACAAAATTCTTTCTTGGGTAAAAACGACTGTCGTCTTCGAACCCATTCAATAACTGTATACTATCAAATACGCCCATTAAAATAGGACATACAGTGTCATTACCCTGTTTTATATCTGTCTGACCGCTTGTAGACAATAATCTCGGAATATTTTGCCCTTACATTTTGAAGATTAGCTAATTATGATGAGATATATTTCAGACGTGAAATATGAAGGTAACGAACATTTATCAATCTAAGAACTCCTATGAGGTATACAAAATAAAGATATGCGGAAACATAAACCACTGGATATAGCAGAGGTGGGATCAGGTGTCTAGGAGGAATAAGCACCACCTGTCGACCGGTCACACCTGCCACCAACCCTATGTCTTGATTAGGTAAATGAAGTAATCCGTAGTTGTGGTATGTTTAGATGTATGTTCTTTTGGAGTTGATATTTTACAATCATTTCTTTGGACATGTCCAAGTCAAGGTTTAATAAACGATCAGACACAGCATAGCCTTGCAAGTACATGTATTTTGCAGATATTCGCCATTATATTTCCCGGCCTATCATATTTTGAATAATTATCTCACCGTTTGTTTTCCCAAACCAACACATGTTTTGAAAAAGCTGTAAATAATGAAATCAGAGCAGTCCAACTGAGTACATATCAAACATAACCGAACGATGCGTAAAAAGCTGACAGGCAACGGAACCAAACAATCTTCTGTAATATTTTTTTAATTGTTTGTACTGTACGTATTTTATAGCATATAGCATATGTCATGTGCTTCACCACTTCATTTTTTCTAATTGAAATATACAAAAAGAAAAGAATGTTTGATCGCGGGCACATTTTTATATTGATTGCGAAACTCGCATAATAATGATTTGCAACTTATTTTCATAAAGTATGTCAAGGAGGCATGCGTTTACCTATCTCTTTATTTTGTATTCCTTTTAGGAGTTATGGGATTGATCACTGTTCGTTATCTTCACCTCTCATATTGCTGGTTAGCTTACACGGAATGTAAAAATTATTCCCACCTCTTTGGTCAGGACATATTCCAGTTGTATGGTCACAGGTTACGCTACACTCTAATGGGCATTTTATTTGGCATTCCATCCCATACAATCCAGGTAGACAGATGTCACTGCAGTTAAGGCCAGTGTACCCTGCTGGACATACTGTGTGAATAAGAAGTATACAATTTATAATAACGACAATAAAGGTAATGATATTTATGAAATTCGAATTCAGTTTCCCAGATATTAAACGTTAGTTAAATTAATTTCATGAGACTATCTCTCTTGCCTTGACACTCCTGCACAGTCAGGTTAAAGAATGATCCAGGGCAGCACTGATGACCTTGTCTCTCTCTGTGAATATAGAGTATGAAAATCAGTATATATGGTTTGGGTGTACAGCGTATCAAGACAGTAACTCTAAGTCAAAGAGAGTCAACGTTTGAATGATAATCTTTCGATGTATTGTTAATTATGAAATATGTGAGAATTTAATTTACCTTAACAACTGTTATATCCACTATAACATTGAACATATATACTGTATCCTGTGTCATGGTATCGGGATATTATTGGTGGTGCTGAACTATAGACAACAAAAATACATATTTATACTCACCTACGATCACAAGGTGTCTCCATCTCGGCTATAGCATACACAAAGTACAAACTCCACATGTATTGTATACACATATTCAACGTTTGAATTTAGACTGGGGTGATGATTATTAAATACATTGAAATTACTTCCTTTAAAGTCCTTGAATTTAATAATCATATTTTACATTTCAAGTGGAAGAGGATACCGTTAATTAAGAACTTTGTATGATTTGATTTATTGGTTTAAATGTAACGATAAACATATAGGGAATAATTGTAAAAGTGCTACTAATTTTTGACCTATCTATACTATTAAAAGCAGTCAGCTGTATCAAAGAAAGTTGTGTAAATAAAGAAGACATACATCATAGCCTATCACATCATACGTCTAACATATACCTTTATTGTGAGATGAACGGCTTCCCAAAATACTTTATTTGTGTTAAATTTGCAATGTGGCGTTAGTTTTTAAAATTCTTAAAACATTTTAAGTTGAACAAACTTTCGATTTGATAGTGACTGTACGTTTTTTTCCTGGAAGTATACGTATAACATTCAACAACATATTTATCTGTCATGATTTATGTAGGTCTGTGGTTGCCCTTATTTTGGTTGTGGGATCTACGACATTGATAAGTGTTTGTTATCTTTAATACGCAAGTTTTGAGATGCTACTTCCCTTTAGAGAACTCTAGTACACAGCAAAGCGACATAAAAGAAATCGTTTACATGCGAGAGTATGACCAATATCCATAACCGCATTGATGAATGTGCTTAATGAGTTTCTCATGAGCAGTCTCATCACCCGAATTCGAGTGATGCACCAACTAATTTAGCAAAAAATATTCAAAGAATAATTAAAGTTGTGAAATTATTGTTATATCACGTTATGTCGTTGCTCGTATTTATCCTATATAGAATAGTTGTTGCAAATATGACATTGATTTTATGATTTCCCTTTCGTACAATACTGCAGTGATTTGATACCTTTGTGGATGAAACTCTTTCCAGTCGTGTGGTCACAATCACGGCTACTCTCCATTGGACATTGTGTTTGACAATCTAGTCCATGCATCCCAGGTGGACATACGTCGTTTTCTCTTAAAAAAGGATTACCAGTTGATGAATCAAGGATATTTTTCTCGCCACTTGCTTTGTCTTTTGATTCAAATGAAGTGATGTTTGCATTGCTATTATCAGACATAATTGTATCTCCTAGCATCGGTATTAAAGGATTTTCTGCAATAGATGTATATATAATACAACTGCAGTTTTCGTAGTTAAATTCGCAATGTTAGAAAAGAATTTGCATATTAATTTTAGTATTGTATAACGCTGATTGTAGATAAGTCCATTAGTTCAGCCGCCTGAGGACAATCAGTTCGGATGTTTCTGTTGTTATTTGAGATTAAGATTCATATACTGGGGTATAGCAATACTTAAGTTTCATGAAATGTAGTCATTTATGGCAAGTTTGACAACCTTTTGTCGAACTATCTACTCATTCAGTTCAGACATTTTTCACAGTCTTTAAAGTTTAAATAATTATCTGATACCATATAGGCTTTAAAGGATGAAAATCAAATTCATAAAGTGTCTTATATAAACAAATTGCTCTAAGGCGCTTTACAATATGCTAATAATGTAATTTAGCAAAATTCAACTTCATATTCCCAGGGTATTGTCTTATAAACAGCTTCCTTAATTTTTAGATTTCTGCAGCACACTTTTTAAGAAACGTACAAAGTATTAAATAAATTGTGAACGTTATAGAACTCTTGTTGCTACAGTCCTGGGACCCATTTTACAGAAGAACTAACGACGAATTAAGAAATTAAAACGTTTTTGAAACCTAATTTTCAACATTATTGCTTCACTATTTTACATTGGAGTGAATTATCTTATAATAAGCGGGAGTATTCCAATATGTAAAGTTGGTCGTAAGTCGTAAGTTCTTTTGTAAAATGCACCACTAGGCGCTAAATATCAGTTTAAATTTGTTACTTCACCTACAACTTGTGATGTGTAAATAAGGATTCAAGTCATTGAAGAGAAATAAAGCAAACAAAAAAAGGAAAGAAAAAAAAGATCAGGGATATTTTACGAGTAATTACCAGAAACTTCAGAATTTCAACTTTGTAACATTTTAGTCATTTGATATCTTCGATAACTATTACGTTTATTTCAAACGGTTTACGAAAGGTAAAAAGAATTCATACCTGTATGGTCAGAACATTTCCAAATTGAATGGTAACAATGAAAGCTACAGTCTAATGGACATTTAGTTTGACATTCCACTCCATACGGCCCAGGTAGATACGCGTGTACACCAGTGTACCATGCTGGATCAACTGCGTGAATAAAGAGAATACAATTCATAATAACAATAAAGGTAATGGCATTTACGAAAATCGAATTCGGTTCCCCAAATATCAAATGTTTCTCAGAATGATGTAATGAGACTAATTATCTTGCTTTGACACTCCTGCACAGTCCGGTTAAAGCTTGATCCAGCACAACACTGATAATCCTGTATCTCTCTGTCAATATACAAATAGAATATGAAAAACAGGTATTTCTCCGAACAGAGACGTAAGGGGACACAGTATATCAAGACGGTAACTCTGGGTAAAAGAGAGTCAATGTTTGAAGGATGGCATTTCGATGCATTGATACATGTAAGTAATGATATATGTAAGAATTTCGTTTACTTTAACATCTAATATATTCAGTGTAACATTAAACATATATATCAGTAATCTGTGTCATGACATCGGGACATTATTAGTGGTTATTGCATACAGAAAAACCATACATATTTATACCTGCCTAGGATCACAAGGTGTTTCGATACCGGCTATAGCACACATAAAGCAGAACATCCACAAGTATTGTATGCACATATTCAACGTTTGAATTTAAACTGGGGTGATAATCATCAAACACATACACTGTACTTCCTGTAAAGTTCTAAAATTCAATAATCATTATTTTACACATCAAGTGGAAGGGGATAGCGATTTGTTAACTAACAACTTTGTACGATTTGATTTACTCGAACAAATATGATAGGAAACCTATCGGAAAAACTTGTAAAAGTGCGATTAAATTGGGACCTTTCAGTATCATTAAAAGCAGCCTGTATCTAGGATTTATGTAAATGAAAATAAAGTTTGAATGCCTATCAAATCATAATTGAAACACGTTTTTTTTTATCACAAGACATACAGCTTCACACAGTGGTTGATTTCTGTTAAATGTGTAATGGGGTTTTATTCATAAAAATCCTAAACACATTCAAGTTATAAAAAACTTTCAATTTGAAAGTGTTGACAAATGTTCTCCACTTTTCTCAGGAGTATTCGTATTTTTTTTATATATTACAGGTTTTATTTGCATTATTTCTATAAGTCCGCATTTAACCTTGTCTTAATTTTGTATTATTTATGGGAATTATGGCATTGAGATGAACAGAAAATTAAGGGTAGGGAAAACACGGACATCTGAAAATATCAGAGGTGGGATTAAGAACAAAGAATGGTTAAAAATCCCCTTTCGACCGGTCAAAATAAATGTGAGTTTATCTTTAAATCGGGTAAATGAAATAACCCGTAGTCAAAATTAGCGTGTACAGAACATTCTCTATTGGTATGAAACATGTGAATAGCATTTTACCTAATGACTGGTTCTATGTGTAAATGAAATCGTTATAACCATCATAGAATTCGCGAAATGATGAATTTAAACAAGATTGTCGAAACCCCTGTTATATCAACTTATTTGTCAGTAGCCTTCCTCGATTTAACACTTTATACACAGAACAAGATCTTGCATATCGAATCAATAGAGAGACATAAACACAATATACAAGTGATATTGGAACATTGCTCTATAAATATTGGAAATTAACAATGGGGAAGTCATAAAGTTGAATGGTTAGCTGCCCGTAAGCATCTATGTTTAATAAATATCCAAGTATGAAGCACACATGGAAGACTGTGTGGTCTTTTATTTCGAGGTTACTGGCATATGTTGAATCGACATATTAATGAAAATGACTATTGTTTAAAGATACATCGCCATTGATATATTCGAATGTCGATCCGCGAGTTGAAAATAC
Organism: Ostrea edulis; assembly: GCF_947568905.1. NCBI lineage: Eukaryota > Metazoa > Mollusca > Bivalvia > Ostreida > Ostreidae > Ostrea > Ostrea edulis. The sequence continues at coordinate 40,810,987 of NC_079170.1, forward strand.
AACAATATATTTTTTTTCTTCTTCTATAGAAGAGTTTGAGTAAGTTCTCCCTTATAAGAGTATGAAAACAGATCAGGTAATAAAGAAACAAAGTTTCTCTCTGTGGGAACTCCAACAGGCGGTTGGAAGAACTGATCACCAAAGAATACGAATATATTGTCAATGAGGAACTCATGCATATATTTAATAACGACTTCGTAGTAATTGTACGTAGAATCAAAATGGTGTTAGACAAAGAACTTTTTGAATGACTGATCACAAGATGTGAATATTTCCTTTTCCCATTTCTAATAACGAACCACATCTAAATCCAGTAAATACTCTACCAAGCCCCTATCTTTGCTCCTCGCGAAAATATTAACAGCTGTGAAGGAGAAATTTCAAAATAACTGGGCGATTACATATGCTAGAAGTGGTGTTAATCAAATGTGGATTTTAAAACATTTTTAAGAACTCTTAGTAAACTTGAAATCGCAAAACTTTTCTCAAATCAATAGCATAAAAACCTATGAGTTTTAAACACTATATACGACCATTCCTCACGATAAATTAAAGACTAGACTTTTGACATCATAGACAGTTGCTTCTTCAACAAAAATGGAAAACGGAAATATTCATATCTAGTGATCAGTCATTCAAAAACTTACTTTGTTAAACACCACTCTGATACCATGCACAGGTAATCTGAAGTTGAAATAAAAATATGCTAGAGTTCGTCATTGACAATGTCTTCGTGGTCTTTGGTGATCAGGTTTTCCAACAGTCTGTTGCAATTCCCATGGGCACGAATTGTGCTCCTCTGTTAGCTGACCTGTTTCTATATTCATATGAAGCAGAATTTATTCAAAAACTTCTATGTGAGAAGAAAAAGTATCTTGCTTTGGCCTTCAATTCGACATTTAGATATATCGACGACGTTTTGTCTATTAACAATGATAACTTTCATTCACATGTCAATTCGAGATATCCCTGTGAGCTCGTAAAAAAAGAGACCACAAAGTCGTCCAATTCTGCTTCATACTTAATTATTTTACTGAAAGTAGATATTAACGGCAAAATGACAGCTCAATTGTATGACAAACGGAAAGATTTCGGCTTCTCCATCGTCAACTTCCCACATATATGTAGCAATATTCCATTATCGCGTGTATATGGTGTTTATATCTCTCAACTGATTCGATACGCAAGAGCTTGTTCTGCGTATAGTCAGTTTTGAAATCAAGGCAAGCTACTGACAAACAAGTTGATATTACAGGGGTTTCAACAGTCTTGATTGAAGTCAGAATTTCTCAAATTGTATGGTCGTTATAACGATCTAGTTCGTCATTACAACCTATCACTGGGTCAAATGTTGTCTGAGGTGTTTCATATAGAGTGTTAGGCCGTTCTTTGAACACTGATTTTGACTACGGATAACCCCGTTTACCTGATCAGGATATAGGGCTCACGGCGGGTGTGACCGATCGAGAGTGGATGCTTACTTTTCCTAGGCACCCGCTTCCACATCTGGTGTGTCCAGGGGTCCGTGTTTGCCTAACTATCTATTTTGTATTGCTTATAGGAGCTATGAGATTGATCACTGTTCGTTATTTTCGCATTTCATCTGAATGATGTCAAAAAGTCTAGTCTTCGATTTATCACAGAGAATGATTTTGTAAAGTGTTAACAAGCCGCATGTTTAATGCTGTTCACTTGAAAAACAAGTTTTGTGGTTTCAAATTGACTAGAAGGTCTTTAAAAATTTTAAATGCTTTTATGAGATGCAAAGATAGGGACTTGATTACGAATTAACAACAGGTTTATGAGCGGAAACTGTATTTTAGTTATATGTCCACAGCGACGTGAAGATGTGATCGTCATTACATGTACGTACATTCATTGGCAGCAAACCTAAACAGTTTTGTGATCAGGTCCCTCAATTTTTATACTGATTTTTTTTCAACTCCCGTGGGGATCCTGGTTAGAATAGATCCTCATTACCCCTTGCTTGTCGTCAAAGGCGACTAATTGGAGCGGTCCTTCGGATGAGACCGCAAAAACCGAGGTCACAGCAGATGTGGCACGGTAAAGATCCCTCCCTGCTCAATGGCCATAAGCACCGAGCATAGGGTGAACTTTTACAGCTCTTCACCGGCAGTGGTGATGTCTCCATTTGAGTGAAATATTCTAGAGAGGGACGTAAAACAATATTCAATAAATCAATCTATGTCCGACGCTTTGTAATTTAGTATTAATGGATTTCTTATACGGTGTATCAATTGAAATATTGCATTCAAACAGACGCAAAAACTCATTCGGTTTTGACTGAAATGCCAATGATCATTACAATAGCATTCATGGTTGTGATGTATCATGCCTTATATGTTATATTTCTTTTATCTTGCACTGTATTGCACCGTCCGTGGTAGTTCAGCTCCAAAGTATTCAAACTCAGTCTTTCGAAAATTCATTTTCATTATCGTTAATTTGACGTTTAGGTTTCACGCCACTTCGTATGTTTCTTCTTATTGATCAGATACAGCAAAAGTATTAGATATACTCACGTGAAAATTGTAATGATATTAAAGCCTTTGCATATTTTTAAGGTGCAAAGCATTATAGCACATTGTGTCAACATTGGGGGGCGGGGGGGGGGGGGCTTTACATATAACTTTCATCTATCTGACATGCCTAATATCGTGCCTTTGTTTTTCATTAAATTGCAACAGCATTTTAAACGTTTTTGAAGAATAATTTTATGTAAGTTTCCCGGGAACTCGGTGAAAACAGGCCCTGGCTTCGCTATGATTTATTGTTTATTTAGTCGTGCTCCTTTTTAACCATTCATAGACTATTAATAGTCAGTAAGTTTGTATTGATTCTCACCCATTGGATTCTGGTTGTTTTACTCAGTCAACCAAGAATGTGTATTTGCTGTTGATATATATTGGTGTTCGAGTGTGGCAGGTGTGCGTCAAAGCCACATATTAGATAGCTAAAAATTGTCTCACTAATGATACGCATAATTTTTTTTTCCAAAACACTTGGTACATGTATTTTACTGAGTGTCTTCTGGTGGTGCAGCATATGATTAGACAGAATATCGTGACTGCTATTTAGCTCACTAGTAGTGCTCAACAGTTTGCTTTTTATTAGATTTGGTATTTAAATACATGTAAATGATTATTCTAAATAGCAGCCCTAGCCAATATTGCCAAACGCATCTTTCAAGAGGACTTGTGTTATTTTTCTGTTTTCCTTTTCCTGCCAAGAGGCACACAGGTCTGGGTTTCATGCATCTTTTGATAAATATCTTTGATAAGCCCGCAACTTCCACACATTGATATCCGTTTCAGTTAGTCCTAATTTCTTTGAACTTGTGTTGATGAAATTTGAATTTTCTTTCAGGTTATCTAGGAGTCTGCTGGAATCCTCACTGGAAAGATGTCCTCTTTATTAGCTGACTTGTGTTTTTTTGGTAATCTTATGAGGAATAATTCAAATGCTTATAAATCAGAAAAAAGATATCTAGCCCTCACCTTTAACTCGATATTTACATACATCGACGACGTTTTTCTACTACAGACTGTGTGTGTGTAACCATATTTACTTCCATCTATGTTGATTCCATACATCCCAGTAAACTACAATTCCACTTCAAACACACCACACAGTCATCTACATCTGATTCGTATTTGGATATTTCATTGAAAACTTCTAAGAGGATAATGGCAAGCTAATGACTAGATTTTAAGACAATCGGGATGACTTCAGATTTTGAATTGTCGTTTTCACATATTCATGTATGTGAAACAAATTTCCATCATCACCTGCACATTGTGTTTAGTTACGTTTCTCAACTGACTGGATATGCGAGATGTGTGTATTTTTATGATCAATTACAAACTGAAGCAGACTACCGACAAATAAAGTCTAGATATGTTGACTCCGTTTACCTGATCAAGATACAATGTATATGACTAAAAGTGAAAGTGGCCGGTCAATAAATGATGTTTACTCATCCTAGACACCTGATAGCACCACTGGAGTACCTATTATTTCCTGTTTGCATTACGCTCAATAGTGTACTCTTTGTGCAGTTGATGAGATTGATCAATGTTCGCTAGATTTACTTTTTCATTGTAATATACATGTATAATCAAAATAATTTTAGTATGATTCCTCCAATGTTTTATTACCTTGTCTTACAATTTACAAAATAAAGTATTGTACATACATGGGGGGTGGGGGGGTAAGGTAGATCAATCTTCATGCGATGTCACAAATGTTTCCAAAAATCTTTATGAAATCAAACTTTGCGCATGATAGAAATATATCTTTCAGAATACATATGTATTATCATTCACTGGATAAAATAAAATATTGATAGTGAAAAAGCTTTATATTTTCCATAGATAATCAATTATCTATGATAAAAATATGTTGTCAAGAAAAATAACTGGTATGCTGGTGTTTCTTTTGCTGTATCTATCTTATACAATGTGTTCCCTAACATCAGCAATTAATTTATACATAATTATATTAGCAGGTTTTTTCTTCTGAACTATTGAAATTCAAATTTGATATGATTTTATCAACCTTAATTATTCTGTTTTAGAAAAATCTGTGATTTTCCGAATTTGACCTATACTTCTGTTTTGATATGTCTGACATTGTAAAAAAGATAGCAATATACGTATTCTCTTTGGTTAATGATTAAACCAGACTGTATGCAGTGGGAATTAATCGTTTTTCCATTTTCAATCAATACTATTTAAAAGTCACATGAGAGTGGATTTACCTTAAATGACGCTTTCAGCCATGTATAAATGTTACAAAAATCGCTATATATGTCTGAATAGCAATATTACAAAAACAGTCGGCTATGACCTACGTCAATCATCAGACATTTTCTAGACACACAAAATACAGCATGAAAATTTAGATAGATATACATGTAAAATCGAGAAAAAAATCAAATGATATAGCTGAAATTGGACGTGTGCTACATGTTAATTATTACACGTTGCCCGTGAATAAAAACAGACCGAATCAGTCGAACTGCACATTTAGACAAGTTATGGATGTTTCTTTCAAAACGTCATGTTCTTGAACAGTTGAAGAAAAGCAATACCTTTGACCAAAAATATAAAGGAACACTGGGGTAAAAATGCAACAGATGCATGGAGTATTACATGATTGATAAGAGGGAATTGAATAAATACACAAACAATCAAACAGAAGCCAAATACATCAAATGCAAAAGAAGTCTTCGTTTTATTAAGATACAAACTAGTCATACATTCATTAGAGAGTTATTTACAAATGAAGAAATAAAATGTTTAAGAGAAGTTGTCAGTAACCATTAAGAATTGTCTTTTAAAAAGTGGAAAGTGCAAAAATCGCAAATCTGAACGAAAATCTAACACTTTTGTGCATTGCGATATAGTAGATTTTAAAAAAGTGGAAATTACGGGAACCATGTAAAACGTATACGGTACCAATGTTGATGCACCTGATGCATCGTGTTTCTATGGCATCAAACCGTGCCCACAGTTAAATCTTTAGATGTTAAGCTTTGTTAATCTTTTCACAAATATTTCTAATAAAGCAATTTCCCAACAAGGTACAGTGAAGGGAAATTCAAGAAAATACAATGTACTTAAATCATTATACTTGTGTTTGAAAAATACATATTTTCCTCTTTATTATTAAAAATTAAGGTAAAAAGACGAGCATTTATGACCTCTTTTCAGACTATATTTTCTCTAAAGCACAGCAGGGCTGACATTAATTCTACATGTCTTTTTTAAGACAGCTATTTATGTTACCAATATAGTAAATGAAGACAGTAAAACACTTTACTCTTTCTGTACCCCCTCCAAACACTCCACACTGGTGCCAATCATTTTACACAATGATTATACCCCTTATGCGAACTCTCTAGAATTAATGGAAGAAATGAATGAATATCACTTAGCAGACGGCATCAAAAATTCTGGATGGTCATCAAGGAATCGAATTAATAGAAACCTTGAAAGAAAATGACTGTAGATAGTTGCCTATTTTCCTGTGAATCAAATTTTATATAGTAGTTAATAGTAACGTTAGAATCCATGTAACCATTCCAATATCATACCAACTGGCTTGACTGATAGTAAATCAATGATAAGTAAAATTTGATGTATATATATTGTAGAACATTCGTTTCTCGTGAAAAAAAACCCACCCTAAACAAGATCCGTCTAATAGAAATATCTAAATCATATTTTACACAATAGTATCAATGCTAATGTCACACTTTAATCTCAAATTGCGTCATACTCAACAGGCAATGTGATGCACTTTTTGTGTATTCAAAGCACAGTATTTTCACTGAATCATATTATATTCTACCAATTGGTCAATGTAGTTTCTATTGTAATGCAATTCGTATTTCGAAATATTGTAAACGTAACGATGTGGATTTCTGTTTATATGAGAAGGGACGGGGTGGGTTATTGTGCACTGCGTATTTCGTTGGTAGGTCCTCTAACAAATATGGCATTCCTATATCATCAGGTTATTAGTACATGTATAGCACACACACACGTTTTCCAATTACAAATCGAAATAAAGAAATATGTGAGGCCTACTTTTCCAACATACGTGTATTTTGACAGTCCCCCAATAGTAAACTTAACGACCTGGTGATTTTTGTATTATGTTCTATGACTTTGTTATATATATTTTCTCATAGTTGAGGTATGCACAGAGCCATACATCAATATTCAATTTTATTTCTTTTTTTATATACACAGGTTGGTTAGTAGATAAGATATATACATGTTTAAATCAAATCCATCTGAAGTTTATGTTAACTGATTAAATATGACGGTCACTGGTTATTGTATGTGACCTTGATATTATAGGACAAGGTCATTTACAAGTTTCAATAGAATTTAGAATGGCATTAAAGAGTAATCAATGCACCCAAATAGCAAATAGTCTTGCCCTGAAATAGTTAGTTAATTAGATAAATTTTCGAAAATGTAGCTGAACATGAAAAAAAATGGTGCTTTTGGTAAGGTCACTAACAAAAACAAAAAGTTGTTTAAATGATTTTATTGTTTTGAATAGAAATCTAACATTTGTGTCTTCTTTCTATATGATATACATTGACTGATTGTGCTGCGCCTCTGAAAAAAGTCTATTGTTTTATTTGAATTTTTGACTGTATACAATGCAAGGCATGTTTGTTACCATGTCAATCAATTTTGCTGCGATATTAAAATTTCTTACTTCATTATATATATATATATATATATATATATATATATATATATATATATATAAGCCTTGTTTATTTACCTTAAACTAAAAAAAATGCATCTTATTATCTTAATTTTATTGATTTTTTTACTTTAAAAAGGTATATTTCACTGTTGATGTTTTTTCAAGGACTTTGTCCTTGTGATCATGGTAACAACAAAGTTAGCAATAACATTGTATTATTTGAGTTTAAGTGACCAATATATGCAGTTTCAATATTTTTTTTAAAGAATTCTTCAATTAAAAAATGCATTTTCCAAAATATTCTCCATGATTACTGACAGAGTCTCTTTAATAGTATGTTTTCTAAATTGATTACTTATTTGAACTCTACATCATTGAAAAGCTTAATGTATGCTACAGACATGCTACAGACATGCTGAATTCACCAACACACAATACCACATTTATATGTCATAAACCAATCCACAATGAAACATAAAACAGCTTTAAAATGCAAATTTAAATTGCGCATAGAGATGAAAATGCATGGAACACAAGTGGCTTGACATTTTGAACTTGTAATATATATTGCTATTGTCAATGCAAAGGTATATAATATAATTGATAATCATATTGCTAAACAAAGTTTTTAAAATTACGTAACCTTTAAAATACAGCAATATTGCTAGTAAATGGATTGCAAAAGGCAGTGCATTTTCTAAATAGATTCTTTACCTATTGAACACATGTTTGATAATCCATAAATTATAAAAAAAAGAAAAAAAAAAAAGAATGGGAAAATACATTGCAGAAACATTCGGCAAGGCACTGGGTTTTAATGTAATATGAACACATAACAATTTGATTAAACAGCTAGATGAAATCAATGATATCGCGAAAAGGAAGGACTTTTTAAATATATGTTTCAATGAACGATACAGTTGTATCTTTATTCAAATGGATTTAAGACTATTTTTTTTTAAATAATTGCGTGCGTTGGTTAGGTTATATGCATTGATATCATGTGCGGTAAATAAGATTCGATTACTATGAAGCCACATGGAGGTCCAAATTAAATATTCTTTATGTAACACAAATGATCTATCTCCGCATTGAAAACTAAATAATGAATTTACGAATGTAATCGTAGTCCTCCATGCCGAATTTTTACCAAAGACAAAATAGACGGTGATTCATAATTTCAAAATTGCGATGTATTTATAAAGGCAGTTTTTGTCCAGTGCAACAATGTACAATAGATACACGTGTTTTTTTCTCGCCAAACGCAGTAATCGAAAACATGATGCATAATCTGAATATCAAACAGAAAATGCTGTTATATTGTAAACAGCGATCTGATTTCTGGGACATTGCCAGGTAGTGTACAACCTAATATTTCGGTAAAATGTTTTAAATGTACAGTTATAAGGCGTAAGCTCCCCAGAACAGTTTCGGACCATTCGATATCTGACGTATTGGATAGTTTTCGACCTATTACTTACTTTCAAGATATGTGTCATCACAAGACACGTTCAACCAAAATGAAAACGTTTTTGTGTTCACCCATGTGTTTGTACATGTACATATCAGTGAATTTTAATAAATTATTACAAAACCTCGTAATTGCGACTTTTATAATGACGGAGAAATTAACATCGAAAATATCAGATGAATATTGTATTTAAACATTTATCGGTGTGTCGGATCACTATTCTCGGTAGGGTAGGGGGTACCCTAAATTTACTAAGATGTATATAAGTAATATAATTATAAATCTTCATAAAGACGGTATATATGGGCTCGCTCTGGGTGTTTCGTTCTCAAAATTTCCATGACGTTTATTCAGGACTAAAATCACGAATTGAAGAAACGAACGGGCATATCTTATCTGTTCAACAATTATCAGATCTTAACTCCTCAGCAAGATCAAAATCAAACATCGATAAACAACGGATTTACTTCATTTAACTTTAAAAACTGACTTAAATCCACCAAAGTGTATCCACCAATCTACTATCATTTTTGCGATTCCAGGGTAGTTTATTGAAAACAAAAGTAGATGTTTAATTACTTTTACAAAATTTACTGGTCAAGTAAAATCCCATTGCAGCTTAGGGACTTCACCTTACATATAAAACAATATTAAAGGTGCTAGTAGTAACTCTGGAGCAAGCGGTTCGGATTTTATTGTCAAAATTTATCAGTTTATAAGTATATATGTTATCTCTATGATATATTAGAAATATACACATTTTCTTTAAAAAGAAATTAGAATTATTTTGGATGCCTTTTTTGTATCTTACTTTGGTTCTGCTATTTTTACTCGACACATCATAGCAATAAAATACAATAAGGAATTGCAGTTAACGTATGTGTTCGGTATCTATTTAAGAATGAATTGATGTTTTTGAAGTGGAATAGTGATTTTTTTTATTATTTGAGGTCTCCTTGTAGTGTAAGGCGAGCTATAAATAGTGAAATAGTGATGTGAAATACTTATTCTGACCTCTTAGTGTGTAAGCCGGGGTATATGGGGTGAATGGCGATACGCCAAAGAGTTCAAGGTTTATGATTCACATTTGAGGGGTTAAAGATGTTTAAATGATTTCCGCGCTAGCATGGATGTACTACTGTTGTAATTATCTAACTACTCACTGACATGTGAAAATAAAACAATGGTGATATTGTATAATGCAAATGATCGTATGAAATAAATCAGGTTCGTAAGATGTAACTACCAGACCAAAAGGACGAATAATAATCCTTCCAATCGTAGTTTGACATGTATGAGAAGACTCGCCATTGAATGCTATATCCAGTTATATATTACACTGTCCTTGGTTAAGTTCTATCCGTTTCTCTAACATGACACCAGTGACTTCATTCTCAGAATTTGTCGGGTTTGCTCTGTTTTCTAATGAAAAAAAAAAATACGAGTCAAGCGATGAAATAATGAATCAATATAATCAACTTATAATTGCAAATGAATTATATTACATTGTATGATATTCCATATATCCCTGCATTGTGAGATCAGTCGCTGTAACTTTGCTTCGCAACGCACGAGGATAATCCATACCCTCAAGTAGGACCCAGGGTCACCCCATTTTCTACAGTTTACTACACTATAAAAATAGTCCAACATAAAGGTGAAACTACAATGCAGACAATTTACATTGCACACTACTAAATGAATATTGAGAAGGCATTATTGATCATTCACAAGTTATCATTTCTGAAATGAATTCATAACAGAAAATAAATTTGAGCATGTCTATCCGCCGAAAGATGTGTTCTTCGACAATGACAAAATCATGCAGGAAGTAGGCATACTCACCCTGTTTTAACAGACAAGAGTGTTATACTTCTATTTATGATTACGCGCATTTATTTCGAGATAAAGAACTACTTTCGGGTGACCCCAGGTCTTACTGGAGGGTACGAATTACAGTACCCGCGACGTTATTCTTGACATTCCTATCGTGCTCTATCGTGCGTGTATCCTATCGTATCGTGCGTGTATCCTATCCTATCGTGTATCAGGTTTTCCGTTTTCTATCGTGTTTTGCGTTTATCAGGTCTATCGTGTATCGTATTTTGCATGTATCAGGTTTTCCTTTTATCGTGAAAATCGTTTATCGTGTATCTTCGGAAACTATCGGGATCGTATATAAAATCTAATGAAAAAGTATGATACTTTCCGACACCTTTATTCGTTTTGTTAAAGAAGCTATTTTTAGGAATCGAGGAAAGACGGTATATTTGAAGGAGAACATAAAGTTGTCGATTTTAAGGCAGAAGAAGAGCTATTTGTCTGTCCAGAGAGAGTGAAAATTTATCACAATTTAATTCTAAGTAGCTGGAAAGTAGGCAGTGGTCTGTCGAGCAAACCGAGGACAGTAAATCTGAAAGCTCCTTCATCTGAAGTTCATAAACATTTGTTTGTCTAGAAACAATTATTTGTAATTAACACTAACAGAAAAATAGGGAGTTCCGATTTGAAAGAAAAAATCAGTAAATTACATTGTTTATCACATACATGTATATTTTAATAATGGTTCTTTTTCTTCCGATTTTTTTCACCTGTATGCTGCTTATATAGCAACTGCTGAACTTGTGCACGTCCTTATATATGATTTTGTGTATCACCCGTGTTTTGACAGCAAACATTCTCAGGGACATTGTATTTCACACATTTAGAAGATTAAGTTGTAAAAGGGTGCAAGGGTGTTGCATCCCCCAAAATTCTGCTCAAATGGGCACGATTTCTTTGTCATCGTTGTTTTTATTTACTTGTACATGTACACCTGTACCAATAGTCGTACGTGTAGATACTGGAAATTTATGTTGGTTTTGATGATTATTTGAATTTTTTACACACTAAGCGTTTCAAAATTGCGAATTTAAACAAGCCGGATTTTGTTTATGTTTTTTTTTTAAACAGTTTATTTATGTTTTGTTAACAAAATATCAATTCAAATAAATATGTTCCAATTACTTATGACTATCAATTATCATTCATAGTGTAAAAATATCTAACAGGTGTAGTGCGGTTGATTTGTTTAAAGTGGTCGTTATGAAAATAACTTGAGATGTTGAATGAGCGATGAACTTAGAGCCTGATGCAAAATAATCCCCTCCTCGCTACACACACAATATTACTTGGTTTTATTTCATATTCAAGGTAATATACATTAGCATAAGAGAACTACTAAACCATGATATCACTACATTATATTACATTTAGTTAATTCCCTGTATGATTTATATATTACACATTACGTGACAATAGAAGTTTTAGAATCATTGGTTGACAAAATTCATATAGATATCAAATACTGAATTCAATGCCGAATATATTTTAGTTTTTTTTTATTTTAGCTGTGATGGCATAAAAAACATAAATTAAAAAAAAAAAAAAAAAAACGTACGACCGTGGATTAAAGAAATTATATGGTACAAAACCGATCAATGTTTTAAACAAATGTTACCGTGACGGGGACAGGTAACTGATAGTCACGCGGTTTACCTGAGTTACCTATAGATAACCGCGTTAGATTTTTCCCATCGCGGGAACGCGGAAAACAAGAAATCCGCGTTGTCCGTAATGTAGGTATATGATGAACATGGAAATCCTTCAATATTATTATCAACATAATGTAATTATGTTGTAGGTATCAAAATTTCGTTCTGTCTAAATTGTTTCTAAATTTACAACATTTCTATCAGGTTTTCCGTTTATCCTGAAGATCGTTTATCGTGTTTTGCGTTTAACAGGTCTATCGTGAAGATCGTTTATCAGGTTTTGCGTTTATCAGGTTTATCGTATATCCTATCGTATCGTGCATGTATCCTATCGTATCGTGCGTTATCCTATCCTATCGTGCGTGTATCGTGTCCTATCGTTTATCATGTCAAGAATAACGTTGAGGGTACTGTATCCTTCTTCTTTCGCAATAGAAAGACTAAGGGTTCGATTCCCGATCCCGACGCCGCGTCAAAATGATGACGTTTAACACAAGTAGTGACTATTCGTTCGCCAAGCACGCAGTATCAAATTGGAAAGTCATGGACCTTTTGGATATGATTATAAAAACATTGGCAAGATAGAGAACTCTCACTGAAAAGACCTTGAGTGTTTTGCATCTATGAGCTTTAGGTCAAATTGTGCTGCTTCATCTAACAAAACACATGGCGTCCCTGTGTGAAAATAACGTTCATTCTATGGTTGTTATGATCATTTGATTTGAAAATACAACATCTACTAGGTTGAATGCTGCTTGACATGCTTCAGAGCGTCTGTTATGTCGTTTTTACGGACTCCGTAAGCGGTCGCCACTTTATTTATCTGGCGGAGGCCACTTGATATAACTAGCGAACTTCATATAAATTAACAGGCGGTCGCCACTTAATCTATCTAGCGGCCGCCAGTTATATCAATTGTCGGCCATCACTTAATTTATACATGACGCCTGCCTATTTCAAATAAAAATTCAATTCATACTGCTTAGTGATTATTTTTGAAAGATTTAGAAACGGACGCAGGCATGTGCTATCGTTTTTTAAAATGTATGGACGGTCGGATGAAAAATTGTCTTCCAAAAGTGTTGGCAAGCAGAAAGGGAATCTAAAATTTCTCTTTTGCCTAAACTTCATAACCCTAAATTGAACGGAGGGGGGTCCATTCGTCCTTGAATTCATCATTACTTTTTAACCATTCATCACTACCACCAAAAATAATGAGATTAGGGGCCAATATATTTTATTGTACTTGTAAAAATAACTTAGCTTGCATGTGGAAATAACGGAAAATGAATGTTGTCAAAAAAATGGAGGACCCCTAGTTCTACGTGCCTTGGTATATTGAGTACACATAAATATTTTCTCGTGCACGATTCTGTCGGCATCTCATAACATGAAAAATTAGATAACTTTGTAACCGACAAACAATAATGCTCATAATTGTACACTAAGCAATGAGGAGGGGCATTACAGGGATATCACCCCTTTCCTTTTGGAGAGAGAGAGAGAGAGAGAGAGAGAGAGAGAGAGAGAGAGAGAGAGAGAGAGAGAGAGAGAAATGTCGGCTGCCACATAAATTAGCATGTACATGCTAATGTTGACTACAGATTGCTTCGTTTACCTGTCAATATTTAGGGTTCATGAGCAATACTTTTAAATGATTTGAATGGTATCTTTAAATTGGAATCAATGTGTCAGTTGGAGAGGTGTGTTGTCCTCTATTAGTACTATTTTGTATACATGTAGTTTTGGTATTTATGACATTGAACACTATTCGTTTATCTTCACCTTTTGTTGAAAGAAAAAATACGGAATGTAACGTAAACCAAAATGCAGAGTACTCAAATTTGATAATAGACGGGATTTTATTTTGGGGAAAAACTAACAATATTTGGACTATTTAATCTACGCTTTCTTCGATGAATATTTTGTTACCAGCTGCTCAGCGGAATATATCCTTCAATGAAGATTTTAGTAAAACACTCACGGTTTCTTTTGTGTCTACATCTGTGAATAGTGTAGACCACAGTTGTTATGAATGCGATACAAGCTAGTAAGATGAACAGAACTATAGCCCAGGTCGGAAACACTTCGTTTTTTGCAATGCCAGATCTGTAATGAAAATATCGCAGAATGAATTATCGTAATATGTTTAATATATTTATAAATGTTTATTCATTCAAAATCTTCAGTGATGATCTGAAAAGCTAAAACTAAAAGATATGGCTGTAGTAACAAGCGATTCTGGATCACCCATTACCTGCTTTATACGAATGGAATTATATGCATGGTACACTGTAGATAGATGTACACGTAAGTAAATATCGCTAAACAGAATTACAATTTGAAATGTATGAACATGGTACACATAACAAAGTGTTTACAATTGCAAAGGGACGTATTTATCAGTGTACACGTACAAATGTACATATATCTGTTATTCTGCCGGCGTTATTAAAGACAAATACTATCAACTTTCGGTCATGCACTTTCAGCCTATACAAGTACAAAGCTAACTGATTTTATACCACCACGGTGACCGTTGTTAATATTTAACTGTTATTGTTAGAGAAAACGCAACATTATGTGTGTGTGTGTGTGTGTGTGTGTGTGTGTGTGTGTGTGTGTGTGTGTGTGTGTGTGTGTGTGATGGACATTTAACCAAAAAGTACAACCGATTTAATTGTAAGCATGCTTAACATTATTTATCCAAAGAGATTGCATTTTTTTTCATACGCGGCGACTTTTGGGAATACTATTTCACTATTTTACGCTTTAATGTGGGAATAAAATGTTACTATTTTAAGTTTTTAGGAACACTATATATATGTGTGTTACTATTTTGAGTATTTCGTGTGGCTTTTTAATACTTCGTGTGGCATCAGAAAGCAGTTCATGGCTATATGAATGTGATCATGTATATCAAGGAAAACAGATACATGTATTGTGTAGATTTTGGAAATTGACGTTACATGGTATATCACAACACGACGGCAGATTATTTGTTTCTCTTAAGGGAGGGAGTGTATGGGGAATTTAGAATCCCTGCCCCTTCTCTCTCTCTATCTCTCTCTCTCTCTCACGTCGCAACTTATGATTTCTCAATGATGATAAAGTTTAAGAACATATGCAGTATGCAGTTGAAGTAAACTTGCCTATCTGCTACAGGTTTTGAATTCTCGTCCAATGTATAACATCCAGAGTCTACAAAGAAATAAACCATTCCAATGACGCATTTATAGGAAATTCACGATCAACATCGATCATTTTAGGACATTATTCAAATACGACATTTACTTGCTTGTAAAATGACTCTAGCACCTAATGATATACTCCAGTATTAAGGAATGTGTTATCAATCTTAATAAATAAAATTGCAATGCAATATTTTTTGCCCATATAGATACAGTAAGATGCATATATATTCATGCATATATATAAATTTTCAGAAGTAAAACTTGTTTTTGTTTTTGTCAAAACCTTACATTTGTAAGACTCCGTAGATTCGTAGAACTGCAAACATGGAGGGGTTAGGTAGGAACAATTTCTTACATAGTTATCGCGAATGATGAGATAACCTGTACTGAATAACGCACATTTTCCAACTGTAATAGTAAAACATAATTCTACAAATAATGAAAATATTTCTTTTCATTCATCCATTTGGATGTGCCATTGAATGATCATCACATTTTATGCATATAGTTTACTTAATCTTAATATAAAAATGATATCATGAAAAGTGAAGATAACGAACAGTGATCAATCTCATAAATCCTATAAACAATACAAAATAGATAATTGGGCAATCACGGACTCCTGGACACAGCAGATGTGGGATCATGTGCCTAGGAGGAGTAAGCATCCCCTGTAATAATTACGCAAGCACGAAGACACCTATATGTATGTACGGATATGTTTATTTCAATTATGAAAATGGCCAAGAGAGACTTACTAGAAATATACCGTAATGCCG
This sequence comes from Ostrea edulis, assembly GCF_947568905.1. Classification (NCBI taxonomy): domain Eukaryota; kingdom Metazoa; phylum Mollusca; class Bivalvia; order Ostreida; family Ostreidae; genus Ostrea; species Ostrea edulis. The sequence continues at coordinate 40,827,218 of NC_079170.1, forward strand.
CACACACCTCGACCAAATATGTCGTATTGTCATTCCAGACACAGTGATACAGAAGTGGTGGACATCTCGCGTTGTTGTATTGGCTACAGTTCTTCCTCTTTGCGTCATATTCATATTCTTCTTTGTTTGTAGGGCATTTGGACACGCGTGATACAGTATCCAAGGATATTTCACAAGCACCCTTTGACAATTCCAGACATCGCACAGTTTTCAACCATGTGTTGACAGATATCTATACACAAATATACGAAAATCGTGCTAAGCTTTGAATTATGTCAATATCAAATCACAAAAGCAAAGGCAGAGAAGCATCTGTATCCTTCTAGCCTATTGAAATCAAGACAAAATTGCCGTGTGTGTCTTAGCAGAGAACAACTCAGTATGTATACACACAACTTAATATGCATTGGAATTTTTGAATGTTTAAAAAGATACTCTTTCACTGAATAATTTTACATGACATGTGGTGTCTCTAACATATATCGAAACGTACCAAACATAATAAACATTTGAATATAATTTGATTTTTTTTATTTCAAAAAGGCATTATTTGAAAAGACAAGGTTCATCTACAAGCATTTCTGGTTCTGTATTTCAAAGATTCATCACTTCACAGGCAAATCAGTAATTTCTACTGTTGAATTATTCCGATATGATTGAACGCAGATTTTCATTTCCAAAAGTGGATCCGTATGTCGGGGTATGGCATGGAAGGGTGGTTGTGGACATTCTAGATACATTGCATAATTATAGTTAACATTCGGTTTAGTCAAACTGTCTATTACATGTGTTTAACTCAGGGAAGATACCCACGCTTCACAGTCAAGATTACTCTATAGCTCTGTTTAGTTATCCAATGTCCTTTGCTACTTCTGTTATGCATAGGTATATCACTCTTACGCGTTTTTCACATGTTGTCGTTGCTTTTTTATTTTAAATTTAATTGTAAATTGCTACCAAACCTTAAAATTATCTCTTTCTCTCTTTAAGGACGTTAGCCTTTACATTGTGGATTTATAAAAATGAAAGCGAACGGTAATCAATCTAAATTGCATAATGATAGAAGTATATAGAAGGATATAAGTATAAGAGTTGGCCAATAGAACCCCTGAACACATCAAACCTACATAATTTCAATCAAGAAAAACCCCTATATCGATAACTCTCCAAAGTTGTTATTTTTTTTCACTCTTATGTCTCACATATGTCTCACATCAACAACCACATAATGATGAAAACGTGAAGATAAGGAACAGTCAGTGATCAATCTAGTACCTCCTATATATAGCATCAGACATAAGACATGTGCATATCCATTTTCATTAGGATTGACAGATGCTAAGTAAATCCGATCAGCTTTGATAATTTGTAGTTTTTCTTAGTCGAATGAAACTATGCCGTAAAACGCAACAGATTGGTGGGTTTTAAAACAAAATTAAGATTACCATTACCTCGATGTGTTTGGGTTTGTTTGTGTGTTTGTGTGAGTGGGTGTTTTTTTGTTGTTGTTGTTGTTGTTGTTGTTGTTTGTTTTTTTTTTGTTTTTTTTTTTTTTGCCTGTAAACAATTCATTTGAAAATTCATATCGACACTTTTGTAATTTGATATTCAGATATGGAACCAGAATTGACTTGCCGCGAAATTAGCCATTTTCTATAGTGAGGATAATCATTTCTCAAACCAGTGGTGAATGTTTATTTAGGCAATATAATTTATAGTTAATTATATATTGTGTGATACCTGTTGATACACCTTTTCATAGAGAGCAGAGTTTAAAAGTTAAAGAAGCAAAATTCATATTCAAGAAGCAGTTATTGTAGTATATATATATTAAGATTGAGGATGAAGGAAGAAAAAAAGCAGAATCAGACTATTCTATTTTATTCTAAATTTCTAGGCAGATATCTATAGAACTATTTTTATTGTCTTCAAAGTTTTACAGGAATTCAGGGGATGCCCCTAAAACTGAATATTCTATATATCTTGAAAACTGAAAGCATTTTGTTAAACGTAGTAGAACAAACGTTGCAGACAATGACGAGACCTATTCGACCATTTCAGGTTTTAGGAGCCACCCTCTCAAATTCAGGACCGATAGGGGTCAAAACTATTTTCCAAATATCTCAAAAATTAAAAATCAAAGTTGTTTGTTATAATGTTTTGTGAATGCTGAAGTCAGGAAAATGAGCATTGATTACGTAATAAGGGACTTTTAGGGGAATAGTGTACGAAACGTTGATGACTTGCTATTTTGTAATGCGTTATAGAATATAGCTTGGTCAGAATGTAACTCTAAACAATATGCTATCTTCAAAGTTTGTCTAACTTTCCCTTTTAAAGAATTAAAGTGATGGCCCCTTAAACAGAATATCCTATATATATTGAAAACTAAAAACACTTTGGTAAGTATTATAGAATAAAAGTTGTAGATAATGACGAGACTTATTCAACCATATCAGTATGTTGGGGCCAGCCGCTCAAATAAAAGGCGGAGTGGTCGATGATATTTTCTTAATATTCTAAAAACCAAAAGAATTAAACATTTTCGAAGCAAAGTCGTTTGTTGTGACGATCTGTAGGTGATGACGTAATTGTTCCATAAAAGGTCCTATATTATCTCATCGGAAATCGGACAGAAGACCTACTCGTTGCTCGCAACAAGATTGTGTTTAGTTATTAATATTAATATTATCATGATCATATAAATGCATAGAAATGCCCACCACCAGTAATGGTAATATCATGAAATGAGTTGATGCATACCAAAGCAACACATGTAATACAAATTCTGCCACTCAAACTCGATGGTAGTCCTGTGGAAAAAATCAGAAAAGATTTGTGTAGCAAGATTTTGTTTTCAAAAGAGCATATAGTGTACTGAAATATTGATATGTTGATACGTGTTCAGATCACGATAATGCAGCTCACGGAAAAAATAAACAGGTGTCTGCATGGGTTTACCTGTAAATAAAATTCTACCCTGCAGCAAAATTTCTGCAGACAATGAACATGCGTAGTACAGAAAGAAATGTGTCTGAACATAATTGATATAGTTGCTTATGAAAAATGTTACCATGTTACCAAATCCCTAATGATTATTAAGTAAATTTGTAGGGGGTAGGGGAAATACCACTGGAGTTTGAGGATGTCTTAAGTCCCTTTATGGATACAGGACAAATCCCTGGTCACGAACCCATATGTAATTCATGGCTTTTAGCGAGTATTTAAGTACGTATATAACTGATTAAAGACGGTTGATACAAAAACTATATACATGGGTTGATTTATATAATTTGCCTTATTTTGGTTTTACTACATATAAATGTAGAATTCCGAGAGAAATATCAATAGACCTACAAATTATCTATGATGTTAAAAAGTTAAAATGTGTTAACTTCCCTATATATATATAAGTATCTCCAAATTCTCTCAACTGAAATAATTCCATACCGTAGATTGCATTCATTTTACTTATAAAACATTCATTTAGTTTTCATTTTCATCAATTTGAGAAAAAACGTTCTATTGTTCCTACATGTACCCTGCGATTCAATGTTACATATTTCTCCCTTGTGTAATCTAGAAAGGTGATTTCTAAATGGTGGGTCTAGAAAGACAATTGTGTTTTATTGTTGGCGTGCATTATAAAAAAAATAACCATCATTATCACTTGATTATTCTACTAAATGAAGTCACAGTACTTATTGCGCATATATCTGATTTCGACATATACAAATTATATAATAATATAATTTCATATTTGGTATAAGTAATCTATTAACACGCACTATTTATTTTCGAGAGTAACTTCGTGGTTTATTTCATGTAATCAGGGTTTACAGCATTTGTTTTCCCTTTGTTGTACGATTTGTTTTCTTCATGTCTTACCTTATATTTCATATGTTGCCTGGGTATAGTTGTGGCCGAATTTGACGCTTGCTCTGATAACTTTTTTTGTACTTTACTATGATACATTAATCTATTTTTATCGTAAAACAATCTCATCTGCTCTCACGCTCTGGTGCATTTCATCATTGTAACATCCTGATTTCAGTCTACGCAAGGTGTTGTTCAGGATAAGATTTAAGTTACAGTTTTACTCATCAAAACAAAGAATGTGCGTTTGTTTCTTCAGCATAAACAATATTGGCGTGTTTAGTATTGAGAAGCACAACCAATATGCACATCTATACAATTTGGTAATGATTATGTTTTGTCCATTTTAACCAAGATACAGATAACTGCATTATTACATGTAATTCAGTGTTTAAACTTCCCCGGGCACACGTTAATTTGTTTACTGTTACCTGATACAAATTCACACAGTGAATCAACCACACAACACACCTGGCCAGGAAAAACCCAAATGACGGTGACCTATTTTACAATCAATTGATTTTTTGTCCGCGACATTGTTGTTGTTTACTTTAATTGATTTTGCATAATATGGGTGCATTTTCCCACGTGTATAGCTACACGATGTCTTCGATTTAACGTTTTCTATGGTATCTATCTTCTGTCAATAAGCAACAACCATAACTTAATGCTTAATATATTACTTCCTGGTGAAAATAAAAAATATATAAATGCAAACAACTACATATTATAACACGCATCCAGAAACGAAAGCTGACATTTAAATATTGATTTACCACGTCATTCTTAACTAACATGCGTTGTTTGTATAAGGTACATTTATTTCGACTAGGTACGAACAGAGCAGAAAAAGGAAAGTTCATCAATATATACTTACTGGCACATGCCATCGCCCATCTACGCAGAGTTCTCGTAATACGCCCTCTGGTGACAGATTGGCCATCGCCATGGATTTCCGTTATTATAAATCGTCACTACGGGCGTGGTTAAAAAACGCCGAGAGGAAAAAGGAACAAAATGGGGATATAAAGGGGCATTAGCTGTGAAAGTGATGGCAACTATTTTACTCAAAATATCTCAATGGCATGGAGATGTATATCAATGACTAATAAAAACATTTATTTCGTACAAAAACAAGATATGCCTAGTAAAAATACATTCGTTAGCCGCTTTTAGTGTAAAGAAATATATATGGAAGAATCATTGTTTTAGAAGACAATAATTATTTAATCCCCAAAATCACATATCCATGTGTATGTTTTGAGGTCAAATATTTTGTTTGAAATAATTAGATACTGGCGTTTTATTACTGAAATATATAATATTGAGCAATTTTCATTTATTGAATTCAATTTTCGGTGACAAATTGACAGAGCTACCGTAACACCCCTTTAAAATGATTTAGAATTATTGCACGTAAAGTAAATAAGATAACACCAACACTCGGGCAGATACGATTTTCTTATTGAAATCAAAACAAGAATGTATTCACCAGCGGTAAAGCAAATCTAACTTAAAATTCTGCATCGTATATTGATTAGGCATACACAAATGTAGTTAGATGATTGTATAAACGTTTACAAGGCGTTTTACACAATTTTGTAATTTCTGCATTGACATGGGTGTTAGTGAGCAGCGACACCTATGGGTATAGAATGCAAATAACACACAGTCTGACACAGGGTTACCCCCACCCCCATCTCATGGCAAAACGTAATGCATATGAATTTTGCATATAACACAGTGTATGTGTGTACTTGTATTGATGATGTTACGACACGGAGTGTAATATGTATAAAACATCTATAATTCATGCTCTTACTAGGCTCACAATTTGAACATCTTGTGTTTCATTTGTGATTATTTTATTTTAACTAACAAAGACTGGGTGACCACAGCCGTCTAATTATTAGGAGTGGATTTTAGCAGTTTATTTCTAATCTACATGTAACTACTGGTATCCTGTTATTACAGCCAGCCACGTAATATTGGGCGCAGTTTATTCAGGTACTGGATGGATAAAAACAAACTTACAATCAATCTCAAGAAAACGCAGTGCATGATAATTGGTACAGAAAAAAGATTAAGAAATTGTAGAAAACTTTCAATAAAAGTGGACAATATCGCCATCGAAAATGTATCATGTGCAAAACTACTTGGTGTTTATATTGACAGATGTCTCACGTGGTCTGAACATGTTGAAATTTTAACCAAAAAATTTGCAAGCAAAATAAGTGTGTTATCTAGATTACGTTCATTCTTGTCAACTGAATTATTACTGAAAATTTTTGATACAATTGTTTTTCCTCATTTTAACTACTGTTGTACTGTTTGGGGCAATATGAAAAACAAGGACGGTCTTTACAAATTATGCAAACTTCAAAAGCGAGCTGCTAGAGTAATTCTAAATAGAAATGTTTATACACCTACAACAGAAATGATGCAGCAACTTAGATTGATGCCTCTGTCAGACTATTTTGTATATAGAACTATCGTTCTTGTCTTCAAAGTTTAACATAGTCTAACCCCCGATTATTTAGATGTGTGTCAGTATGTTCATGAAATTAGCAGTAGATCTACCATATTAAGTCAAAGTAATTCATTATATATCCAGAGAGCAAAGACACAATATTTTAGAAGATCTTTTACAATTTACGGTTCGCAGTTATGGAATAATATGCCAGAATTTTTAAAATATTACCCAACATTGAAAACTTTTAAATCCGCTTATCTTAGAATTTTTTTTCATTCGGGAAATTAAAACCATTTATATTTGTTTTTGATTATTTTCGGTTTTATTTTTATTTGTTTAGTTATTTACATATGTATTTTGTATTATTTTCAGTTTTAAATATGTAAATAGCATACATATATGCATACAACATACCTTCATATACTATTTTATATTGTATCTGTATAATACTGCTGTCTATATATATGTTTTCAGGACCACAATGTAAACTAGTTTTAAACTAATTGTGCTATTCTGTTTAAATAAAGGACATTATTATTATATATTAATATTACTGGTTGTCAAACCGTACGTGTTTCGTTTCCATTTCCGCGAGTTTAATGTGAATGCATTTCTAATTAATGTAATACGTAATTAATTCTTAATTTGGACTTGACGTTATTGCTAGTATCATCCTTTGAGTTGTATAAACTCTAGAAACATATCAAGCGTGCTCATATATGTATGTAATAAACATTATAATTGTCCATTTTATACTGCGTTTGTTTCGCAAAATCGAAATCAGCGGTGTTCCACAACACCAACACGTTTTCAGCAAGGCCCTAAAGGTAATACGTGTGTAAAAGGGGGAAAAAGTCGAAATCAGCATAAGAAAAGAGTTCATATCTACATCCGTTCATTGAAGTTTTCGTGACCCATAGGGGCGCCGGTTTTGGTTTTTTTCCCCATTAATTGATTCAACAGTTATTCGTGTTTTAATTTTAATTGTCGAAAATACTTGACTCTGGCATGCAGTTTGTAATTTGAATACTCAAAATTACAGGACGGGGAGACCCAAGTTTGTACCTTTATCCCTTTTAGATCCACCACTGTTATTGGTTGCCATATTTATATCCCTAGATTGTGTAGTTGTAAGGGCGGATCCAGAGGGGGAAGGGGGTTCATGAGGTCCGGGACCCCCCCCCCCCCCTTCCTTTTGCAGACTAAAACTTCATGTTAGTTAATTTCAACGAGACTATGAGTCAAAATGATATGAAAGGTGGATGTTTACATGTATTACATCATTCACCTTTATCAACGCCAGTAAACCATTGATCTTTTCGTTAAATACAAGTATCTCTTAAGAATTCTTAAAAAGTACAAGAAACAAAGTTTTCTTTAAGAAGAAAAAAATTAGAAGTGAAAGACGAAGTGCCAGGAAATGCTTAAAATGCAGGATTTTGCACCATTTACTGCAGACCTTCTGGAACTCCTGGCCTATTGGGAGTAACCTTTAAATCAGCATTCATTAACATTCAAATTCAGTCTGAGTATAGCGAAAACATTGACTAGAACTTGGGGGACAAGTAGTAAATTAACAAAGCATTTTCATGTATAAACTTTCTCACCCCCCCCCCCTCCGAAGGTGTTATGTACACAAGCAAAAAGATGTAAAATGGGGTGGGGGTGGAGATTGTGAAAAGTAGCTAAAAGATCAAATGCTAGACCCCCCCCCCCCTCACAAATTCCTGGACTCGCCTATGAGTTGTAAGTATGGAGCCCAAACGTTAACTAATCATTTAGATCAGATTGTGCCTCTGTGGACTTTGGACTTTAATGTCCAAATCAAATACAAGGATGACTTTTAATTCTGAAGTCAATCATCATGGTCAAAAGCTACAGATATTGCATATCCGGTAGGCCTTTATATATCACCACAGCTTTAGTAATAATACATATACATGGAATATTTGCTTGTTACGGGATTTTGAATAAAATCTATTCTAAACACATTTTTATTTCAACCTAGATTAAGTTTCCGTTAGAGATCCACATGTTACAGTCCTTTTGTAAAGGACAACAATTTGTTTATGAAATATTATTGATCTGGATAAACATGTACTTGCGCATACACACCCCTTCCCCCCAATATATAGGGCCAGGGGCTACCCTGTTGCGTTCCAGTCTAGAAATAAAGTTCGTTTCAAAAAAGGTTTCTTCATAGCACCAGTTGAAACGTACACTTGCGCATGCAAAGGCTGACTCCCATCGAAATATCCAGTTAACCTCAGGGTCCACATAAAAATGGATATCCAAAAAAAACGGAAAATAAAAAAAACACCTGGAAAACCGTTGTTTAAACTTCCCTTTCGACGATATTATTTGATGTATCCGGTACATCATTGTAACAGTACGATTTGGAGAGTACAGCCATAGAGATCTGTAGAGATTTAAGAGATATTTACAGTGTAAATTCAACTTCAATTGCACTATAGAACATTTCCGAGAGATGCATACTATTATAGGATAGTTTATTTCAAATAATTAAATCAATTTAAAAGGAGTAGGGCTAAATCATAAATTTGATGTTACATTGTGCATTACATTCCAGCAATAATGTTTTTAAAAAACAAATCAAGTGGTTTCATTTATTCTTACAGATTTGTCGCATAGATGTGAAGCATATATGTCTTGCACATCTATGTACTGAAATTTATATCTACAGTATATATATATATATATATATATATATATATATATATATATATATATCATAATACGGCATTAAGTATTTGATATACTTGTAGAACTCGTGCCAATTTGTGTTGAACACCGCAATGAAGTCCTTTCAATTTTTAAATATACATAAACATAAGTTGGACACGATTATATTGAATATCCAAGAACAATTTAGTGGGAAATAACCTGTACGAAAACAAACGATTTCACAGTAATGAACCATTCACGGATTTAAAAAATAAATTCAATTTTAGGTATAGGCAAAATAATAAAATTTTGGGGACATTTGTTTTGTCCGGATCATAACTTTTTTTGTCTTTTGAAGTTGGATTTTGATGTTTGGTATATTGGTATATCATGAAAAAACGGTATATCGCGTACCATTTCCTGTGACCTTTGACATTGAAGTTTTATGTAAAGGTCAAATAATACAATGGTGGGGGCATTTATTTATCCGAACCACTATTTTGTCTTTTGATAAAGGCCTTTGATATATAGTGTGTTGGTAAGTTCAATTTACTGTCATATATTTGCAACACTGTTCCTTGGTTGAAACACATAATTTATACATATAGGCACAAAGTATGTGCCGTAAGTCTTACTTTTCCACTTTAAGGATAATCCCTAAAAATGAACAAAAACCTATGGAATTTGGAAGGTGAGCAACATTTAATATGCTGACAAAATTCTTCCTAGTATTTAGAGGGGTTTAAATTCAATCTTAATAATACTCCGTTTACACGATAAAAACAAATCCTCACCACGGCTTATGGTGCTTACTCCTCCTGGACATCTCGTAACACATCTGGTGTGTCCAGGGGTCCATGTTTACCCTGCTATCGAACTGTAGTGATCAGAGGATTTCTGAGAGGTATTTTCATCCTCTTCTTCTTGAAAACAAAGTATATTCTTTAATGTTTATATCAAAGAGGAAATCGCTCCTATTGCAATCTTGTGAAGTAGAGCACCCATAGCTATTACTAAAATAGATATTAATCTCAAAGCTTCTTAGGACTTACGAAATCAGAATTCGCATGAATACTTTTTAAAAGTGTCAAATGATAAGCACATAAAAGGTAGCACTTAGCGCGATCTTTGAAATAATCCAACGTGTAACCATTTTAAATGAATAAATGTTTATTCGATATATACATACATACAAACATTCATACATGTACCTAAATACCCAGGATAACCCATTGAAATTAAGCTTATTTTCAATTGAGTCTTTTGATGCACGGATATTGACGCTAGGGGGTATCCGGATGAAACCCAGGCGTCCGTGTGAATGACCGCCATACCCTTTCGCATATAACCACTGCCGAACACGGAGACCGACATCGGAGTGGAGCGGGGAGAAGCAAGAGTGCTGCCTCCGTGCTACCCGGGCTATATTTTGATACGTTGATGTATGCATACGTGTGCCCTGTTGTGATGAAGTAAATTGTGGATCCCAGAACAAGAAAAACCGAAAGATGAGTCCATCATATTTGGCAGGCGAAAACATACTGTTGTGTTATATCTTATGTGGATCTCATGTCGTAATGTTACTTTGCATTTTTGTCTAGTGAGCATTGAAAACTAGCACTTATCATGAATTTAGACAACACTAATCATAAATGAACAACATTCTCATAATAAACGAATCGCCACTATTATTGATCGAATCTGAATACAGAAAATAATAAAAATGTAGAACTCCTGTCGTGTTCATATTTTTAAATTGAAAAAAAAAATGTTATGATAAATGCATATACTGAAACTTTTTGTAGCAGACTTACTAACGTAAATATCAATTTCACAGCTTCCTTTAGGATTTGATAGACTATTCATGTTATACAAATGGATATCAGTCATTCAATGTGAGTAAAAGATAAAGTACAAATCTGAAAAGCATTAGAAGAATTAAGTATACGATGCATAACGGTGTAATACAGAGCATCAAATAATGTGCAATCGTCTGTTAAATTGCATGGTATACATCCATACAGTTGTCTTTGAAACAAACACCGTACTGTTACCATGTGATAAATTGTCATTCTACAAAACAAAACATCTTTTGAATGGAGAGGAGTGAGTGGTTTCAAGTATCAGCCATTTTCCGCCGTATCACAACCACCCGTAGAAGTCCTCTGCATGCACTCTTCATTAATCAGATCGTATACTGAGCTAAACTGTGTTTGTACGTCTACCTCCTGTAATTGTGAACTGCGATATGTTTTATAAGTTCGAAGCACTTGAATCATGAATACGACAAACAATAACCCAACAAGAATGGATCCAAAAAACATGATAGGGACGATGTCAAGAAACGTGGACTTTTCCTCACGGCGAAATTTATTCGACATTTCTACTAACGTCGTGTGAGTGGTATGTGTACCTCTGTCCAGCGACACTTCCTTTGTTACGATATATTTTATAATTGACATTCGTCTGTTTGTTTATGTCTAATTGTACTGGTGTATACGTTATCTAAGAGACGAGTCGTCCACAGCGTAGTGGTCACTATCAACAAACCAAAATAAATTTTTGAACATTATAACCATCTAACAAGTTAAATGAAACAGGATGTTATAGTATAATTCAAACGTCGATGGGGACAATATCCCGTTTTATGATCACATAAAGTCTCCCAATGCTGAGGGCATATTTTGTGGCATTCTTTTCCATGAAGACCTTTTTTGCACGTATCACTGACTGCAGTTGATACCATTGAATCCATTTGGGCACACTATCAATAAATGTCATAAACATGAAAAAGGCGAAGATAATAAAATATGACCAATCTCATAAATTTTTCAGGAAATACAACAAACTAAAAGCAAAGCAGTCATGGAGCTCTAGGTACACCGGACTTGGGATTGGGTGCCTATGAGTCTAGTAGGGAGTGCCTCTATTTAATATCAGTTGGTCGAAAACATTGTGTTTATGACAATGAAACATGAAATATCAAAATAATTCAGTGCTTTGCATATTACAAGAAACGTCATGGATGAATTGTCGACCAGTCGATGGATAGTAGTGTACCGACACTGTAGATTTGATTAGGATTTGTGTAAAGAATGAAGGAGAACGTTTTGTCCACAATTACATAGCAGACCTAAAATTACAAAATAGATAGTTGGACAAACACGGAACCCTGGACACACCAGAGGTGGGATCAGATATCAGGTGCCTAAGGGGAGTAACCATTCTCTGTCGATATACATGTATAACAATATATATATATATATATATATATATATATATATATATATATATATATATATATAATTCAATAAAAAAGCAGGAAAATATACAGTTCCAAAATATATTTAAATCACTAGCGCTTTCTGGATTTTAACATCCATCCTCAGGTGAATACAAATTAATAATGAATACAAAGTTGTTTATCTTAGAGACATCTATTGTGACAATATATATATATATATATATATATATATATATATATATATATATATATATATATATAACTAGATAAATGAATACATAGATAGATAGATATATTAAAGCCGCTGCAATTTGAAATAAAGGCTATCGTTGTTAGACTTGAATGAAAGTAAATGCAATTCATGAATTATATTTCTTTCCATGAAATCGAGTAATGGCAGGATAACATGTCGTCACCATACATACCAATTTATACTCAGTGTAGTATTGAAAACTATAAGTTTATTACAATAAAAGGTGAATATTAGTAGAATGTAAAGACATCTAAATCTCTTGCACATATTTGAAAGTGTCCTGAATATATATGTTGTTATTAAATCTTGAATGTTAAAAAATATTAGAATAATTCATAAACTGATATTCGTCGACAGGGGATGTTTACTCATCCTATGCACCCGGTCCCACCTCTGTTATGTCCAGGGGACCGTCTCTGTATTTTTGTACGCATTATATGAGTTATGAAGGTGATCACCATTCGTTATCTTCACATTTGCATTTATCAATACTGATTTTAATCCAAGATTTAGTCCATATCATTATAGCTATTTTCAGTGATTCTTGTTCAAACTCCGAATATTGTACTTTTGGATTTGGAAACGGGGAAGTCCTAGGTACGAGTGTGTTTCAGGGAATGAAAACCACTTAAAACTAGCTAGACATGTGAACATTTCTCACTGAATAAAAATACAAGGACTGCTAATTGCATGTTGAATTGATTTCCCGCTATAATGAAAGCATAAAAATAACGAATAATGATCAGAATCATAATTCTTATAAATAATACAAAATTAAGGGTAGGTCAAACACACACCCCTGGATTGATTTCATTCATATTTTGACGCCACCAGCAGTAGGTGATATACCAAAATTTAAACCTATGCTTAGTATTCAGGGTCGTAGCATTGTGACTTTTATTAAAGTGCAAAAGCCTGTCATGACGTGAGACCTCTAATTTTAAGTTCATAGCCGAAAGTGTAGTATTTCTAACCCATTGAAGTAATATCAGATAGCATACATTTTCCCTAGCGATATAAAAAATACATTTGTTTACAGGACAACCTATCTCATTCCACAACTACAAAGTACGAAATTTTAATGTTGTACAGGTTTATGGAATACATTTGTATATTCGATTTGGTTAAAAGATGGTGTCTAGATGATGTCAATTCCAGCATTTACTTCGACTACAAAATGGGAAAAGAAACAAACAACGAAGAAAACAAACAGTGATCAATCTTATCAACCTTAATCGTATAAATCATATCTCTAGAAATGATTTCAATTATACACAATATCAATTAATGTCATTTTTAACAACTCGCTGAAAGGAAATTAGAATGAAAGCTGTTGTTCAAACTTCCTGGTGCTTGGTTTTCAAACTGCAGATCGGAGAGATACAATACATAAATAGATATGATCTCCGATATTACGCACAATTCAAAGTGCATTTAACAAAATTCATGAGGGATTTAATTGTCGTTCATTTAGCAGTACACATATGGAAGCCATGTGAGAAGAACAATGCTTAAATCACTTAACTGCACTTGTCATTTTGTCTTAGGAATATTCAAGTTTCAATTATTGGGATTTATGCTTTTGGTGACAACGTTGCATGTAGTTATCCAATACATGACACAGCCTATTCATATTCCTTGTTTACTCCAAATAACTACAACTACAAGATGTTGATAAAGAACAAACAGTCACACCGGATAATATCGTATAACTTTTGTTTTGTACATACATTTCAGCTTCTTTATCGTTAATTCCCCATATTTATATAGGAATATTCCATTATCACCTGCACAAGTCATTCGATACACAAGAGCTTCTTTTGCGTATGATCATTTTTTTTTAAATCGAAGCAGGCTATTGGCAAACAAGTTTATGGTGCAGGGGGTTCAACAATATCGTTTTAAATCAGCACTTCACAAATTATGTGGTTATTAAAACGACCTAGTTTGACAATGCAACCTATATGTAGGATTGAGTTAAATCGTGTCTGACTTTCACACAGATTGTTCGGCCGCTCTTGGCACACTGATCTTGACTACGAATAACTCCGTTTACCTGATCAAGATATAGGACTCACTCCGGGTGTGATCGGTCAACAGGGGATGCCCACTTTTCTATTTTGTATAGCTGATAGAAGCTACAAGATTGATCACTGTGCGTTATCTTCACCAGTCATTATAAAATAAAGAATGAACGACATACACACAAAAAAAACACAGTTTATCGTTGTAATACCTTATTTTCAAATTATTTTTTTTCTGAATAAATTCCAGCTGTTTTAAAACAGGTATTACATTATATAGTACTCAAAATTTGATAAGGATCATAGATATTTTTCTGTTTGAAAAATTAATAACTGCATAACTGGCAATATTGTGTCCAAGTGAAATCAAAAACGTCTTCAACAAACTTGCACGTGCATTTCATGCCATGGGAAATGCGTTTCTCATCACAGTTTATGCTTTTGCTACCATTGCACGATTTTCACTCAGGCATCGGTGTCTGATTCTTTCTAAAATTTCAAACTCACTTGAGTGTTTACACTACG
Source organism: Ostrea edulis (assembly GCF_947568905.1). NCBI lineage: Eukaryota > Metazoa > Mollusca > Bivalvia > Ostreida > Ostreidae > Ostrea > Ostrea edulis. The sequence goes on from NC_079170.1 coordinate 40,842,298, forward strand.
TTTATCAACACAATGCCCCCTCAACGTGTAAGGCACCGCCTGACGACAGAACAACTGGGCAGATGTATTGGAATGCTTGAGGCTGGCTATTCACAAGGTGACGTTGCAAATGCACTAAACGTCAGCCAGAGTGTTGTAAACAGGGCCTGGAACCAACAACAAATTTTTGGTACAGCAGCACACCGATATGGGGGTGGTCGTCAGAGGTCGACAACCCAACGCCAAGACCATTTTGTGGCTCTTCAGGCACGACGTCATCCCTTCTGGACAGCAACAAGCCTACGTAACGACCTCCTGAACGCCTCGGGGGGTGAATGTGTCCACTCAGACGATACGGAATCGGCTTCACAATGCAGGTCTCAACTCGAGAAGGGCATGTGTTCGAGTCCCTCTGACTGTTCGATACCGGCGGGAGCGATTGGACTGGGCTGAAGATCATGTCACTTGGACACAGAACGATTGGGTTCAAGTTCTGTTCACCGACGAGTCCAGGTATTGTTTGGACTTTACAGACAGGAGGCACCGAGTGTGGCGACGACAACGTGAACGTTTCCATGATGCCAACATCAGTGAACATGACCGTTATGGTGGTGGTTCCATCATGGTCTGGGGTGGAATCAGCAGGGATGGAAGAACAGATCTTCATGTCCTGGAGAGAGGAACAATGACGGGGGTGCGGTACCGGGATGAGATCCTCGATGTTTACGTCAGACCTTACGCTGGTGCTGCTGGCCCTGAGTTCATCCTGATGGATGACAACGCCCGTCCTCATCGCGCCAGGGTGGTGGAGCAGTACCTTCAGCAGGAGACAATTGTCCGTATAGACTGGCCAGTGCGCTCGCCGGACTTGAACCCGATTGAGCATGTATGGAACATGCTGCTGGTTGCCCTTTCACACCGTAGAGCACAACCCACGACTTTGGCAGAGCTCGGAAACGCCCTCGTGGAAGAGTGGAACAACCTTCCCATTGGAAACATCCGGGTGCTTATTGACAGCATGGCTCGATGTTGTCAAGCCGTCATTGATGCAAGGGGAGGCCATGCTCGGTATTGACACTTCATCGACTAAGTGTAATGATGGACTATCCCCAAAAACTGTGTAATTCTTTCTCTGGTTTGCTGTTAACTTTTTGTAATGAAATGCCTTTTGGTGTTGTTATCAGATTTCAAGCATTCCGTATTGATAAAAGTTCATGCCGTTCATGAATTTTCATTCATAACCTGAGTAAACACGTTTCTGCGTCAAATTTATGTCTTTTGTTATGTTAGTGGTAAATTACACACATATAACCTAGTGATCCTTATCAAATTTTGAGTAGTATATTTTAACAAATAGTCACAAGATTCAAGACCTCTTCACCGCCAATAATTTCCGATAGCGTAATTGATTCTTGAATGTGAAACACTATGATTATATCCCCACAAACGATTTACACACTACAGAATCTTCCAAATCTGCTTTGAACTTCGATTTAGACCGCATACAGTAATGTGGATGATGGGACTGTTGAGTCAAGATTTGGAGAGGGAGACCCGCCGTAGTTCAGCGCTCCCCCTTGTTGCAGGTTCTTGTAACGCTCAGGTTTCTGGCGACCGGAGGATTTTATTCTCTAATTAGCGACATATTTTCTTCTATTTCCCCTCCTTCAGTCTGAAGAGTCGTCCATGACGTTTGCCAGTCCCTGTGCCGATTGTGCAGACAGTTCATGAAGATGCCGGGAGTAAATTTACAAGAAACAGTCAAATCCCAGTTTTACGTTAGGCCTAGGTGGTCGAGCGGTATAGCACGCTGGTTACATGCTGCTCGGAGATTGTATTTCTAATGGTTAGCTAAAATTTGAATGTCCGTTGACGAGGTACATGGGAGATATAAAGCTCACAATGCTTTGTTATGTAAACAAGGCTCGTGTCATGTTTTTGTTCATATAAGTAAAATATACTTGTAAAGTTTTGGTTCAAGCAGATTTTTTCATATTACAAGTTAATTTTGAACACAATTAAACATTTTTTAGAGTTTTTCACATCTCATTTTGTTTTCAAAATATTTTCTATAAATGAAAAATTATCAGGAGAGACATTAAACATCAAACAAGGTACACTAAATCAATCTAGTTAGCAATATATAAGTATACGAAAATATGGCACGGACCTTCTTTACATAACAAAGAATTTTGAGTGCTGTATCTCACTTGTAACTCAACGAGTGACACTGCCACCGGCAGTGGTGACGTCTCCATGTTAGTGAAATATTCTCTAGAGGGACGTTAAACAATATTCATTCAATCAATTCAACAAGATGCCCATAGGGCACATCACTCACAAGCTTTGGTACCGAAATACAGGTATTGTCCCATATCAATATGATTAATCATGACCCTGTTGTTCTTGAGAAGATTTTTATAAAATTAATCATATATATCACCATTAAAAAACTTTGATACACTATTTTGGTCCCACACTACCCAAAAATACCATGATCTAAACAAAACTCGAATCTACACTGTCAGGAAGCATTGATACACATTTCAATTTTTCTGGGTCAGTGGTACTTGAGAAGATTTTCAAATGATTTTTGTCTTTTCTTGGGGGAGAAGGGCCCTTCATTTCAAGGAAATTCAATCCCCTTCAACCTAGGATGATTTATGCCACTTTTTATTAAAAATAGGAATAGTGCTTCTTGAGAAGAATATTTACAAAAACATGCAATACATTTTTACCACTTCGTGTGCTTGAGCATTTCTGAGAACACTCCCAGACAAAAAAAGTACTGTGGAGAAAAAAAAGAGGAAGAAACAGGGTAAAAACCAAATGCCTATTGCTCTGTACATGCCTTCTCCTTCATTTTAAATTGCAAAAAATTCATTTTTATTCTATAATATTCTGCCTTTGTTTGGTATACCCCTTTTTCTGCCTGAAGGGTTAAGATTTCTTCATCCTCCATCGTCTTCCGTCTCTTTGAGGTGGATGGTGTTGGCAATGGACCCAAGTCAATGACCTGACAGTTCACTGTTGCACTGGAACTGGCTACAATGATACATTTACAAATTGTAGTACATAAATCGTGAAATAGAAGTACAGGTTTTCAATTAATATCAGGTTATGCAGCAGAATGGTTGCAAAACATAATTCTTCATTGAATGATTTCAGTTAATGTCTTTTGTAAATGTATAACTTTTCTAGCCCAGTGGTTCAAGAGAAATTTTTTTTTTAAAAGAATGTCCCTATATATTCGCATGTAAAACTTTGATCCCCTATTGCAGCCACGGCCTACAATCATGGATCATTATTTTAACAAAATTGAGTCTGCACTATGTCAGAAAGAGGTCATGTAAATTTGCACTTTTCCGGTCCAGTGGTTTATTGAGACGATTTTTAATGACCCCGCCGAATTTTTGCATTTCTGTAATTATCTCCCCTGTTAAAGGTGCATTGTCATTCCATTGAACAAACTTGCATCCCCTTAATCCATGGATGACGTGTACTAAGTCTGATTGTCCAGTGGTTCTGGAGAAGAAGTTGAAAATGTGAAAAGTTTACAGACAGACGGAAGGTGGACCACGAGTGATCAAAAATAGCTCACTTTAGCTTTAAGCTCAGGTGAGCTAAAATAAATACATGTACATGTTACAAGTAAACCTTTATGAATTATTTCATATTCAAATACATGTGGAGATAATCTCAGATGAGGAAGCATGTTGCTGTGTCACCTCATTTGGCACAGAGTAAAGTATCACTGCAATGAAAAATAATATTAGTGTATTTAAAACATTTTTGTTACGCAATCCTTTGTCTTTTTAGGCTTTTATATAGAAGAAAGTCCACTTGTAGTGAAAAGGTTACCTGTAGGTGTCCAATAAGTTGACAATTACTGTACATTATTTTTAAGAATGGACAGATACTGTCCGTTCTTAAAAATAATGGACAGTAATTGTCAACTTATTGGACACCTACAGGTAAACCCAATAACTTATTAGACATCTACAGGTAGGCTGAAAATAAGAGAAAGACAATATATTTGTCAAAGAGATACAAAATTAATTTTAAATTCCCTACAACGTAAGAATTAACACAGATATCAGAAAAATCACTGAAACACTTAAAAATGATATTTCCCTATAGTAGAATTCTCTGCTTCAACTCGTAAGATTCACATTTTTTTATTCCATTGGCCATTACTATATCGCATCAAAACTTAAATTTGAAAGACATATTTCCATACTGTATTTGAATTTCGCTGGATTCAGAGGCACATAGCGAAACTTCTTCACAACGCTTTTTTATGTTTTCTTTATTAGCATATCCTAATTCTGAATTATCATTTTCGCTTTCATGAATAATTTCATTTCACGAAATAGGTGTATTGGGTTCTTTTGGCTGGTGTTAGTTATTTCCTAATCCAAATATTCGAAAACACAATGCTTTTCAGGTCAAAATTTGGCTTCATAACTTTTTCACCCTCCATATACAGAATATTTGCAATACTTTCACTAAAATCCTTAATTTTTGACTTTGCAATGAAAATGCTGTCCCAATTAGCGGAAGACATGTTGATATGGCTCAGTACTATAGAAAGAATGAATATAAAACCTGCAGTAGAAGACTACTCACCTGACACTGTCCAATAAGTGAACAAAAGAAACATAATTCTACGCAAAATTGGTTATATTGTCAGACTATTCAAAATAGCTTTATTCATAACTATCACTGTCAATGGATTTCCCTGAGACTGTCCATTCTTAGAACAAAAGATGTAATGTTTTAAGTAGGATAAAAGCCTCAAACTGTCCATTTTGTGAGAGAAAGAACTGATCTCGGCCCTACGGGCCTCGATCAGTTTTTTCTCTCACAGAATGGACAGTTTGAGGCTTATATCCTTTACATAAATTACGTTCCATCTTGACAATGTCATGATGCAATTTCTGTTGAGCAACTGTACCTTTATTATACTGTTTTTATAATAGTACAAGTTTCAAGTTTGTTGTTAAATGTACATTGTACATTTGTTGTAAAGTGAAATGCGGACTGTTGTTTCAATGCATTTTTGTGACATGTAGAAAACTTTGGAAAAGACACAAGAATTGAAAAGAAAATTACACGAATTATGTCAGTTAAGAGTTGCAAATAAACTGGGCCAAAACTAAACATATTTTTTGACTGTATGACTGATTTCAGCTTCTCCATCGTCAACTTCCCACATCTATGTAGCAATATTCCATTATCACCTGCATATGGTGTTTATATATCTCAACTGATTCGATATGCAAGAGCTTGTTCTGGGTATAGTCAGTTTTTAAATCGAGGTAAGCTACTGACAAACAAGTTGATGGTACAGGGATTTCAACAGTCTCGATTGAAGTCAGCATTTCGCAAATTCTATGGTCGTTATAACGATCTAGTTCGTCAATACAACCTCGCATTGGGTCAAATGCTGTTTGACGTGTTTCATACCGATTGTTAAGCCGTTCTTGGCAAAATGATTTTGACTGCGGATAACTCCGTTTACCTGATCAGGATAAGGGGCTCACGGCGAGTGTGACCGGTCAACAGGGGATGCTTACTCCTCCTAGGCACCTGATCCCACCTCTGGTGTGTCCAGGGGTCCGTGTTTGCCCAACTATCTATTTTATATTGCTTGTAGGAGTTATGAGATTGATCACTTTCGTTATCTTCACCTTGCATGTACTCCAACATACAACTTTCAAGGTTGGACATTTTGTATCAAGGGAAAAACTTTGGTTTGCTAAATGAGAATCATTCAATACATCCTGAACATGAATAATTGTTAAATATGAAAATTAAGTTTGGTTTGCTAAATGAGAAGCATTCAATACATCATAGGCATGAATGATTGTTTAATATGAAAATTAACTTTTATTTTGGGATCGGAAGATGTGAAGATTTTTTTTCACAAAGTCCTTAACAATTATTTGGCATGGATGAATATCATACATTGGGATAATGTACATAATATAATTTTTTTTATACTTGGCCTTACTAACTGATATAATTTAGTTATTTTGTTTGTATTTCTTGGGTATACCCTGCAACACAATTTGCTAAAATAAGAGCAAAATTATATCAATCAATGGATACATGTAGTAGAGGTAGTTGGTTGTTAAAGGTGTATTTACCATGTATACAACGGTATCAGGACAACTCGCCCCCAAGACAACTCGTCCCATCATCGGGACAACTCGCCCCTAAGACAACTCGCCCTCAAGACAACTCGCCCCCTCTTCGGGACAACTCGCCCCCTCTCTTGATATATCTCGCTCCTTCATATCATACATATGTTACATGTTTACAATTATTATTTTTGGTCTAAATCCAAGAGGTGTATTAGCAAAAAATAATGAATTTCTTATAGATAGTAAATACGTCGCAGACATTACTTGACGTGTTCACATAAACACCGAACTTCGTGTCTTTTTATGCAAGACGAAAGAATTTAGTGAAAATCCAGTGTTTGGGTTCAGTAAATTCATCATCACTTTTATGTACATGTAAAATATATAATTTCAGCGGAAACAAGTTCGCGTTTGGTATAGGGAGAGTATTAGCTTGGTCTACAGATGACTTAGTATAATTATCAATAATCTGCGTCTGTTGTTAAATCTAATTGTTTGATTTCCCCCAAGCTGTTATAAATTTACTTCAAACGTTATGAGGTACTCATCATCAGAGTTCTTTACACTTTGAAATCGCTGCGTAAAAAGAATCACCCCGCGTAAAAAGAATCAGTAAAGCAAGCCGTTATAAAATTTCTAAAATGGGAATTTTATTATTTTTCAACGGGAATTAGTTGAGAAACGCATTAAAAGATAATCACATGAATCAGAATATTCATGCTTCACCTTTACACTTATATATACTATATCGATAACCCCCCCCCCCCCCCTCCAAACCCCAAAATTTGCTTAGTATTGGAGACATTTAATCAATTACTTGAAGATCAGTAAATATAATTTTCCTTGCCAATTGATTTATGAAAAATATAACTTTTTCTGAAATGCAATAGTGAAATCTGTGTATAATTCTATTAGAATTTACCATTCGTGTTAAAGTATGAAATAAAAAGACGTATCTTTATAGGGTTAAAAGTGTAAATAACACACACATACAAAATAAAAATAAAATGTGATAATATATTTATATATAATATTGTGGGCGAGTTGTCTCAAGAGAAGGGGGCGACTTGTCCTGAGAGAGGACGAGTTGTCCTAAGAGGGGGCGAGTTGTCTTGGGGGCGAGTTGTCCAGCATTCTATACAACACATATATGTTACAATTCGAACAGTCATGTACACTATATACCTTCCTCTGTCATGTCCTCCAGACAGACCACACAATGTAGGCCTGTCCCCTATTCCATCAATGATATCTGCCTCCACTGGAGTGGGCGAGGGAGGTTTAGGTTGTTCACCAGTTGCAAGTCGCCTGATGGCATCCGCTTTCTCATTTGCTGAATTTTCTTTTTACATCAGTATACTATAAAAAATGAAGGTGTTATGCATATTTGATATTTAGCAACAATTGTGGAGACATGCATATACACATGTATGTATATTATATGAACATATATACTAGTAACGATTTTGAGGATTTTTTTTAATTAGATACCATGATTAAATGTTAATATAAGCATACTTTGTTTTCGTTAACAAATGTCTCCCAATCTCCCCAAATAGAAATTACACCAGATTGCACACCCTCCCCTTCCCTCAATGTACTGCATAATACGGAAGAGAAAACATGAGCAGAAACATATATAGGCATTATGAACTGCATTTTGTGCAATAACGAAAAAGATGGAGAAAAAAAATAAACATTAATGTAATCTATGTCATCATTGTATATGATACAAAATTAATTAATGTTATCATGTTAAACTACTAGTTGGAAAGTTGAACATACCCTAAAAGATGGGCTTAATACAACTACAACCCCCACTCCCTCACCCCATGTCTTACCTCTTTATATCATGTACGAGTATTGTTTCTTGACCTCTTCAATCCCCCTTTGACTGGTTTCAGATTATCTACATAATACAAAAAAATCCAATATTTTTTAGTATAACCTGGTATTTTTCAGATGCATGTAGGTATTTATAAATGCACACTAAATTCCATTTTTGCATTAAACAAAATCAGTAAATAAAAAAATAAATTCTAGCAGCGACATTTACGCATGGTATATATGTCTCTGATTCAAGTAATTATCTTGTGCTTTATTTGCAAATATACATGGTGTGTTTGTGTATGCTGTATATACATGTGTGAACACACATAAACGCATTCGATGTTCATTAAGGCTGGGTATATATACCACAGGAACCGGTGATGTATACTGTGCTACCCACTAACTAATAAAAATAAATCACAACATTTTATTAGGGGGTGGTATAGTATAAATTCCCTACTATTACAAAATTAACGGTTCATGTGTACATATAATACACAAGCACTTATCTCAAAAACCTAACAAGTTATAATATATAATAGCACGTGTTAATCTATAGCATAGCTTGCAAAGTTCATAACACAAGCGTCTGTGGTATATTACGACTTCTTCCTCAGTTAATCAAAACTAGAACTATTGCAATTCGGAACTGCACTGGTACATGTAACAAGTAATAAAAGATCTTAGTAATAGTGAGATGATAATGTACTTCTTATAAAAAGAAATCGAGTTTATATAGGGACAATGGAAATATACTCCCGTTGCAATCGAACCAAGTTGTAGATTCGCCATTCGGGTTAATCTTAACTAACTCGTATGATACGATGTTCCCACTTCCGGTAAATAAAATAAGCAGATCGGTACAAATACAAATTCGTCTCATTTACATGTATCAACAAACACTCGACCTCAATAATAAATATATGGATGTCAAAAATTGTAAAGAAATTTTAGATTTTAATTAAGATTAATTTCATCCCTTTAAATTAATTATTTATCTAAAACATAATGCGTTTGTGCAATGTTCAGGAGGGTGAACGTCTTTTCAATAAAAGGGAACGTGCGCATTTATGGATTATTAAATACACAGATTTTGTTGATAGGGAAAAAATATTATGCTTACGCATTGACGATCTGGAAGAATTCCTCCCACGCCAATTCCTTCAAATGAGAGTTCTTCACGCCACCTGCCCCTTCATTTTACCGAAAGGGCGGTCCTCTCTCTGCATTGGACCACGTCCATCAGTGCCAGACGTTGTCTCTCTGTCCAATTTGGTTAATGGGATCTGGGAAGGTCAGCGGACAGCTCCATCTCAATGTTATACGCGGCAGAAGACAAACAGACGATTTGATTACGAAATATAAAGCTCTGTGAAAGTTACTATTTTTGACAGACACTAAGCGGCCCGCTTAGTGTCGTGAGGAATAAACTCAGCTGGGTAATAATATTAACTCAGCTGAGATTGAACTAAGATCGTTTTGAGAAATGCAATTTAAGCACAATCTCAACTAAGATAAAATCTCGGACTTAAGTTGAAACTGAGTTTAAGATTTGAGATTTTTTCGAGAAATCCAGGCCATAACATTTCCCGGTCGAATGATTGCGATTAAAGTTACACTCTAATGGACATTTAGTTTGACATTCCACTCCATAAAGCCCAAGTGGACACCTGTCACTGCAGTTTAGGCTAGTGCATCCTGTTAGACAGTCTGTGTGAATAACAAGGATACAATTTATAAAAAGCGACAATAGAGGTTATGGAATTTATGAAAATCGAATTCAGTTTCCCAGACATCAGACATTTGTCTTTTGAATACCATTCGACTATTTCTCTTTCTTTGACACTCCTGCACATTCTGATTAAAGATTAATTCAGGGTAGCATTGGTGACCTTGTCTCTCTCTCTCTGTAAATAGAGTGTATGAAAATCAGGTGTTTCTCCGAAAAAAGACGCAAGGGGACACAGTGTATCAAGACGGTAACTTTGGGCAAAAGAGAATCAGTATTTGAATAATGGTCTTTTAATTGATGTATTGATAAGTAATGAAATATGTAAGAAGTTAATTTACTTTAACAACTACAATTACAATATAGCCAGTGTGACATTGAGCATATATATCAGTAGTCATGACATCGACACATTATTAGTGGTGCTGAGATAAGATTAAACATACATATTCATACTTACCTAGGATCACAAGGTGTTTTCATCTCGGCTACAGCATTGGCAAAGTAGAACATCCACAAGTATTGTTTACACATGTTCAATGTTTGTATTTAAACTGGAGTAATAATTATTAAATCCATTGCAATTAATTACTTCCTGTAAAGTCTTTGAATTTGATAATCATGATTTTACATATGAAGTGGAAAGGGATACCAATATGTTAATTAAAACCTTTGTATGATTTGTTCAAATATAAAAAGAAACATAAAGGAAATAACTGCAAAAACTATTAAATGTAGACCTTTCTATACCATTAAAAGGAGCCAAAATCTAAGCTATCTGGGTAAATAAGCATAGCATATTTCACAGCCTATTACATCATAATTCTAACATGTTCTTCTATTGTGAGAAATAGGGCTCATAGCGGGTGTGATCGGTCGACAGGGGATGTTTACTACTCTTAAGGCATATGATCCCACCTCTGGTGTGTCCAGGGGTTCGTTTTTGCCCAACTATTCATTTTGTATTGTTTGTATGAGTTATGCGATTGATCATTGTTCGTTATCTTTCATACAGCTTCCAAAAATGCTTAATTTCTGTTAAATTTGGAATGTGGCTTTAGTTTTGAAAAGTCCTGAACACATTTTAAGTTGTAATAAACCTTTCCATTTGATAGTGGTGATGCGTTTTTTCTCGGAAGTATTCGTATTACTTGCATCAAAATATGTATTTGTCATGAGTTATATAGGTTCAGTTTGTATTGCTTGTGGGATCTACGATATTGATCTGCATTTGATATCTTTAATATGCAAGTTCTGAGGTGCTAGTTTCCTTTAGAGAACTCTAGTACACAGCAAAGCGAGAAACAATTCGTTTAGATGCGGGAGTGTAAACAGTATCCATCAATGTATTAATGATTTGTGTGCAATGGGTTTCTCACGAGCAGTTTCCTAACCCAAATTCGAGTGATGCACAAACTAAGTAAACGAGAAGGATTCAAAGAGTAATAAAAGTTATGGAATCATTGTTATATCACGTTATTTCGTTGCTCTTACGCATCATATATAGGACATTTCATGTAAATATGACATCTTTTTTATGTTTCCACTTTAGTAAAACACTGCAGTTATTTGATACCTTTATGGATGAAACCATTTTCAGCCGTTTGGTCACACTCAGGGCTACACTCCATTGGACATTGTGATCGACAGTCTAGTCCATACATTCCGGGTGGACACCCGTCGTTTTCTCTTACAAGAGAATTACCAGTTGATGTATCAACGATATTGTTCACACTATTTGCAGGGTCTTTCGACAATGATCCAAAGGGAGTACTGTTGGCATTGATATCATTAGAAATATTTTCCTCTCCTAGCATTGATATTAAAGGATTTTCTGAAATAGATATACACATACATTTAATTCAACTGCAGTTGTCGTAGTTAAATTCGCAATGTTAGATAAATTATGTATATCTATTTTTCATATACGAAATACTATTAAACGACCGTATTTAGAAAACAACTACAGTAGTATGGTATGACGTTGATCTTAAGTCTGTTCAGCCTCACGTGGACAACCAGTTTGGATTAATTTTACGTTATGCTTTGGGATTGAGCTTTATAATCCTGGGGTATAGCAATATTCAAGTTTCATCAATAATAAATCATCGTGGTAAGATTGGTAACCATTTGCTAATCTCTCTACTCATTCACTTGTTCAGACATTTTACAGTCTCAAAGATTAAATAATTACCTCATACGATATAGGTGTAAATGATGATACTAAATTCATATAGCGCAACTATAAAACAAATTACTTTAAGGCGCTTTACAAGGATACTAATATTGAAAGGTGAAGATAACGAACAATGATCAATCTCATAATTCCTATAAGCTATACAAAATAGATAATAGGGCAAACACGGAATCTAGGTGACTAAGAGGAGTAAGCATCCCCTGTCGACCAGTCACATCCACCGTGAGCCCTATATCTTGATCAGGTAAACGGAGTTATCCGTAGTCAAAATCAATGTGCCAAGAACGTTTAACATGCGGTATGACACACGTCAGACAGCATCTGTTCCAATGATTGGCTGTAGTGACAAACTAAATCGTTATAATCACCATAGAATTTGCGAAATGCTGACGTTAAATGAGACTTGTCTCTATTTAAAAACTGACCATACGCAGAACAAGCTCTTGCATATCGAATCAGTTGAGAGATATATACACCATATGCAGGTGAAACTCAAATATCCCTACATAGATATGGGACAGTGATGATGGAGAATTTAGTAATTCAGAGACATTTGTCAACATATTCCCAGGCTATTGTCTTAAGAACAGCGATCTTATGATTCAGATTTGAGCGGCACACTTTTTACGAAACGTACAAAACATGAAAGATATTATGGAACGTTAACGAACTCTTGCTTCTACGGTCCTTCATTATACATCAACCTAAAATTGTTACTTTTCCTACAACTTGGGATGTGTAAATAAGGATTCAAATTATGGAAGGGAAATGCAAAAACACAAGAAAAGAAAAAAAGGTAGGTGATATTTTACTAATAATTCACTTTCATTTCATACCTTCACCAACTATTAGGTTTGATTCAAACCAGTTACGGAATGTAAAAATAATTCATACCTGTATGGTCAGAACATTTCCCAGTTGAATGGTCACAATTAAAGCTACACTCTGATGGGCATTCAGTTTGACATTCCACTCCATAAAGCCCAGGTGGACACGTGTCACTGCAGTTTAGACTAATGTACCCTGCTGGACAAACTGTTTGAAAGATAAGGATATCATTTATAATAACGACAATAAAGATTATGACATTTATGAAAATCGAATTCAGTTTCCCAGACATCAAACTTTTGTCAAATCAATGCCATGAAAGTGTTTCTCTTGCTTTGACACTCCTGCGCAGTCCGGTTAAAGATTGATCCAGAGCAGCACTGATGACCTTGTCTCTCTCTGTGAATATAGTGTATGAAAATCAGCTATTTCTCCAAACAGAGACGTAAAGGAGAACATTGTATCAAGACGGTAACTCTGGGTAAAAGAGAGTGAATGTTTGAATGATGGTCATTCGATGTATTGATAAGTAATGAAATATGTAAGAATTTCATTTACTTTAACATCGAATATTTCAGCTATAACATTGAACAAATACACCAGTATCCTGTGCCATGGCATATGGACATCGTTAGTACTGCTGATATACAGAATGAACATACACATTCATACTTACCTAGGATCACAAGGTATTTTCATCTCGTCTGCAACACACACAAAGTAGAACATCCACATGTAATGTATATACATATTCAACGTTCGAATCTAAACTGGGTGATAATGATTAGAATTTACTTCCTGTAAAGCCCTTGAATTTAATAATCATTATTTCATACATCAAGCGGAAGGGAATATCAATATGCTAATTAACTGCTTTGTATGATTTGATTTATTGGTTCAAATATACTAGTAACACTTAAAATATAGGAAATAATTGTTAAATTGCTATTAATTTTTTATCTTTTTATACTATTAAACGCAACCTGTATTCAAGAAATTTGTATAAATAATGAAGGCATATTCCATAGCCTATCATTATAATTCCAATATGTTCTTCTTCTGTGAGACATAAAGTTTTCCAAAAGTATTTAATTTCTGTTAAATTTGCAATATGGTTTTAGTTTGTGAAATCTTTAACAACTTTCAGGTTGCAATGCGACTTTCGATGTGATATTGTTGATGCGTTTATGTCGGAAGTATGTGCATTACTTGCAACAACATATGTATTTGTCATGATTTATATATTTATTTACCATGTGCTCTTTAAATCAGCACGGGTCATGGATGATATTCCTTCCAAATCATGCCGCCAGTTCCTTAAGCTCAAATTTGCAAATAAAGGAATAGATGCCGTCAACATAAGCAACATTTTTCGTCATAAAAGGGTTCAGTCGTGTATTCCAACCTATTTCAAGTTCAAGTATACACCCTGTACTCCCTACAGCTATACTTCTACTATTGCATCCAAACTTTTAAATTATAAACAAATTTTGCAGTGCCTAAATATAGACCATCTTATACGTAATCCACCAACGTGTTCTTGTTCGTCATCTTCTTTCAACTATAGTCCAGCTGGATATGTCATTACTGGTGATGTTGATATAGTTTAAAATGAGGACCTCAAATAACTTATTCTAAAATGTCCTAAATACAGAGAACCTCGGTCTTTTAATTGGCGACAGAACTTCATCTCTATTATGAATTTTGTCAAGAGAGAAATATGAAAAAAGAACTTGATGCATTGTCATAATGGGTTAAAAGCATAAGAGGGATATTAAAATCCCGCATTAGACATATGAAAACAAAAGTACGTACCATCTATCCTTCTGTGTTTAGTAAACCAGAAGTGATAAAAGAATTAGATAGGTTACATGGGGAATTTGTTTTGGTTCCACCTGACAAAGCTAGTAACAACATTGTCTTTGTTTGTAAGGCTCATTATTACAACTGTATTTTAAACGAAATTGGCATTAATTCCACTTTAGGTAATCGTACTTATACTCCAACTGCCCTTTCAAAAGATAAAATTCTTCAAAACCATGCTTCAGTTTTAGACGCATTTAATATCCCAGTCAATGGGTCGAATGAACATGAGTTACCCTACCTATACTGGATTCCTAAACTACATAAAAACCCTTACAAACAAAGATACATTGCTGGATCTAGTAAGCGCTCTACCAATCCCCTATCTTTGCTCCTCACGAAAATATTAACAGCTGTGAAGGAGAAACTTCAAGCTTACAGTGCGACTACATATGCCAGAAGTGGTGTTCATCAAATGTGGATTCTAAAAAATTCTAAATAACTTTGAGTAAACTTGAAATCGCAGAATTTTTACCAAATCAATAACCTTAAAACCAATGACTTTTCAACACTATACACGACCATTCCTCACGATGAATTAAAGACTAGATTTTTTGATATCATAGACAGTTGCGTCTTCAACAAAAATGGAAAACGGAAATATTCATATCTAGTGATCAGTCATTCAAAAACTTACTTTTTTAAACACCACTCTGATTCCACGCACAAGTACTCTGAAGTTGAAATAAAAAATATGCTAGAGTTCCTCATTGACAATATTTTCGTGGTCTTTGGTAATGAGGTCTTCCAACAGTCTGTTGGAATTCCCTTGGGCACGAATTGTGTTCCTTTGTTAGCTGACCTGTTTCTACATTCATATGAAGCAGAATTTATTCAAAAACTTCTACGTGAAAAGAAAAAAATCTCTCGCTATGGCCCTTCAATTCGACATTTAGATATATCGATGACGTTTTTTCTATTGTGACCGGTCAACAGGGGATGCTTACTCCTCCTAGGCACCTGTGTCCACCTCTGGTGTGTCCAGGGGTCCGTGTTTGTCCAACTATCTATTTGTTTTCCTTATAGGAGTTATGAGATTGATTTTCACCTTGTATATGTCTGTGTTTGCTTTTATCTTCATTTTGCTTTGTTTGTGGGATCTAGGACAGTGTTTGTTATCAGTGTTTGTAATCTTTAATACTCACGATTTTGAGATGCTATTTACATTTCGTAAACTCTAATACACAACAAAGCAAGTAACATTTCGTTTACATGCGGGATTATGACCAATATCCATAACTGTATCGATGAATGTGCTTGATGAGTTTCTCATGAGCAAGTTTATCATCCGAATTCGAGTGATGAACAAACTAAGTAGGCAAAAAATACTCAAAAAATAATTAAAGTTGTGGAATCATTTTTTTTTATCACGTTATATCGTTGGTTGTACGTATCCTACATGAGACATTTCTTGCAAATATGACATTGCTTTTATGTTCCCACTTTAGTAAAACACTGCAGTTATTTCATACCTTTAAGGAGGAAACGATTTCCAGTCGTGTAGTCACGGTCACGGTTACACTCCATTGAACATTGTGATTGAAATTCTAGTCCACACATTCCGGGGGTGGACATTCGTCGTTTTCTCTTACAAGAGAATATCAGTTGATGTGTCAACGGCATTGTTGTCATATTTGCTTAATGAAAGACGACGATAACGAACAGCGATAAATAGCATAACTCCTATACGCAATGCTTTTAAACTAGATTGCTGTAACCCCTGCAACATCCACTTGTTTGTCAATAGCCTGCTTCGATTTAAAAACTGATCATATGCAGAACAAGCTCTTGTGTCTTTCGACAATGATCCAAAAGAAGTACTGTTTGTCTTGCTATTATTTGAGGTGTTTTCATCTACTACATATAGCATCGACAGTAAATGATTTTCTGAAATATCTAATACGACTGCAGTTTTTGTAGTTAATTTCGCAATGTAAGAAAAAAATTACATTATCATTTTTGATACACTAAATTTTATTGAACGCCCGTATTTAGAAAAAATGTTATAAAGTATATCGCTGATTGTCAGCCTGATTATCAGTTCAGCCACCTGTGGACAATCTGTTCAGAGTATTTTTCAGTTATCCCTGGCTTTAAGCTTCATAATATTGGGGGAATAGCAAGAATCATGGCAACATTGGTAATATTTTGACAATCTATCTACCCATTCAGTTGTTCAGATATTTACAGTCTCAAAGGTCAAGTAATGACCTCATACAGTATAGTTTTTATAATTCAGAGGAATTTATCATCATATTTCTAGGCTATCGTTTTATGAACAACAACTTTACATTCTTTTTTTCTGCAGCACACGTTTTAAGAATCATGCAAACCATGAAATAGGTGTGGAACATACAGTCCTGGACACTAAATATAAATCTTTGTTACTTCACATACAACATGTAATTATGGAGGGAAATAAAACAAACACATGAAAGAGAAGAGGATAATTGATATTTTATTAGCAATTCAGAGAGAGTTCAGAATTCTAACTCTGTAATATTTTAGTGTTTTGATACCTTCACAAACGATTAGAATTATTTCAAACCATTTACGAAATGCAAAAATAATTCATACATGTACATGTATAGCCAGATCATTTCCAAGTCGAATGATCACAATTAAAGTTGCACTCTAATGGACATTTAGTTTGACATTCCACTTCATAAAGCCTACGTGGACACCTATGACTACAGTTTAGGCCGATGTACCCTGCCGGACAAACTGTGTGAAAAACAAGGATACAATTTATAATAACAAAAAATAATGAGAATTATGAAAAATGTACATCAAATTCACTCTTACAGAAGTTAAACGTTTGTAAAATTAATGTTATGAAACAAGTTTTTTTCTTTTGACACCCCTGCACAATTTGGTTAAGGATTGCTTTAGGACAGCACCGATGACATTCTCTCTCTCTCTCTCTCTCTCTCTCTCTCTCTCTCTCTCTCTCTCTCTCTCTCTCTCTGTGTGTCTTTCTCTCTCTCTCTCTCTCTCTCTCTCTCTCTCTCTCTCTCTCTCTCTCTCTCTCTCTCTCTCTCTCTGAACAAAGTGTATGAATATCAAGTGTTTCTCCGAGCAAAGACGTAACGAGGTATCAAGCGGGTAATTGTTTATACAGGATAATCGCAGTTTGAATATATGTCAATCAATATCTTGATAAGAAATTAACATTGGTAAGAGTTATTTTTACTTTGACAAGTTATAAAGCTTGTGTAATATTGAACACATATGTCAGTATTATGTGTAGTGATGTCCGGATATCGCTAGGAGTACTAGCGCTGAAGTAGAGGAGATGCATATATAGTTTCCTTGCCTAGGATCACAAGGTAATTTCATCGCGGCTATAGCACACACAAAGCAGAAACTTCATATGAATTGTATGCAGATATTGAATATTTGAAATTAAACTATAGTGATAATCATACAATAATTGAAAGTATTTACTCTAAAGGTCTTGAATTCAATAGTCACGATTTTACATATACAATCTAATACTCTATATCATTTGCTTTATTGGATTACTAAAATATAACAACAAATACCTTTCTATACAGTGTATCATTAAAAGCAATTTGTATCCAAGATTCGTCTAGATGAAAGAGAGTTTGGTAGTCTATCAAATCATAATTCGAGCAAATTCTTTTATTGCAAGAGATACAGCTTCCGAAAATAGTTGGTTTCTGTTAAATGTGAATTGGGGGTTTAGTCATAAAAATCCGAAAGACATTTAAAGTTACAAAACGACTTTCAATTTGAAAGTGTTGACAAGTCTTCTCCACTCTTCCCAGGAGTGTTTGTATTTCTTGTATATTAGAGGATTTATTTGTCATTTTTGTATAGGTCCGCATTTGTCCTTCTCTTACTTTTGTATTCTTTGTGGGATTTATGAGATTGAGAAGAATACAAAATTAAGGATAGGGAAAACACGGACATTTGGAGATATCAGAGGTGAGATCAGGTGCGAAGAAGGAGAAAACATCCCTGAGGGCCAGTCAAAACACTCATGAGCCATATCTTTCAATCGGGTTAACGATGTAACCCACAGTCAAAATTAGTGTTTAAAGAGCGGACTTTATTGGTATGAAAGATGTGAATGGCAGTTTACCCAATGTCCGGTTGTATTTCTAAATTAAATCGTTATAACGATTATAGAAATTACGAAATTATGATCTTAAACAAGATCGTATAAGCAACTTATTTAGCATTATTCTGACTCGAATTAAAATCTTATACGCAAAACAAGATCTTGCATATCAAATCAATAGAGATATATAATCAACATATACAAGTGCTTTGTAAATCAATGGAGACACTGAAGTCATAAGGTTGAATGCTTAGTTGCCAGTTAGCATCTATGTTCAACAGAATATCTAAGTATGAAGCACACCTGGAAAACTATGTGGTGTATTTTATTCAGAGTTCACTGGCATAGATCGAATCGACATAATACTGAAAATGACTATTGTTTTAAAAAGATAGATTATCATCGATGTATTCAATTATCGATCCACGAGTTAAAGGTCATAGCAGGATACTTTTTATTCTTGTATAGAAACTTTTAAAAAAGTTATTCCTCGTAAGAGTATGAAAACAGATAATATAAAGGCTAATAAATGAACACAATCTGTGTCCGTGGGAATTCCAACCGACTATTAGAAGACCTGCTCACCAACAAATACGAATATATTGTAAATTAGGAACTAAGCATATCTTTGAGAGCGACTTCAGAATACTTGTGCGTAGGATCGAAGTGGTGTTAGACAAAGTTTTCTGAAATACTGATCACAAGACGTTAATATTTCCTTTTTTCCATTTCTATTCACGAACTACATATGTATGGTGTCAAAAGATGTAGTTTTTAATTCATCATGACGAATTATTGTGTAAAGTGTTGACAAGTCGTTCGTTTGATGATGTTCTTTTGAAAAAAAAAAACATTTTCAGATTTCACATCTATTAAAAGCTGTTTAAAGTTGCATAGTTCGAATTTCGAATTTGTTTTTCCACCTTGTGAAACCGCTGATAGTCTTGTTTAAAGGCAACATTTTGTAAAGTCCCCGGTGAAATGCAATGATGTAATTTGCAAGTACAACCTGACATTAGGTTGAATGTTGTCTGGGATGTTCATAAAAAGGTGAAAATAACGAACATAAATCAATTGATAACTCCTACAAAGAACACAAAATACGAGTTTGGCAAACACAGACCCCTGTACATATCAGAGATGAAAGCAGGTGTCTAGGATGATTAAGCACCCCTATTAAAGTAGTTTTCTGAATGACTGATCACAAGATGTAAATATTTCGTGTTTTCTATTTCTATTGACGAACTATATATATATATATATATATATATATATATATATATATATATATATATGGTGTCAAAAGATCTAGTCTTTAGTTCACCATGACGAATGATTGTGTAAAGTGTTGACAAATCGTTCGTTTGAAGAAAAAAAAGTTTTGAGATTTCAAATTTATTAAATGCTGTTTAAAGTTGCATGGTTCGAATTTCAATTTTTTTCCACCCTGTGAAACCGCTGTTAAATCATCACTTCTTACGTATCTATGAGGTTGTACAACAGATCGATGACTTTTTTTCTACTACAGATTGTAACCACATTTACGTCCATCCATGTTGAATCCATTTATCCCAGTAAACTACAATTCTACATGAAACACACCACGCAGTCATCTACATCTGCCTTGTATTTGGATATTTCATTGAAAACTTCGAAGAGAATAATGACACACTTTAAGACTTTAAGACACTCGAGATGACTTCAGATATTGAATTGTCGTTTCCCATATTTGTGTATGTGAAGGAAATTTCCATCATCACCTGCATATCATGCTTACGATTTTCATTTGATTGGAAATGTGAAGTGCATGGTATGCTATGATCAATTTCAAGCAGACTACCGACAAATAAATTCTTGTGGGGATCCGGGTTGCAATAGGTCCTCAGTACCCCTTGCTTGTCGTAAGAGACAACTAAATGTGACGGTCCTTGGACGAGACCGCAAAACCGATGTCATGTGTCACAGCAGGTGTGACACAATAAAGATACCTCCCTGTTCAAAGGCTGTAAGCGCCGACGGTAGACCTAAATTTCGTTGCCCCTCATCGGCAATGGTAACACGTTCATGAGTGGAAAATTCTCGAGTAGGGCATTAAATAATATATAACCAACCAGCCGATAAATAAATTCAACAGTCTTGTTTAAAGTCAACATTTTGCAAAGTCCCTCGTGTAATGTAATGATGTAATTTGCAAATACAACCTGACATTAGATTAAACGTTGACTGGGGTGTTTCACAAAAAGGTTAAATTAACGAACAGAGATCAATTGATAACTCCCACAAATAATACAAAATAAGAGTTTGGAAAACACAGACCCCTGTACATATCAAAGATGGAATCAGGTATCAAGGGTGATTAAGCACCCCTATGTTGACCGGTCACATCCGCCCTCAGCCCTATACATGTATCAGGTGAACGGAAAAATATCTTGTGAAAATCAAATCACGTGCAAGTGATCATAGAATATTGCTAAATCAACACAAGTTGACGATTTATTTGCACTATTTGTTATCTTCACCTATGATTTGACGATATTGATTGTTAAGATGACCTGTTTCTATATTCCTATGAAGCAGAATTTATTCAAAAACGTCTACGCGAGAAGAAAAAAAATATCTCGCTGTGGTCTTCAATTCGACATTTAGATATATCGATGACGTTTTGTCTATTAACAATGATAACTTTCATTCATATGTCTATTTGATATATCCCTGTGAGCTCGAAATAAAGGCCACCACAGAGTCGTCCACTTCTGCTTCATACTTAGATATTTTATTGAAAATAGACAATAACGGCAAACTGACAACTCAACTGTATGACAAACGGGATGATTTCAGCTTCTCCATCGTCAACTTCCCATATTTATGTAGCAATATTCCATTATCACCTGTATATGGTGTTTATAGATCTCAACTGATTCGATATGCAAGAGCTTGTTCTGCGTATAGTCAGTTTTTAAATCGAGGGAAGCTACTGACAAACAAGTTGATGGTACAGGGGTTTCAAGAGTCTCGATTGAAGTCAGCATTTCACAAATTCTATGGTCGTTATAACGATCTAGTTCGTCAATACAACCTCGCATTGGGTCAAATGCTGTCTGACGTGTTTCATACCGATTGTTAAGCCGTTCTTGGTACACTAATTTTGACTGCGGATAACTCCGTTTACCTGATCAGGATATAGGGCTCACGGCGGGTGTGACCGGTCAACAGGGGATGCTTACTCCTCCTAGGCAACTGATCCTACCTCTGGTGTGTCCAGGGGTCCGTATTTGCCCAACTATCTATTTTGTATTGCTTATAGGAGTTATGAGATTGATCAATGTTCGTTATCTTCACCTTGCATACATGTATTCTTTATATATTGATTCTGACTACGTATTATTCCATTTTCCTGATCAAGATATAGGACTCAAAATGGCCGGTCAACAAATGATGCTTACTCATCCTAGGCACCTGATCTCACCTCTGGAGTACTTCTTATTCCCTGTTTGAAATATTCTAAATTGTGTATTTCTGTGTAATTTATGAGACTGGTCACTCTTCGTTAGATTTACTTTTTCTTATTACAGTATACATTGCAATGTATATTCAAAATGATTTGTAGTAATTTACCTTCAATGTTGTATTACGTAGTCTTACAATTTACAAAATAAAGTATTATAAATAGAAGAGGTAAGGTAGATCGATATCCATGCGATATCATAAATTTTTGCAAAAATCTTTATGAAATTGAACCTTGCGCATTATAGAAATGTATCATTTAGAGGAATATCATTCACTGGATAAAGTAAACCGTTTGGTAATCTATTGACAGTGAACACGTTTACATTTTCCAAAAACAATCAATTATTTATGATTAAAAAGATGTTGTTAAGGGCAATAACCCCTATGCTGGTGTTTTCTTTACTGTTTGTATATCGTAGAATGAGTCCATTGATATCCACAATCAATTGAAACATATTTATACATGTATATTAGCAAAGTTTCTAAACTGTTGATATTAAGATCTTTATAAGTTTTTATCAACTTTTATTATTGTCTGAGAAAAAAATTTGTGATTTTTTTTATGTTGACCTATAGTTCTGTTTTGATATGTCTTGCATTCTGAAAAAGGTGGCAACATATACATTTTCTTTTGTTCTGAATTAAATAAAACTTTATTGAGTGGGAATTATGGGTTTTTTATTTTCAAAAATTAATATTTATAAATTACAGTGAGAGTGGAGCTAACTTAATTGACGCTTACAGTCATGCATGAAATGTTACAAAAAACGTTATATACATGTACGTCTGAATAATAGTATTACAAAATCAATCGAATGTGGCTTATGTCATTTGTCAGACATTTTCTAGACACACAAAAATGCAGCATGAAAATTTAGATATAAAAATCGAATAAAACTTAATGATATAGTTAACATTGAATGTGTTGATTAATACAAGGGGTCCGTGTTTGCCCAACTGTCTATTTTGTATTGCTTATAGGAGTTATTAGATTGATCGCTGTTCGTTATATTCCCCTTCCACGTTACCCACGAAGTAAAGCCGACTGAATTGGTCAAATTGCACACTTAGACAATTTATGGATTTTCCTTTCAAAACATCATGTTCTTGAACAGTTGAGAGAAGCAATATCTTTGACCAGAGAGAAAAATGAATGCTGGGAAAGATACAACTAATGTTTGGAATACTACATGATTTCATCAGAGGAAATTGAATAAATAAACAAACAATTAAGAGCTTGTCTACGAGAAAAACATGCAAATATATACATGTAAAAATGAAGGAAATGGTGGTCGTTAATATCATTTCTAATCGTTTATATCATTTGAGTATATGGTTGGAATATCTATAATTTGAGGTCAATTTATTGATAGGTCGTTTCTATTTTTAGTAACAGTGCATTCTGTATTCACTCGTCTTTGAACACAAGAAAAATCCCTAAATATTAGGGTTTTATTTTTTTTCAAAAAATGCTAATTATTTCTGAAGACTCATGGAAAGAATTCATTTTTAAAGATATTTCCATGTAAACCACTTATAAAGAAATCATATTCGATATCGTAAATGTCCATATAGAGATTACGTTGAGCCTGTATTTTGGCATTGTGCCAAACTTTCTCATATTGCGTTATATTGTCAATTTCAAAATTGGTGTTGCTAGAAAAGTAACTCTTAAATTACTTCAAAAGTGTACAATACTTAAATATCAAATACTTGTCTGTAAGATATTTAAAAAAAATTGTATTTCGGAGTTTTGGCCTTTCATTCGCAAGTAAAATTTAAAAACTAACAAACATGAATATTTTTAGGCATTTCAAAGTATCCTTTAAAAGATTCATAGTTAAAGATTTGTGATATTAGATACATAAATTATCTGGAAATTTAAGTTTATTGATAAATTTAACATTTTCAAATAAACGCAAGGTGAAGATAACGAACAGTGATCAATCTCATAAGTCTTATAAGCAATGCAAAATAAATAGTTAGGCAAACGCGGACCCCTGGACACACCAGAGGTGGAATCAGGTGCCTGGGAGGAGTAAGCATCCCCAGTTGACCGGTCACACCCGCCGTGAGCCCTATATCATGATCAGGTAAACGGAGTTTCTGCAGTCAAAATCAGTCTACCAAGAACGGCTTAACAATGGGTATGAAACACGTCAGACAGCCTTTGGCCCAATGATAGGTTGTATTGACGAACTAGATCGTTATAACGATCATAGAATTTGCGAAATGGTGACTTCAATGCAGAATGTTGAAACCCCTGTACCATCAACTTGTTTGTCAGTAGCTTCCCTCGATTTAAAAACTGACTATACGCATCCCAGTAATCAACTATTTTATATGAAAAAGGGGATCTTTTAATGAAATAAACCTGTTGTTGGAATTACCTACCTTTTGCACTCTTCATATGTAGAAGGTAGGCTATAAAATGATACACTGTAGCAATATTATGAAATGTTATGATTCCGACTTGGGATTTGTACATCATGTTTATGTGGAATCAGTAAAAGACATAACAATATCTATGAATATAATCAAGAAATTTCTAAATATCGATATGATTTAAAAAGTATCCGGTACTTCGTTCTGTTATACTGCAAACTAGTGGTCAGACATTTTGTCATTGATGTAAAACTTATATGGTACCAATTGTGATGCACCAGATGAACATTTCGACAAATAATGTCTCGTCAGTGATGCTCAAGCCGAAATTTTGGAATTTTGAAATGACAAAAAACTTGTAACACCTAAAAGAAAAACTGGAGTGCCAAAAAAAACTGGAGCCAAATTTGTCCAAGGATTAGAGCTATTCATGAGGAAGATAGCATCCTTAATTTTGAAATGAATTTCTAAATGTTATCCCAGCAATTAAATATACATCCGTATTTTCAAGCTAGTAACGAAGTATTTAGCTACTGGGCTGTAGAGACCCTCGGGGACTAACAGTCCACCAACAGAGACATCGACCCAGGGATCATAATGTAAAACTTAAACGGTACCAATTTTGATGCACCAGATGTGCATTTCGACAAATAATGTCTCTTCAGTGATGCTCAAGCCGAAATTTTGGAAATTCGAAATAACAAAAAACTTGTAACAGCTAAAAGGAAAACAAGAGTGCCAAAAACAAACTGGAGCCAAATTCGTTCAAGGATCAGAGCTATGCATGAGGGAGATAACATCCTGAATTTTGAAATGAAATTCTAAATTTGATCCCAGCAATTAAATATACATCCGTATTTTCAAGCTAGTAAAGAAGAATTTAGCTACTGAAAACGTTTTTTCCTTGATAACCCAGGTATTAATTGAGAACGTTTAGATGTTATGTGGAGGAAATCAAACAAAATATGCATCTATATTCAGTCCAGAGCATGTGAGGATCAGGTGAAGCCCCCCTCCCCCCCACCCCCTCCTGAATTTGCAAAATGTGTGTACCATTATGATCGATGAAAAAAAATTAGTTGTTAGTTTACATATGTGCACTGAGTGATGAGGACAGAACAAAATAACAAAAGTGTGAAATAGAAATGCATAAAGTGTTCTCAAAAAATGTATACTGTAACAGTTTGCTCGGTATCCTTCTTTCTTCTACAGTGATCAATGTAACAATATGACATACTCGATGTTTAATCATGGGTTACGAATCAACATATAAAAATTTACACCCTCTCTATTTTGCCAAAAACAAAGATTTGAATATTGTAAACTGATGGTATTACATATACAGGTATGCATATGCTAATGTAGTTTCTTAAAGTCATTCATGTAGGTAGAGTTTGGATTGTCACTACTTTGTTCATCATGATAAATTGACCGAGAAAAAAATTGGAGAAATAATTTATCTGACAGGGAAACCGAAGATTATTTCGATTAAGTCTCTTTAGCTAAATCAGCCACCCCTACTCTAATAAACAATTTAAATGAAGTTTGTACTGATGAATGAAATCCCAGGAACCCCCCCCCCCCATTATTATTATTATTATTATTATTATCAATGATATTGAGCTTTGGTTGAATCAAACGTTTTTGGAGGGATGGGTGTTTTGTTTTTCTTCTATCAATATGTTGCCACCCACACACACCCTTCGCCCCGGTGATGAGTGTCAGCTATGGGGTCTCTCCACCTATATTGTACGTGTTTACAGACAGGACATACTATACTAGTCGGGTCAGGTATAAATAATACATTTCATTACAAATTATGTTTCCAATTAATACAAGCGAACTTCTTACTTTTGTGCGTATTCGGACGTTATTATTATTATCTGACTTTCATCTTCGGTGGAATTTATGGGGTTTCAGTTAGTATAAGCTATATTTACATGTAACGGTGTTAGGATTGGGTTGTTAATGCAAGAATATTTCTGTATTTAGATATAGTCAACATTATTGATTATGTTATGCCTTTAACAATATCACTAACTATCTAAGAGTATTTTACCATTACCACCCCTTTCCTCTCAATCTAATGTTTACCATTACTGATTTCCAGTATTGGATATGGTTTCTTCGAATCCATTCGCATGGATTTAGAATACAGAATAATACGCTGCATGTAAGGCTTAAAAAGACATCAAAAGAACATGTACATTCTTTAAAGCTCATCGGGACGACTGTCCGGAGAGCTATATGTATTGTTATGACCCCAGTGTCGGCATCACACTTTGAGGAAAACACTTTAACCTGGGCTATATCTTTTAAACCAAGGGGGATATAGTTTTGATATTCCCTATATTGATTCCTCATGACGAGACCTTTGTTGTGGTACCAAGGCTTTTGACCTTGTGACCTTGACTTAGTTTTTAATAACTTTAACCTGGGCTATATCTTTTGAACCAATACGGATAGGGCTTTGCTATTTTACATATATAAGTAGATGCCTCATGGAGAGAATTTTGTATTGGTAGAAGACATTTGACCTAATGATCTTTCTTTTGAACTTTGACGTACTGTTAATTTTTTTAACCTTTTGAACTAAAGGGATATGCTAAGAAGAGTCATGCTTTCAGGCAACCTATGTTGTCTTTTGAAAACTCTTGTTTAATTGTACATATTAAGCATGTTGTTTAGTTGTTTAGGGTACTAAAGGGTGGCTGCTCATTTTTTTTTTCTGGATACTTCATTTGTTAAAGTTTGATGACATCTAAAAATTCCTAGCCACAAAGTACGTTTTATCTAATATATTGTACCTGATAACTGCATGTGACGTTTTAACTGTTCCGAGGATAAGATCAAGATTTGGGGTATATTTATATTCTGGATATTTATTTCGTTCCTTCTTCACACAAGTTTTACCTTTGAACGTAAAGCACGCCAGTCTTTAAATTAGTCTAGATGTTTTAGAATACCAATATTGTGACTTTCATACAACTGGTCAAAGGTAACATTGTTGTCTGGCTTAGTAGTTGCAATTGAGTTTGATTACTTCAGAATGTTTTCAATAACCAGTCAGCTTTTAAAAATAGATTTATCCTTATTGTATCCATAGTAAAAGCAAATCTGTGAGGAACTATTATCCAATTGATTTTGGTATATTTAAGTCTCTATAGTATAATATAAATTGATATGAAATTTGTTTTTAAACATTGCATTTTAAAAGTACACATATATCAATTTCGTTGAGATGCAACTATTCATACGATGAATATTAAAAAACGTTTTTTTTCTTCAAATTTTGCAATCTGTCACCATGGCAACGATGACCCATAGCAACAAAAATGATTGAAAATTACTTTCATCTGGTAGAGAACAAGTATATTTACGATATCGCAAAAATCTGTCTTTTGGACTCTCGATTACAGTGAATATATTAATGCTTCAATTTGGGCTTTTCCCCCTGCTTTTAGAGCTTTTATTCTGGTAGCCACCTAAACATGGTTGACATGTATGGTCCCTGTTATCTTATTAAGTCTTATATAACTTTAATATTTCATATCAGATGACCAGAAGTATGTAAAAGCAGGGGGAAAAGCCCAACTTGAAGCATTAATATATTCACTGTAATCGAGAGTCCAAAAGGCAGATTTTTGCGATATCGCAAATATACTTCTTCTCTATAAGATGAACGTAATTTTGAATAAATAAAAGCGTTACTTTTGTACTACTAGTTGACTCAGGAGTGGTTATTTTCTGTAATTTACCAAAATCTGGAATCGTGCCAAATTTGTGACCTTTGTGTACTTAAACGGAAGTAAAATATTCGAGTCCCACTAAACAATATCAATGCGTATATTCAGTTGTTTTACAAACTACTAATTTTTAAAAATCCATTTTCAATAACCTTCAGAATTTTTAAATAGAAAGGGTAAACTATATATAAGTTTACCCTTTTGTTAGAACAAAAGTGTATTTTTAGCAACATGACGGTAAATTCCTATCCAATGATTACATCCCCGGAAAAAAATATGCCAAAATATTTTATATTGATCTCGTTTATTACACTCAACATATGTTGATTTCATCACATTTTGCATGGTTTTCTTGTAGACAAGCTCTTAAACAGAAACTAAATGCATTAAATACAAAATAAACCCTCGCTTTAGTAAGATACAAACTAGTCGTGCATGCATTAGAGAACTATTCACAAATGAAAAAATAAAATGTTATATCCTCGACATAATTCATTATAGAGGTGAAGTCCTGTCGTCAATTGAAAGACCGATGTTCTTTGTATTTAGGGCCTTTTAGAATAAGTGATTTGAGGTCCTCATTTTCTACTATATTAACTTCACCAGTAATGACACATCCAGTTGGATTACAGTTCAAACAAGAACAAGAACACGTAGGTGAATTGAATATAAGATGGTCTATATCTAGGCACTGCAAAGTTTGTTTATTGAATAAATTCTGCTTCATGGGAATATAACATGTAGGAAAATGTTTTCTAAAATGAATAGTTATTTGGCTTCTATATCATTGAAACTACAATTGAAATGGTTAATACATGCTACATACATATTAAATTTACCAATACACAATACCAAATTTATACGTCATCAACCAATCCACAATGAAACATAATGAAACTTCATAATGCATAGAGATACAGATGCATGGAATACAGCCGGGTTAACATTTTGAACCTGTCAAATGGTCAATAGATTACTATCTATTGAAAATTTCATTGCAAAAATCTATATAAAATAATAGATAAATTGATTGCTATACAAAGTTTTTATAATTACGGAACCTCTACATTACAGTAATATTGCCAGTCAATGAATTGCGAAAGGCAGGGCATTTTCGTACAAATTATTTTTCAATTGAACACATGTTTGATTGTTTACTAACTTAAAGCACATGCTTTGCAACAGAAAAAAAAATAATGGTTCGATTTCCGATCCGGACGCCGCGTGAAACCTAACACGTTTAACATAAGTTGTGCCTTTTCGGTCACCAGGCACATATTATTAATAGTGAAAGTCGCGGATCTTTTGGATTTGATAATAAAAACATTAGCAAGATAAAGAACTCTCACTCAAATGACCTTAAGCGTCCTGCATTTATGAGCTTTAGGTCAAATTGTGCTTTTTCATCTAACAAAACGCGTAGCATCCCTGCATGAAAACAACGCTCATTCTATGGTTGTTATGATCATTTGATTTAGAAATACAACATATATTAGATTGAATGCTGCTTGATGTGTTTCGAAGTGTCTGTTGTGTCATTTTTTTTACGGAATCCGATAGGTGCCAAAGTATAACATTAATATTTGTTTAACTGGAGGCCACCACTTAATATCTAGCGGCCGTCATAAATAAATTAAAAGGCGGCCGCCACTTCACTTGTCTGGCGGATGCCACTTAATAGAAATGGCGGACCTCATAAATTAAATGGCGGTCGCCACTTGGATTATCTGGCGGTCACCACTTAATTTAACTGGCGTCCGTCACGTAATATATCTAGCGACCGACAGTTATATCAACTGGCGGCCGTCACATGATTTATATATGGCGATCGAATTCCAAAAACAATTCACTTCATGTTGCTTAGTGATTATTTTTGAAAGATATATGAAAAGATATAGGCACGTACCATCTTTTTTCAAAGTACATGTATATGGACGGTCAGATTTTCTAAATTTGTTGGTAAGCAGAAAAAGAACGGAATTTTTTCTTTTGTCTGAACTTCATACTCCTAAATAAAAAGGAGGGGCTTCGTTTCTCCTTCAATTCATCAGTCATTTCATTATTATTTTTTACAATTCATTACTACCACTAAAAAGAATCAGATGGAGCCAATGTGCCAATATATTATTTAACTTGTAAAAATAACTTAATTTGCATGTGGAAACAACGGAAAATGAACATTGTAAAAAAGGTGGAGGGCCTCTGGTTCTACGTGCCTCATACATGAACCTTGGTATATTGAATACAAATTAATATTTTCTCGTTCGCGAATCTATCAACATCTGATATCATGAACATTTATATAACTTTGTAATCGACAAACAATAATGCTGATAATTGTAGGTTTGGTCGGCTAGAGAGAGAGAGAGAGAGAGAGAGAGAGAGAGAGAGAGAGAGAGACCGACATACAGAGACAGAGGCGGGGTAGATTAAAAATGAAGTGACGGCTGCCAGTTAAGTGAATGTTAATTCTATACCTTGGTACCTATCAACTACCCTGATTTTACATACGAAGTTTGACCACAAATTTCTCCATTTACCTGTCAAGATTTAAGGTTCACAAACAATACTTTTAAATGGTTTCCATAATATCTTTCAAATCGGAATCAGTGCTTCAGTTTGGAAGGTTTGCTATCCTATACTTGTACTATTTTGTATTTATATTTAATCAACGCTTTCTAAGATGAATATTTTGCTATCAGCTGCTCAGCGGAATATATCCTTAAAAAAGGTTTTATTGTAGAAACTGACGGTTTCTTTTGTACCTGTAAATAGCTTATATGAGGTGGACACAAGCTAGGATGAGGAGAAATATAGCCCAGGTCGGAAGCACTTCCTTGTGTGCAATGTGATATCTGTAATGAAAATACCACAGACAAAATTATCGTGTGTTTGATATTTTATATACGTTCAGTGATTCAAAATGTTTACTGATCATGTGTTAAACCAAAATCAGAAATCTGACTATAGTGACAAACCATTCTGGATCGCCCATTACTTGCTTTATACAAATATAATCCCATGCATGGCAAACACATGTAAGTAAATATCGCTAACAACAATTATTATTTTAAATACACGAACGTGTTCCATATGACAAAGCGTTCACAATTATAAAGTCGCGTATTTATTAGTAAACATGTTTATAGCTAATGTTACCAGCGTTAACAAAGAGAAATGCAATGCTCTTTCAGTCACAGTTATACTGGATATGTATCGAGTTAACTGATGAAAGTTGAAGATAACGAACACTGATCAATCTCATAACTCCTACAAGCAATACAAATTAAAATGTAGCGCAAACACAGACCCCTGGACATACCAGAGGTGGGACCATGTGCTTAGGAGGAGTAAGCATCCCATGTCGATCGGTCACACCCGTCGTGAGCCCTATGTCCTGATCAGGTAAACGGAGCTATCTCATTCAAAATCAGTATGCCAAGAACAGTCTAACATTCGACATGAAACACCTCAGACAGTATTTGACCCAATGATAGGTTTTATTGGTGAACTAGATTGTTATAACGATCATACCACCCTGGTCACTTTTATTGAAGTCCCAGCTGTCGTTGTTAGAGAATACGCAAAATTATATATAATGGTATTTTCTTCTATTCGAGAAAAATGTATGGTGCAGTGACAGTGCATTGTGTCAGCATAAAAGCAAGCGTTATAAATGTGTTATATAATAATATATACATATATATGTGATGATGATGATGATGATGATGATGATGATGGTAATGATAGAAATATAGCCAAAAGCACTACCAAATGAAATGTTAAGAATTCTTCGCATTATTCATCCAAAAGAGTTTGCATGTTTTTCATATTTGAGTCCATTTAAGGCCACATATAGATCTACCTTAAGGTGCTTAGAATGCTATATTTGTCACTATTTTGAGTATTTCGTATGGCTTTTTAAGGTAAGGTTTGCGACATTTTGACATGTAGCGTACAAAGTCATGTTCGGTAGAAATTTATCTTTTAAAAATTGACTTTTTAAAAAAAATTACCCGTCTCGTTTTTTAACAAGATGGGCTTAATTTTGTGATGTTTTACATTTTCAGGGGTTTTATATGAAAGGGAATACTAGTGCTATAAAAATTACAAGAGGCAATTGTATGGGGTAAAAAGCTAGTAGAATTTTTAAAAGATCTATTCTGTTCTATTAGATAATACTAAATGGTAAAGAACTTTTATTTCAAAACACAAAAATAGCACTTTTTATATCTTGAATAAAATTTAAATTAGTTGTCATGGCAACAAAAAATGCAGGTTGAGCAGCTTTACAAGGTCTACGTCAGAAAACTTTCACTTTAAACATAATATTTGGACCATAAACATTTAAGAAAGTAAAATAAAATTACTACCCATCGGGCTTTGTTTCCATGGTAACATATTAAAAAGAATTATTTCATTTATGCGATTTGTCAATTTGTTTTATAATTGTAAAATTTGTGAAGGGTGCATTGAGCATTTCCATGAACAAAATACAATTCCAGTATAAAAAATGATAAGTGGTATTTATATTTATTTGTCAAGTTTTGTAATATCACATTTATTAGAAATTAAGATATGATGTTGGATGTTTTGTTTGTTTGTTTGTTTGTTTTTCCTTCTAAATTCAATACAATGTAATATTTATATCTTCAATTTCCCGGCGAGTTGTCCACAATTCCGCTTCGTTATAAATTCCCTGTTTCATTAGCCCAAACCTGTCTTGCATACTACATCTTTGAAATAAATCCCCTCTTCTTCTTCCATAGAATGGTGTTTGTTTACATACTTATGTAGCAATATTCCATTATCACCTGCATATGGTGTTTATATATCTCAACTGATTCGATATGCAAGTGCTTGTTCTGCGTATAGTCAGTTTTTAAATCGATGTAAGCTACTGAGTAACAACTTGATGGTACAGGGGTTTCAACAGTCTCGATTGAAGTCAGCATTTCGCAAATTCTATAGTCGTTATAACGATCTAGTTCGTCAATACAACCTACCATTGGGTTAAATGCCGTTTGACGTGTTTCATACCGATTGTTGAGCCGTTCTTGGCACACTGATTTTGACTGCGGATAACTCCGTTTACCTGGTGAGGATACAGGGCTCACGGCGGGTGTGACCGGTCGACATGGGATGCTTACTCCTCCTAGGCATCTGATTCAACCACTGGTGTGTCCAGGGGTCCGTGTTTGCCCAACTATCTATTTTATATTGCTTGTAGGAGTTATGAGATTGATCACTGTTCGTTATCTTCACCTTTCATCAGTCGCGTTTTCTACATTTCAAAGTTCATGCGATAAATTGCTCGATCAGCGCAAGTGAAGGTCATAGCATTAACATATAAAGTGCATGTAATTAGAGAGGTAAAGCAAGGTCAGGTTTTTTTTAAATGCTTGGGAATGTCATAATAATTCCTACCTTTGTTAATGTTGAACCTTGTCAAATTTGAGGATACTATTCACAATGATCGATTATAACAGCATAAAAATAAATCATACTTTCCCTAACAAGATTCGCAGAGATTACACGTGATCATCGTATGGTTTCACACAAAATATCAAAAACCGGTACTGAGTCATGCCGTTGTTTACAAACAACTGACTTTCTTCAAATGACGATGCCCAGTAGGGGCTATTTCAAGACCACAACATAAATTGGAAATTACCATAGCGAATACTATATATAGAAAATTGTTGACTTTTATAATATCAAAAAATATTTATAAATGATCATTTGAGAAACATTTTTATTATTTTGTTGTGGATATTTGCAAATACGCCGCTTGACACTTGACAGTAGATAACAAGTAAATATCACATTTTCCCGCAATACAACTATGCCGTGACGCATTTTTCATTATGACGTCATAAAGTGGGAAGTGCACTGTGGCACATCGATAGTTATCTCCCTTTTATTGCAAACCTTACCTTAATGCTTCGTATGACATCTTAAAGCAGTTCATGGCTATATGAATATGATCATGTGCATCAAGGAAAACAGGTCATATATACGTTTGAGAAATTGACATTGCATGGTATATCGCAACACGAGAGCAGATATTATTTGTTTTTTATAAGGGAAGGAGTGCATGCGAAATTTAGAATTAGAAACAAAGTATACTTTTTCTGTGTGTTTCTGTCTCTTTCTTTCTCTCTGTCTCTCTCTCTCCATGTAAACTTCCCTATCTGTTATAGGTTTTGAATTCTCGCCCAATGTATAACATCCAGAGTCTACAAGAATTAAACAATTCCAATGATGCATTTATAGGGAATCCACAATGATCATGATACAAACACGACATCTACTTACTTGTAAATTGACTCTGGCATCTGATTATATACTCCAGTATTAAGAAAGTTATAATTTTTAATGGAAAAAATGGCAGTGCGATATTTTTTCCCATTTAGATACAGTAATAATGTTTTTTTTACATGTATAAACTTTTAAAAGTAAAACTTCTTATTGTGGTTTCTTTCAAAACCTTACATTTGTAAGACTCTGTAGACTTATAAAACATCGGACACGGAGGGGTAAGGTAGGAACATTTTCCTATATAGTTCCCACGAACGACGAGATATCCTATGACTGAATGACGCACATATTCTACCTGTAATAGTAAAACATAATTTTAATAATAATAATAATAATAATAAAAAAATTCTCTTTTCATTCAGCCATTTGGATGTGCCACTGAATGATTTCACATTTTATGTATATAGTCTACATAACATTGACATGATATAGTAATTATTCAGGCATGAAGACACGTGCATGTATGTACGGAAATGTTTATTTTGATTACAAAAATGACCAAGGGAGACTTACCTATAATATACCGTGATGCTGCACACACCTCGACCAAATATGTCGTATGGGCATTCCAGACACAGTGATACAGAAGTGGTGGACATCTGGCGTTGTTGTATTGACTGCATTTCTTCCTCTTTGCTTCAGATTCATATTCTTCTTTGTTTGTAGGGCATTTGGATACGCGTGATACAGTATCCAATGATATTTGACAAGCACTCTTTGACAATTGCAGACACCGTACAGTTTCCAACCATGTGTTGACCGATATCTACACACAGATATACGAAAAAATGTGTTGTGCTTTGAGTTATGTCAATATCAAATCACAAAAGCAAAGGGAGAAAACATTTTAATCATTCTAGCTTATTGAAACCAACGACAAAATTGAAGTTTGTGTTTTATCAGAGAATAACGCAATATGTATACAAACAACTTAAGGCGCTTTGGAGTTGTTGATTATTTTAAAAAAAAAATACATTTCACTGAATAATAGTACATAATGTGTGATGTACATGTCTCCAACATATATCCAAAAGTACCAAACATAATAAAGATTAAGATATATTTTCAAATTTCGTTTTAAAAAGCATTATTTGAAAAGACTAGGCTCATATACAAACATTGCTGGTCCAGTATTTTAAAGATTCATCACTTCACAGGTAAATCACCAATTTCTACTGTTGAATTTTTCCGATATAAGATTGAATGTATATTTTCATTTCCCCAGTGGATCCCTATGTCGGGGTATGGCATGGAAGGGTGGTTGTGGATATTCTAGATACATTGTATATAGTTACTATTCGGTTTACTCAAACTGTCTATTACATGTGCTTAATTCAGGGAAGTTATCCACACTTCACAATCAAGAGTACTTTAGAACTGTGAATTTTGTTGTTTAAGTATCCAATTTCCTTTTTTACATCCTGTTTTGTATAGGTAGATCACCCTTACGCGTTTTTCACATGCTGTCTTTGATTTGTATCTTAATTTTAATTGTAAAATGCTACTAAACCTTAAAATTATCTCTTTCTCTCTTTAAGGACGTTAGCCTTTACATTGTGGATTTATAAAAATGAAAGCGAACGGTGATCAAGCTCATAAATTATATAAGGATACACGTATATAGAAGGATATAAGTATAAGAGTTGGGCAAACACAAACCCAAGAACACACCAAACCTACAAAATTTCAAACGAGAAAAACGTGAAGATAAGGAACAGTCAGTAATCAGTCTAGTAACTCCTATATATAGCATCAGGAATAAGACATGTGTATATTCAATTTCACTAGGATTGACAGGTGCTAAGTACATGTGAATCCGATCAGCATTGACAATTTGTAGTTTTTATTAGTCGAATGAAACTATGACGTAAAACGTAACAGATTGGTGAGCTTAAAACAAGATTAAGATTACCATTACATCGATAAGTTTGGGTTTGTTTGTGTGTTTGTGTGTATATATATATATATATATATATATATATATATATATATATATATATGTGTGTGTGTGTGTGTGTGTGTGTGTGTGTGTGTGTGTGTGTGTGTGTGTGTTCGCGCACTATGCCGGGACTTACGACACGTATAAGGTTACACACGAGCAACCTACGACATTTTCAGAACCTACGACACAAAAGTGTGTCGTAGGTTTGCAGACCCTTGAAATCGGAATTTTTCATCGTGTTTTACCCAGAAAATACAAAAGTTTGTATAGTGTGAATTTCCGGGTTACACACGACTTTTGTTACACACAACACCGAGCCATAATGGGGTGCTTACACACTTTGCATCCTTGCCATATTTGCGCATGCGCAAAAAAAACTTCCTACGGAAACAAGGTCGAGTGGATGACAATGCAAATGTAAGTGTTTTTGTTTATTTAATTGAATATAAGTAGTCAATTAATGATTTAAAATTGATATTTTTGTTCCCGTCCGTTTAGTTTGAATACATTGGGGTATGTGATGTATCGTTATTGTGCAGTAATGGTGAGAAAAAGTAAGTTGACCTTTGACATGACTAAGATACAATTAGATGCGTGTAAGCTTAAATAGTTCAATGGTTTTCATTTTCTGTATGTTTTTGTGTTTGTTTTATATCATCATGATTATCTTCAGTATTTTGGTTTATCATTGATTTGACAAAATGTTTTACAAATACAGAATCAAGGAATAGTTAGAATTTCCTCTTCAATACAATATCGGTGTACACGTTGTTTTTTTTTTTTAGACATATGAACATCGTTAAAAGCAACAATTCTCTAAATATTAAATGAGAATTGAATTATTATACACAGTATATTTGTCATTCTTTGATGAATATGCGTATCTTAATGTATAACATTGATATATAACAAACTGACGAACAACTGGAATTTCCTCTTTAGAATATTATATCTTAGCTTGGCAAACTATTTTCAATATTTTCAAAGATATAAACCCCGTTTCATAGCGACAATATCAAAGAAAATTAAACAAGTACATAGCTCCAAAAAATTGGGTCTTAATTACCACTATTTTTGGATATTATTAACTGGTAACCGGTGGATAGCTCCAGCCTCTTTCCCCTTAATAAGGAAGGTGTGGTCAAGCGCGGTTAAACAAGTTCTTGGGGAAAATATTGTTTACCTTATTTTAAGAAATTGTTTAGATTTCATTTTATTCCAACATCGACCAGTTGCAAAGATTTTGGGTGAATTTATCTGATGGTTGACTTTACGCCATGGCTATAAACAACTTTATATAATATGTTGATTTATAGGCGTTGAAAGAAATTTCCAAATAAAGGGTGTTGAAATCAAATGGGACAAGGACATTTAAAGTATGTGCGGTTCAAGTGTCTCTCATCAATATGAATAGAATGAAAAATAAAGTAATTTGTCCCAAAATGAAGTCCCCCCCCCTTTCTTCTCTCCAACCCCATCCCCATTTGTGCATGCAGCTAGATCCAGTGTTTTCATACCAGACCAAATTCATGTTAAATTATCAATGTTTGTCCTGTTAAGAAGATATACTTTTTAAGTAAATGGAAACTCCAATCTAGTTCACTGAATTTATGAAAAGGCAAGAGCAGATCCGGATTTCTCTCTCTCTCTCTCTCTCTCTCTCTCTCTCTCTCTCTCTCTCTCTCTCTCTCTCAGAGTGTTGCCAAATCGGTGTAACTTAAATTAAAAAAATAAAGGGGTTTCGGTCAAGGGCTACCACTATTTTTAGAGCGATCCTGAACACTAGCGACAGCGATCACCGCTACACCGGCACCAGAACATGTACAGACTGTTCAATCGAGTGGGGAAGATCCCCATGGCTTTTTGTAAATTTCATATAAAGTTGCAGAAATGACATTTTTTATCTTTGTTTATTTTTTTACTTATTCAATTGTAAGAAATCAGATACTATTTATATGTATTTCTAAAAATAAAATAGAAAAAAAAAATAAATCCATTACGAGATTCGAACTGGGTACATGTTATCGTGAGTTTCATAGACATCTCTAACGATTACGTAACAGTGTTTTAATCTTCACACTCTTGTTATTTCACACTCTCAAATAAATGAAGTTATGTAAATCAATTTTGTGTAGCCTATGTTTCAAAATATTATCTGTATTTTGCACCATTTACAAATGTAAAATAGTATTGTTAAAAATTCAGAAGTTTTTGAATTTGTCAGCACTTGGAGATTATTTTTCTCGTGCCGTAGACCGACTGAAGAAGAAAAAAAAGGGGTCAGATTATTTTCTTAGTGCTGTGTGTAAAGTTATGTATTAGTAAGTATAAAATGAGGATATCATTGTTTATAGACATCAGTCAGTGCTGCATATACATATATTACCATTGTCTGTCTGTCTGTTTACCAGTATTAACAGGTATCTGAATTTTTAATCAGCTGTTAATCAGTAAATGGATACAAATAGAAAAATGGGAGGGGGGATGCATATAGATAGATAGATAGTGTATTTATCATCTATTTATAGAGATAGAGTTTTTCCCTTTTATTTATTTATATATATTTATTGATTAAAATACCTGTGCAGTATAATGAGTATTGCCCATGTCTGTTGTAGGGGTAGTGGTAAAATAGTATGATATACATGTATGTATGATATTTTAATAATATTAACAATGAACCTACATTGTAATATTTTTGCCATAGTGTGTATATGAATTCTAGGTATCAGGACAACTCGCCCCAAGACAACTCGCCCTCAAGACAACTCACCCCCTCATCGGGATAACTCGCCCCTAAGACAACCCGCCCTCAAAACAACTCGCCCCCTCTTCGGGACAACTCGCCCCCTCTCTTGAGATAATTCGCTCCTACATATCATACATGTTTACAATTATTATTTTTGGTCTAAATCCAAGAGGTGTATTACCAAAAATTAATGAATTTCTTATAGATAGTATATACATCACAGACAATAAGACGTGTTCACATTAACACCGAACTTCGTGTCTTTTTATGCAAGACGAAAGATTTTAGTGGAAATCCAGTGTTTGGGGTCAGTAAATTCATCATCACTTTTATGTACATGTAAAATATATAATTTCAGCGGAAACAAGTTAGCGTTTGGTATAGGGAGAGTATTAGCTTGGTCTACAGCTGACGTAGTATAATTATCAATAATCTGCGTCTGTTGTTAAATCTAATTGTTTGATTTCCCCCAAGCTGTTATAAATTTACTTCAAACGTTATGAGTTACTCATCATCAGAGTTCTTTACACTTTGAAATCACCGCGTAAAAAGAATCACACCGCGTAAAAAGAATCAGTAAAGCAAAGCCGTTATAAAATTTCTAAAATGGGAATTTTATTTTTCAACGGGTATCAGTTGAGAAATGCA
This sequence comes from Ostrea edulis, assembly GCF_947568905.1. Lineage (NCBI taxonomy): Eukaryota > Metazoa > Mollusca > Bivalvia > Ostreida > Ostreidae > Ostrea > Ostrea edulis. The sequence goes on from NC_079170.1 coordinate 40,882,258, forward strand.
TTAAAAGATAATTACATGTATCAGAATATTCATGCTTCACCTTTACACTTATGTATACTCTATCGATAAAAGAAACACCCACACCCTCAACATTTTCTCAGTATTAGAGACATTTAATCAATTACCTGAAGATCAGTAAATATAATTTTCCTTGCCAATTGATTTATGAAAAATATAACTTTTTCTGAAATGCAATAATTAAATATATGTATAATTCTATTAGAATTTACCATTCGTGTTAAAGTATGAAAGAAAAAGACGTATCTTTATAATTGTAATTGTAATTAAAAGATTTATATAGCGCCCTATCAACATTAGTTCTCTAAAGCGCTTTACAAATGTGAAAGAAAAGATAATATAAAATCGATGTGCACATACATGTGAATAAAATATTCATAGTGTCAGAATTAAAATGCATACATATTATTATTAATATATAGCGATATGATATGATTACCCTAATAACATATGAAACAATTTAAAACAACCCTTAGGAATAATTAAATACATAACAAGGACATAGGCATGATAACAAACAGCAGGGTTTTTTTTTGGGGGGGGGTTGTTTGTTTTTTGTTAACAGCACTGTAAGAGCTGTATGTAAGAGCACTAAATATATAAAAATAATCACAAATTAAAAGCTAATTTAAAGAGATGCGTTTTGAGGTCCACTTTAAAATTAGACAATGAAGTACATTGTCTGAGTTTAAAAGGCAGATAATTCCAGAGACTCGATGCAGCTTTGTCCAAACGTCGATCCCCATATGTTTTCGTACGTGTCCGAGGTACCTGGAGAAGATGCAGAGATTCGGATCTTAGTGATCGTGTGGGATTGTAAACTGTAAGGATATCCTTTATGTAAACTGGAGATAGGTTTTTGGGAGATTTGAAAGTATGAAGAAATATCTTAATATGAATTCTGTAATCAACTGGGAACCAGTGAAGATCTATTAGAACAGGAGTAATATGGTCGGATTTTTTTGAGCGTGTTATTAATCTTGCAGCTGTGTTTTGTGCCCTCTGAAGTTTGCTGGTGTGTTTAGAATGAACACCATAAAGCAATGCATTTCCGTAATCTAATCTGGATGTAACTAGCGAGTTTACTAGAGTTTTACATGCTTCATCATTGATAAATGTTAAAAGTGTAAATAACACACACAAAATAAAAATAAAATGTGATAATATATTTATATATAATATTGGGGGCAGGGTTTGACACTAAGGCACGCCCGACCGACCGAGACTACTAAATGATAGGTCTGGTCGGGTAACATGTTTATTTACTAGTCCGACTGGTCGTGTTAAAAATATGAACAAATTTAAGAAACTTTACTTTAAATCATAAGATATTTTATTCATAAAAAAAAAATAACTGTAAAGAGTTTGCGAGCAATTTTGAACCGCATGATGACATAATCTCTATCTTTAGTTCTGATAAGTCGCGGTCGTAAGTGATGTTCTACGACATCTACACATTGTTAATGTGTGTAAAGTTATGTTTTGGTTAAATAGAATTATTGAATTCACTTTCATTAAAAAAAACACCAAAACAGTTCATTTGAATTGAATATAAGAAAGTGTTTATTAAACATATGTGCGGGAATGTCTATATAATCAAATATGAAATCTCGTCCTCAATGAAAGCAAAAGATGTCTCAAGAAAGAAAAAAAAAGGAAAACGTTGGGAAGAAACAAAGCAGCTAGGGCTTATGAAATAAAAATTAAAAAAAAAATATTGAGGTCAATTTATTCTAAATGGATTAAAGAATTTCCGTGCCGGTAAAAATTTAATGAAACTGAAAATAGGGTTGAAAGTAAAAGCATCAAATTGAATGACGAGATTAAAGATTTGTTTGAGACAATTAAATGCATTTTAGTTCAAACTTAACGTTTTTCATTTAAATTAAGTACATGTATTTAGATATGGAGAATCTTATAAGATTTTTTTCTGGAACGTTGGTCAGGGCTAGTGGATGTAAGGTCAGGTCTAGCAAAAATCATTTTAAGTAGCCCGATTGGTCTAGTGCCCCAAAAAGTTAATGTCAAACCCTGGGGGGCGAGTGTCTCAAGAGAAGGGGGCGACTTGTCCTGAGAGAGGGCGAGTTGTCCTAAGAGTAGGCGAGTTGTCTTGGGGGCGAGTTGTCCAGCATTCGAATTCTATTGGTATCAATTATATAGTAGGCCTAGTAAGAATACTATTCTACTTCTATTCAGTAGAAATAGAGCAACACATACAAGAATATTTAAGCTTACATTTATGTATAGTAGTCTGGTACCACTAAATATATTAAGTTGAGTGTTCATAATATGTTAAAAATTCAGATCATGATGTTTATTTACATGTCAGAGGGCATAAACATGCACCATACTTTTCATGAAGCACCAACACTCTTCATGAAGTATGCTGGCGTAAAGCGCAGCAGTTCAGGGTACCTGTAAAGTGCGAAACGAAACGAAATATACCGAAACGAAACGAAATCCACCGAAACGAAATATGTCGAAAGGAAACGAAACCCACCGAAACGAAACGAAACCTACCTAAGCGAAATGAAACAAATTGTATAACCGAACTCTTTTAATTATAATAATTAAAAATGGCATCTTAGGCCCCTGTGAAAGTTACCACATATCAATAAAATTCGCCTCCCCTTTGATGCTTAACTGATACAAAGTTTTAAAAGTTGGAAGGGTGGGGTGGGGGATGAGTAAGCACAAAGTACATAAATAACTTGTGCAATTAGTTTCGGATCCATAAATTTCAGAACGGAGGGTTACAGTCTCACAGGTCAGAGGTTTGGGGAAACACACTAAACGAGGAGTGGGGTCACCGGCGTTGGATCCGCCTTTGGGCATAAATACATGTTTCAGTATTTTTTGCTCTGAAGATAAATATATGTATACATGTGGATATTGTGTATTTGTATGTAGTATTATCAAACGGTGGATTCTGAGTATGTCCTCCCGTTCTCTTTGTAATTTCTGCTTCCCATGTTCATAAGCCTTTTGATTTTACAAAATGCTGACCTCCTCCTGATATTATTGCATTAAAAAAATTCCGTTTTCCGTCCCGTTTTCAATTCCCCGTCTTAGCAACACCCCAAATGTATAGAGTTATCTTTAGACCCACTACATATCAATAATAATTTTTAATAATGCATGTATATATATATCTTACTGAATTGCATTCATATAATATGGTATACTATTCAATTTTTTTTCCATTATTGAAAGTACTCGCACCTCAGCAGTTAGAGATAAAATAAGAGGTTAAGAGCTCTTTCTGCTTTCAAATAGTTTCTTCGAACAATGTATCTATGCCCAAAAGCGGATCCAACGCCGGCGACCCCACCCCTTGTTTCGTGTGTTTCCCCAGACCTCTGAGATTGTAACCCTTCGTTCTGAAATTTATGGATCCGAAACTAATTACACATGGTATTTAATCAACTTCGGATATGTACTTTGTGCTGACTCACCCCCTTCCAACTTTTAAAACTTTGTATCAGTCAAGCCGAAGGCCTACATCAAAGGGGAGGCGAATTTTATTGATATGTGGTAACTTTCACAGGGGCCTAAGATACCATTTTTAATTATTATAATTAAAAGAGATCGGTTATACAATCTGTTTCGTTTCGGTAGATTTCGTTTCGTTTCGGCGGATTTCGTTTCGTTTCGTTTCGCACTTTACAGGTACCCAGCAGTTCATGCCCTTAAATACTTTAAAAAATTAAACTTATTTCTTAAATATGCATACATGTATTTGTACTTTAATAATCCATGTTTAGGAAATATTTTCATGTTATATATGTTAATCATATGTGTCACCATGCAATGTTAGATTGAAAAATAAAATAAATACATGTGTATATGCAAGCTAATGTTTCATTAGATTCTTTGCATTTGATTTTAATGTCAAGTTTCTTTTTCATAGTTGACGCAACAGATTATGAGATACAGATGAAACATGCAGGGAACCATGTAAATGATTCTGAAAGTGGCTACCCAGGTGCTGTTTAAGGAAGCTTGTAATAGGAGTGGAAAACCACCCAAAAACTATGTGTCTCAAAATGCCAGTAGAGACATAGAAAGAAGAGAGGAACTAGCTGGGATATCATTATGAAGAACCTAACCTCCTTGGAGTCAAGTATGTGACAAATTATTCATATAAATAATCATCCATGTCGCCATGATATCGAAATTAACTTTTTAACCACAAGAAATTTTAGGTACTGTATTCTTTTCCTACTAGGCTTCAATTCGAAATTTAACCAGCATTTTTCAATCGATTGCTTTTTTTCAGGAATTTAATAAACTAAGCACCCCTTTTATCAAAATAAATGAGAAGAAAGTGCAATATCAAAAACAAGATTGGAATTTCTTTCCTTAAACATTTTTAAATGAATTATCAGGCAATGTATCATTGGTGGGGTTCATAGGGAACATCTATGCAGCATGTACTCACTATCCAGAGGTCCTCCACCTACAATTTACAGCATTATGTGGCTTGAACCTTAAGACTTAGTGTGTATTTAATTCTCTCTCTCTCTCTCTCTCTCTCTCTCTCTCTCTCTCTCTCTCTCTCTCTCTCTATCTGTCTATCTATATATATATTTCTATTTACTCAATCCTGTGTGTAATCATGCTTAGCAACTATCCAGTATGTTTCTGTGTAACATATTCTCAGCCATGCGGATGTTTTTCGTTAGATGTCATTTTTCTCCCGACGAGTGAGGGGAAACCATCCCCTTACGAAACAGCCTGTAGAGAAATAAATGTTATGTGATTGAACTCCATCTGATCATCAATTTATATATATATATACATAATCCAAATAGAAAGAGTTGATATCACACAGTCAAACTAATTAAATAAAAAAGCAGGAAAATATGCAGTTCCAAAATATATTCAAATCGCTAGTGCTTTCTGGATTTTAACATCCATCCTCAGGTGAATACAAATATTGAATACAAAGTTGTTTATCTTATATTGTTGTATATGTATATCTAAAACATTTGGAGATTTCATCACAGTGGCTCATCACAAATTAACCCTCTCTCTTCTATATTTACACGGGGGGGGGGGGGGGGGGGGGGGGGGGGGGATCTGGTATCCCAATAATCACTCCTTCAAATTTCTATTATGTCTCCTTTATTTTACTGACATAAGATTTTACTACCCTCTCAATCGATCAGAGAAAGATCATAGTTTGTAAAAATACTTAGAATATCTGTTCGCACCAACAATATATTTGAAGGAACAATGCATTTTCTATCGTTTTTAAAACCACAGGAACTTTTCATCAATCACTCAGAATGGAAGACAGACTTGCATTGGCCAGTTCAAGTTGCTCTTCAGTTAGGATGTGTGAGAGTAGTTTAAGCAAACATCCCCCCATTTAAGAAATTATGTCATTGTGCTTCTGCACAACTAATCATAATCTTACGTTCTAAGTTTTTGTAGTATGTACCTGGAATATGTCAATATAATTCCATTTTTCTCATTCATAAGAGATTTACCAGTTATCTAAATATTACGTATGCAACTAATCAGAATGAAATGCTTGACATGTGCATGTGTAGGTATTCATATTGTAAATCAACAGCCAAAAATAATTTTAATTTAATTACCCTTTAATAAGAAAGTTGTGGTCATTTCAGTACCAAAAAATGAAAGAAAGCAATGCACGTTATGTGCATATGTCAATCTGTAATTCTGTTGATGTCATCCAACAGGTATTTGTATCATGTACATATGATTAGCATAATTAGTTTGAATTTCATGTTTGCATCATATATAAGAAAGCTGTGGATATTTTGAAATTGTCTAATCAAAATTTAGCACAATTGTGCATGCACATGCTGGCTAGTAATTTTAACCATACCAATTTGTAAGTGCCAAGACATACTAAAATCCTCAACTTCAGAAGAATTTAATGAAAAACATAAACATTATGGTCCTTGAAATATAGAAAAAATATAGAACCTTCAAAAGACAGGATATGCATATACTGAGTGTTGGCATTTTTGTATTACACCAATCTATAGATACACATACTATCTACTATGCTGTGATATCAACTCATTCACTTTATTCATAAGAAAGTTACAGACATTTTAGTATTAAATCCAATCAAAATGAAATTTTGCATGCATGCGATGTGCAGATTGGTCATTTTGAACATGCAGATCAGTTAATAAATATCTTAAAAATATCTTAAAAATAAAAATCTTAAAAATTACAAGTCTTAATTAATAAATGCCTACAATATGAATATTAAACAATCTCAAAGAACAACAAAAAATTTAGACTGATTCCCAAGTTAGTGTACCAAAATCCAATGCATGCACATTCAGACTAAAATACTATCTTTCTGCACATCCAAATGATATACATGTACGTACAATCATCTTAAAAAGATTGCATATAAAGGATCTCTTGTATAGTTATTGAGAACAGAGTATACCCTAAGTTCTGGGAACATAAATATAAGGAATCACTGTCTAGTTTGTCAGGGTATATGAGGTGATTAACAAATTAACATCAACTGAAAATATGAGAATTCATGCATAACAGCTTCACCGTTTATATAGTTTGCATGCATGTATCATGTTCATGCTTTTATGGGATCTTTGTGAATTATGTCAAGGATTTGGATGATTTGAATATATTATAAAAGTGGCAAGAATGAAAATAACATGTTCTGCCATATTTTTGTTTTCGACAGTTTATTTTATTTTTCAATGCGTTGTTTTACACCAGTTTTATAACGTATGCAATGCAGTGTACACCAGTTTTGGACAAATGAAATTGGCCTTTAGTTTGCTTCATCAATATACAGACTCTATTTCAATTGATTATATATTAATAGTGAGTCTCATGCCAGTATAAGGCAATATACATCTTTCTCACATAATCACTAGTTTGAGACCAACTCAACCCATGTGAGACAGCCATACAAGATTGTTCTGTCTTACACTGCTAAGACATATCTTTGCTTGTGATGTACATATGTATGTCGTATATTTTCTGATTTACATTACACGATAAAGAAAAATAGTTTGTATTGTTTTCTTCAAATTTCAATTTGATATATATTATGTATAGCTTTTTTATGGACAACCTTGGGTTTTGTACTTTACACTTATATTGTAAACCATTTTCAGGTATACTGAGATCTTCATACTGTGTAATTAATTTTTGCATATATTCAAAGAAGGATTTCAATAATTTTGAATTTTCTCAAAGCTCTTGAATTAAAGTACTGAACTGATAAAATGTGAGAAAAATAACACTTTATTATTTGCTCATGTGGGATAGGGAAATTCCACCTCTGGAACAAGATTCGCTGCTTAAGACTCAGCAAAGCCTCGTCCTAGACTGCAAATCTTGTCCCCTCGGTGGAATTTCCCTATCTCCCATTCATACGAATGAAGGATTCCATTTATCACACACATGCAATGCACACGTGATATCATGCCAATATATATATGCATTTATCACACATGTAGCAAGTTTCAATGTTAGAACACATCTGATACATGCAGTGAGTTTTATGTCAATATATATTTATCACACACATGCAGTGAGTTTCAGTGCCAGTACACATTTGCACACATGTAATGAGTTTCAGTGCCAGGTAACGCATTTATCACATGCGTGTAGTGAGTTTAAATGCCAGTACACATCACACAGATGTAGTGAGTTTCAATGTCAGTACAGATCAATACACATGTAGTGAGTTTCAATGCCAGTACAGATTTATCACACACATATATTGAGTTTCAATGTCAATACAGATTTATCACACACATATATTGAGTTTCAATGTTAATACAGATTTATCACACACATGTAATGAGTTTCATTGTCAATACAGATTTTTCACACACTTAAACTGTTAAGTGAGTTTCAATGTCAATACAAAGTGATCAATTCTTTTGAGAAGCCTGTAGTAACCAACCATGTTGATATCCAAGAACTTTTTAACATTGTTATCTCTTTCTAAAATATTCAAAGTTTATATTTGGATTTCAAAAATCTTTTGTCTCTCAATCAACACATTGAAATTTGGTTTAAAGCATGTTGAATTTAATTTCACAATCTTGATATGATTTAATTGTGATGATTTCAAAAATAACATTCCTACTCACCACCCTGCACCTCAGAAATTGAAATGTAACTTAGAAATAATGAATGCATTTAAAAAAAACAAGATTTAAAAACATTCAATATTTAAAATGATTGGACCAGTATTTCCTAATGTGAAATAATGTTAACGTGTACTGTGTTGTGCGGCGTGAAGACAAAATGTTAGGTAATAAAATAAGGTTATATTTAACAAGGAAAAAGTTTTTGAACAGGTATTGACCATATATTACACAGATAAGTTAAATAGGCAACTTAATAATTTTCAAATGATTAGGTCACTAAAAATCATTTTGGAAAGATCAAGGTCACTCAACATGTACCTTATATAAAAAAGTCAACCTTTATTTCAAAAGTTATATATCATTGTGCAAGTCATTTGTTACATGAAGTAGTTCAACTCCATTGGTTAGATGCAGTTTGGGGAAGTAATTACTAATATTCTTGTTATTGGATTTCACTCAAATAGAGACATCAACACTTGCCTGAGTCCCCACATACACAGGGTGGCAGTAACTTGTTTATGTGTTTGGAAAATGCGATATGTATATTACATATTTAAAGTTCATTTACATTTTGTTAATAGTAACTTACAGCAGTACAAAAATTTTAAAGCTTTATCTCTTCAATGTTGTAGACTATATTCAGAGGGAATGCAGATACTGAGGCACCCTAGCTCATCTAGGAAGTCGGGAAGAAAAAAGCGAGGTATTTGTATGTCATAATTTGTATTATATTTTGTTATTCCCAAGCAAATGAAGTTTAGGAGGGTATATTAGAATCGCCATGTCTGTCTGTTGGTCTGTCTGTCTGTCGATTTGTCTGTAGGCATAATTTTGGCTGTACTCATTTTAGGAGACTAGCTAATGGAATTTTCTTAAAATGTGTACACTCTCTCAAATCATAAAGACATATAAAAATCTGCACCTAGGGTTTTCATAATGATTGGACAAAGTTTACTTAATTTAGATCATTTTGTTGTTTCTTTGAAATTAGAAAAATTTTGAGCCTTGTTTGCTTTAACTTAAGGGTATGTCCTGACCTTAGCAGAGGGTCATTGGACAAGATTACAGATGTTTTTATGCCCCCTAGATCAAAGATCGGGGGGGATATTGTTTTTGTCCTGTCTGTCATTCTGTCTGAAACTTTAACCTTGCTAATAACCTTTGAACAGTAAGAGCTAGAGCTTTGATATTTCACATGAGTATTCCTTATGACAAGACCTTTCCGTGGGTACTAAACCTTTTGACCTTGACATTTGACCTACTTTTTGAGAAAAAATTGACATTGGTCATAACTTCTAAATGGTAAATATTAGAGCTTTCATATTGTACATGAGCATTTCTTGTGACAAGATCTTTCTACTGGTACCAAGATATTTGTCCTTTTGACCTTGGCCATCTTCAGAATTGGCCATTATCGGGGGCATTTGTGTTTCACAAACACATCTTGTTTGTCCTTGCCATAAATTGCAAGATGAGATAAACAGGAGAATAATATACTAGGTGCAGAGGTTGCTTGTGTTCAAATAATGTGCAACAACCAACATCAGATGATAATCATTTGGACAAGCTAGGTCAAGGTTTCTGGGTGTGCAATGCAAAATTCTTCTCTATAATGTAATTTTTTTATGAAATAACTTTAGAAAATTATACAAGATTAATTAAAATATGATCCAAGAAATGTCATGACCCTGAACACAAGTCATTCAGACAAGTTTAGGGGCACAGTTTAGGAGTTTCAGATTATGAAGTCTTAGAAATGTTAATATTCTAAGTTAGAGGTGCATGGAGAAGTCATACTTGACACAGAGGCTGCTTATAGCCAAGAAGTATGTAATAAACCTTATGTCCAGGTTATTTGTAGAGGGTCATGGTCACATGACTCAAAAGTCAAATGTTCTTTAGGCTGCATCAATTAAATGCTGGGATTTTGGACAGTCATATATTTTTCTGTTACTCTACTCAAAGTTTACTCATGACCAGACTTTTGGACCAATGTCATTTTGGGAAGGTCAAGCTCACTCAGAATATACACCTTATATATAAGGAAAAGTGCCTTATTTCATTAGTTTTTAAACAAGTATGGATCATAAATCGTGCAGATAGGTAATAGGCAAATGGCTTTCAGACAAAGGTCACTCAAGGTCATTTTGTAAAGGTCAACATCACTCAACATATACCTTATATATGATAAAGAAACCTTCATTCCAACAATATATCAACATTTATTGAGCATTGTGTGAATCATTTGTTATTTGAAATAGTTCATTCAGGTGAGATGTATTTTGGGGAGCATACATCAGTTTTATCAATATTCTTATTTTATATTAAATATCTATTGGTAGTTTAATAAAGGTTTAGGATAGAACATTTAAAAAATATATTATTGATTTGAAATCATTTACTTTAAGTTATGGTAAATGATAGAGAAAATGAGTTGGACAATCTTTCAAGAAACTGTTGTACAACTGTTACAAGTGATATGTACTGTCCATTCTTTATTACAGCCAATGTTCAGTGCCACACTTGGACCACTGCAGAAAAGGCAGCTTTGTAAAGACAATTTGAGACTTTCATCAAACTAGGAAAAACTCTGGCTCAGGTTGACTGTCTAAAATCCATTTGGAAGGAGAAATCGCTGTCCAGTTTAACATGGTGTCGTGGAAAGTTTGCTGTTAAAAATATTACTTCCTGGCAGAGGTGTTACAAAGAGTTAATCCAATTTTTATGCCCCCTCCATTTGAAAGAGAGGGGACGTATATATTGTTTTACATGACTAATTCGGTCTGTAGAGCAAATCTTGTCTGCTCAATATCTAATGAATTCTTTTGCTTGACTGTTTCCAAACTTGGTACAATGATTGCCCCTAGATAGTGAATGAACCATATTAATTTACAGGTCACAGGGTCAAGGGTCAAACTGGACACAGTAAGATATTGTCTGTTCAATATCTTGAGAACGCTTTCCTGACAGACATCAAACTCGGTATACTGGTTTCTTTTAAGAAGTAGGTGGTTTCTTTTAAGAAGTAGATGGTTTCCTTTAAGAAGTATATGTCCCATAATGTCTCATATTCATTTTGAAGTCACAAGGACAAAGGTCAAACTGTACATAATAAAATATTGTCCACTGAATATTTAAAGAACCAACCCTTTACCTGACAGTTACTAAACTTGGTACAGCGGTTGCCCCTAGAGAGTAGATGACCCCTACTGATTTCCAGATCCCAAGGTTGAAGGTAAAATTGGACATAGTAAGATACCGTCTGTTCAATATTTGAGAACCATTCGCTTGACAGACATCAAAATTGGTTCACTAATTTTCCTTAAGAATTAGATACCCCATGGATTTTGAGGTCACAAGGTCAAGGGTCAAACTGGACATGACAAGATATTGTCTGCTCAATATATTGAGAACTCTTTGCTTGACAGATATCAAATCAGGTACACTGGTTCTACCTAAGGAGTAGATAACTCCATTTGATTTTGAAGTCACAAGGTCAATGGTCAAACTACTACGGACATAGGTATTGCCTACACAATATCTTGAGTTTGCGTTTCTTGACAGACATCAAACTTGGTACACTGACACATCATAAGTGTAGATATCTAGTATTCATTTTAAGGTCAATGGTCAAACTACTCTGGACATCAGATTTTGTCCATTCAGTATCTTGAGAACCCTTGTTTGACAAACATCAAACTTGGTAGTCTGGTGCCGCCTAAAGAATAGATGGCTCCCATTGGTTTTAAACTCTCAAGGTCAAAGGTCAGGACTCAAATAACTGGTTATTTGAAAATATCTGCTCAGTACCTTTAGAGATCACATATAATGGTTGCCTCTGACTAATAGATACATTGTAACTTTTGCTACAGACATTCTAAATGATCATTTTCAATATTGTAATATGGAGGGCATATATGTTTCTTAAATCTTTCTTGTAAATGGTTTTGATACTAGTTTTATATACAAGATGTATTATCAGCATTTGTCATTCATTGTACACCATACATTGGTTCATTCAAAACTGATAAATATATAATCAACAGCAGTACACATGAAATAATTCTCCATCTATATCTTGAATTGAACAAAAAGTTTAATGGTATTCCAAGGCCTTATATTCATGTGCGATTGAAAGACTGAATGAATAAACTAAGATAATATAACAGTATTTAACTAAAACTAATTGCAGTTTAACACTAATGTACTTATAATGTAATTGATAGTACCACGCTCTTACTTGTAACTTGTTTTCATTTATATTCAATAGATATTTCAAGTTTGATAGCTAACTCAAATTTCAAATATGAATGAACATTAAGTGTCTGCTGTTTTAAGACTAAAGAGTAGCTTTATTTACATCATATGAGGTTTTTTGAGCTAAATTGATCAGCTTTGTATGCTTATGAAATAAATATGTACACCTATATTTTGCAGTTGATTGTACTTTGCTTTAAAGAGGTCTTAAAATTGGTGTAGTTTTCATTAGGTTTGGACTTCGCAAGTGACAAATTGGATTAGGAGTATTTTTACTCAGTGTCTTCTCAAATACTAATGAAAAATCAAGACAATTTAATAGAGTCTTATGAATTCAGTATCTCTTGATAGATTGCTGAAAGAGTAGTACGAAAGAAAAATCCTGAACTCTGAACGATCAGATTCATGATGGATACAGGGACATACAGTATTTTTAAAAGTCCTTGGTACAAGTTCTTCCTATGACTTGAGCAGTGTCTGTATTCAGATATTTAAAAAAAAAAGATCTTTAAAGCACTGTAGTACACTGTCATATAACCAGGAATATTTCCTTTATGGTCACCTTTAAATGGCCTTTGGGGTCGTATTTCGACATAAGGACATCCAGTATACAGACGCCTTTGAATGCAGCATTGGTTATATTACAAGTGTGACTGATAAGGAGCGCCAAATTAACAAAAACTCAGATAAAAAGATCAGTTCAATTATTACCCGTAATAATCAATTGACGTGCGCATCAAATCAATCATTGTTCTCATCAATTGATTAGGTGTTCACATCAATTATTGCGCCCATATATTAAATAATGCGCGCTGCCCATCAATTCAATGTATGAGAGCAATAATGGGTTTGCTGCGCGCATTTATTTAACTGATGACTGCAATACTTCAGCGCGGCATGTGATTTTGAGCTCCGTATAATTGATTTAATAATCTCTTTAATTCAATTGAAAATATCTTAATTATTTACAACGATTTTTGTACAAGAAATTAATGAGCACATCAACTCTTATATAGAGGGAAACACTTCAATTAATATAATGAATTCAAGACAGATCTAATTAGATAGTTGTTGTATCTAGAAGAAGTATTGCATGCATCAATTGAATAAATATCAATTCAATTGAAGAGAGCAATAATTAAATTATTACACACAGTAATTGAATTGAAGCGCGCAGTAATTGAATTAAAGCTTTTTTTAATTAAATTGTGGAGGGCATCATTTCAATTGTTGATATCAGTAATTCATTTGAAGAGAACAACAATTCAACTATAGCCTAATCAACTCATCAAAGTATTCAATGCTATAAAGAATTCAATCAATGCGCGCAATAATTCAGAATTGTAGATTTTAGTAATTATCTGAACATGTTTCATTGAATTGTTGCAAGCATCAAATGAATTGATAATATCTTCAAATAATTAAACTTATCTTGAATTTAGCTTCTTAGACTGAAAACCTTTTTCAAATCTTTTTAACATTAATTTCTGTTACAGAATAGTATATTTTAGTTCAACTGACAAAACACTAGACAGCCTCTCTCTCTCTCTCTCTCTCTCTCTCTCTCTCGCTTTCGCTCTCTGATATTTATATAAATTCCCCAAAAAGTTGTTTTTTGAGAAGTGGTTGAAACACTTGAGTTCCCTTTTAATTCCTTCAATCAACCGCCAGACTAAATGTAGTGACTTTCATGTAATATATCAAGTTTATACACTCTGTAGTGAGTTTCCGGTGTGTGTTCACATGTGACATCGTGTCGTAGGTATCAGGTGAAAATTCAATTTTGTTAAAGACGGATTTTCTATATTTTAAGTATCAGAGCAATATAAACAATTTAATCAATGCGCGCTAGAAATTAGAATAGTAGATATTATTAATTATTTGAAGAGATCTTCAATTGAATTGTTGCGCGCATCAAATGAATTGATATTTTCAAATGCTTAAAGATGTCTTGAATTATTTGAGTTTACGTTGATTTGGTGATTCATAGACTGAACACCTTGTTTAGATCTGCTTAATATTAATTACCGGTATTATATAATGAGACTCCCCCCGGAAAATTGGCTATATATAGTAAGCCCCCCTCCCCCGGAGGAGTCTGGCAATATAGTTAGACCCCCCACACCCACACCCACCCCACACTTATCAATAGTGAGCCTCCCTCCTTCGTGATTGGTCTGGATTTCCATCGGAAGACTGGCTATGGCATTTAGTGAGTCACCCCCTTTGAGGGGTGGCTATATCCCCTAACCCTAGTAGTGAAACTTCCCTACAATACACATACGTGGTTGGTTGCAATTTCATTAATATCTTTGATATATTGATTAAAGGGGTAAATTCTTTTGGCAGTCGTTCAACTACTGAATTGAATGCTCATTACGCTTATGAAGTATCATTTTTTAATAAGATGCATTTTGTTATATAGCCAAATTTATTTAGGGGTAATACTGATAGTTAGCCAGGTTTCCGGTGGATGTGGTAGGGTTGCTTTATAGCCAAAATTTCGGGGGGGGGGGGGGGGTAAATAGCTTGGGGGGAAAAGCTATTCTTGTACTCTGTACAAGGACACAATGCATGAGCAGACGAATACATTTACTGTATATGTACATTTTCAATATCCACTCTTCGTTTTTTCATCAGACCTTATTTTTATTTGATATTATTGTGTAACACAGGACATATTATAAAATCCAACTTATACTGTGACATAGAAAATGTTAAAAACGGATATTGAACCAGTATTCGTGATTCGATGAAAGGCTCTATATTGTCGAATAATAAATGAACCTTTTTCAAAATTTATGTCGGGGAAAAAAATAGGAGTTTTTCCTTACTTTTATACCAAACACATAAAAAAATTAGTTTAATCTCAATTTAAAAGGACTTTCATACAATGATAGACGATTAATAAAATGGTAAATAGAAACGTTTTAAATTTTCAACCTAGGACGTAAATATCCATCTGGATCCTCCATTATCCTAAATTCTCTGAAAGTAATTACTAAATGGCTAGGCATAAAGCAGATTTTCCGGAGGATGAACCTACTGAAGGGGGTATACGCTACAACACCAGGTGTCTCATCCCATGCCCCACCAGGGCTTAACCATGGACGCACTGAAGGCATAACGCCGGACTATTCAGACCCATTGCCTCTGAGGATTGGTACACGTCCTCCAACCCTTGCATCCACTCCTTGGTAGAACATCAAATACCTTTAATTAATATAACTTATGATCAAATATATAGGTTACAATGTGACACTTCAAACCGAGGTTCTTCTTCGGATATGAAGTCATTGAAATATGAAAATATTTATTGCTAAACACAACCTCATGCACTGGCCGAGAAGCCGAGTCTGATATAAAAACAAAAACAAAAAACTAGTTCTTTTAAAGGTACCAACTTTCCGGATAATATTTTGTGATAGACTGAAGTAAAACAATGCATAAAAGACTGGGATTTTATTTCAATAAACACATGTAAATTATAGCGAACAGGACTATTCCGTATACCAAAGTAAAGACCCCCCCCCCTTTACTTTAGTATCCGGAATAGTCCTGTTTGCTGTAAAGGGGGATACTGTAAAATAAAAATTGTTGGGTTTTGTTTTGTTTTTTTGAAAATGGTTGAAATGTTTGAGTTCCCTGTGCTCTCAATCAATCGCCAGACTAAATGTAGTGACTTTCGGGTAATATATCACGTTTAAACACTCTGTAGTGAGTTTCCCGTGTGTGTTCACATGAGTCATGTGACACCGTGTCGTAGGTATCCGGTGTAAATTCAATATTTTTAGAGACGGCTTTTCTATATTTCAAGTATCAGAACAATATACAGATGTCCCACATTACGTAAAAATGAATTTATATTCTGGTTAGCATAACTAGAACATAGTGTAGTGAGTTTCAGGTGTAAAGTCTTGTGTAGTGAGTTTCGGCATTATGCACGTGTGTGTGTGTGTGTGTGTGTGTGTGTGTGTGTGTGTGTGTGTGTGTGTGTGAGGGTCTTTTTCTTTTTTCTTTTTTTTTTGTCTGTAAACAATTCATTTGAAAATTCATATCGGTACTTTTGTAATTTGATATTCAGATATGGAACCAGAATTGACTTGCAGCGAAACTAGTCATTTCCTATAGTGAGGATAATTCTTTCCCAAACCAGTGGTGAATGTTTCTTCAGACTATCTCATTTATAATTAATTATATATTGTGTGATACCTGTAGATACACCTTTCCATAAAGAGCATGAATTAAAGGTTAAAGAAGCAAAATCCATATTCAATAAGCAGTTATTGTAGTATATATATATATATATATATACATCTATTAAGATTGGGTATGAAGGGAGGAAAAAGCAGAATCACACTAGTATATTCTATTCTAAATGTCAAGGCAAATAACTAGTTTTATTGTCTTCAACGTTGTACAGGAATTCAGAGGATGCCCCTAAAGCTGAATAGTCTTTATATCTTGAAAACTGAAAGCATTTTGTGAAACGTAGTAAAACAAAAGTTGTAGATAAAGACGATACCTATTTGACTATTACAGGTTTTAGGGGCCAGCCTCTCAAATTAAGGACCGAAAGAGGTTAAAACTATTTTCCAAATATATCAAAAATTAAAAATCAAAGTTGTTTGCTATAATGTTTTGTGAATTCTGAAGTCAGCAAAATGATCATTGATTACGTAATAAGGGATTTTTAGGGGAATAGTGTACGGAGCTTTGATGACTTGATATTTTGTGATGCGTTATAGAATATAGCTTGGTCAGAATGTAGCTCTAAACAATATGCCATCTTCAAAGTTTGTCTAACTTTCCCTTTTAAAGAATTAAAGTGATGGCCCCTTAAACAGAATATCCTATATATATTGAAAACTAAAAACACTTTGGTAAGTATTATAGAATAAAAGTTGTAGATAGTGACGGGACTTATTCAACATATCAGTATGTTGGGGCCAGCCGCTCAAATAAAAGGCGGAGTGGTCGATGATATTTTCTTAATATCCTAAAAACCAAAAAGAATTTGTTAACCATTTTCGAAGCAAAGTCGTTTGTTGTGACGATCTGTAGGTTATGACGTAATAGTTCCATTACAGGTCTTATATTATCTCATCGGAAATTGGACGGAAGACCTACTCGTTGCTCGCAACAAGATTGTGTTTAGTTATTATCATTATTAAAGTGCATAGAAATTCTCACCGCCATTAATAGCAATACCATGAAATGAGTTAATGCATACCAAAACGACACCCGTAATAAAAATTCTGCCACTCGCACTCGATGGTAGTCCTGTGGAAAAAAATCAGAAAAGATTTGTGTAGCAAGATTTTGTTTTCAAAAGAGCATATAGTGTACTATGATATGTTGATACGTTTTCAGATCACGATAATACAGCTCACGGAAAAGATGAACAGGTGTCCGCATGGGTTTACCTGTAAATAAAATTCTACCCTGCAGCAAAATCTCTACAGAAAGAAATGTGTCTGAACATAATTGATATAGTTGCTTATGAAAAATGTTACCATGTTACCAAATCCATAATGATTATTAAGTAAATTTGTAGGGAGTAGGGGGAATAACGCTGGAGTTTGAGGATGCCTTAAGTCCTTTTATTGATACAGGACAAATCCCTTGTCACGAACCCATATGTAATGCATGGCTTTTAGTGTGTATTTAAGTACGTACATAACTGATTAAAGACGGTTGATACAAAAACTATATACATCGTTGATTTATATAATTTGCCTTATTTTGGTTTTACTACATATAAATGTAGAATTCCGAGAGAAATATCAATAGACCCACACATTATCTATGATGTTAAAAAGTTAAACTGTGTTAACTTCCCGATATATATAAGTATCTCCAAATTATCTCAACTGAAATCATTCCGTCCCATAGATTGCATTCATTTTACTTATAAAACATTCATTTAGTTTTCATTTTCATCAATTTGAGAAGAACGTTCTATTGTTCCTAGATGTACCCTGCGATTCAAAGTTACAGAGTTCTCCTTTGTGTAATCTAGGAGGGTGATTTTTATATTGTGGGTTTAGAAAGACAATTGTGTTTTATTGTTGGCGTGCATTATAAAATAATAATCATCATTATCACTTGATTATTCTACTAAATGAAGTTACATTATTTATTGTGGATATATCTGATTTCGACATATACAAATTAAATAATAATATAATTTCATATTTAGTATAATTAATCTATTAACTTGCACTATTTATCTTCGAGAGTAACTTCGTGGTTTATTTCATGTAATCAGGGTTTACAGCATTTGTTTTCCCTTTGTTGTACGATTTGTTTTCTGCATGTCTTACCTTATATTTCATATGTTACCTGGGTAGTTGTGGCCGAATTTGACGCTTGCTCTGATAAGTTTTTTTGTACTTTACTATGATACATTAATCTATTTTTATCGTACAACAATCTCATCTACTCTCACGCTCTGGTGTATTTCATCATTGTAACATCCTGATTTCAGTCTACACAAGGTGTTGTTCAGGATAAGATTTAAGTTACATTTTTACTTATCAATACAAAGAATGTGCGTTTGTTTCTTCAGCATAAACAATATTGGCGTGTTTAGTATTGAGAAGCACAACCAATATGCACATCTGTACAATTTGGTAATGACTATGTTTTCTCCAGTTTGACCAAGATACAGATAACCGCATTATTACATGTAATTCAGTGTTTAAACTTTCCCGGGCACACATTAATTTTTTTTAATGTTACCTGATACAAATCCACACAGTGAATCAACCACACTGCACACCTGGCCAGGAAAAATCCAATGACGGTGACCTATTTTACAATCGATTTTTTTTCGCGACATTGTTGTTGTTTACTTTAATTGATTTTGCATAATATGGGTACATTTCCCCACGTATATACCTACACGGTGTCTTTGATTTAATGTTTTCTATGGTATCCATCTTCTGTTAATAAGCAACAACCATAACTTAATGCTTAATATATTACTTCCTGGTGAAAATTAAAAAAAATATAAATGCAAACAACTACATATTATAACACGCATCCAGAAACGAAAGCTGGCATTTAAATATTGATTTAATACGTCATTCTTAATCAACATGTGTTGTTTGTATTAGGCATTTTAAGTTGAGACAAAGGTTCATTTATATCGGCTAGGTACGAACAGAGTAGAAAAATTAGGAAGTTCATCAATATACACTTACTGGCACATGCCATCGCCCAATTTCTGCCCAGATTTATCGCAATGCGCCCTCTGGTGAGAGATTGGTCATCGCCATGAATTTCCGTTATTACAAATCGTTACTACGGGTGTGGTTAAAAAACGCGGACAGGAAAAAGGAACAAAATGGGAATATAAAGGGGCATTAGATGTGAAAGTGATGGCAACTATTCTACTCTAAATCTCTCAATGGCATGGGAATATATATCAATGACTAATAAAACATTTATTTTGTACAAAAACAAGAGAAACCTAATAAAACTACGTTCGTTAGCCGCTTTTAGTGTAAAAAAATATATATAAAAAAAAATATTGTTTTAGAAGACAATAATTATTTAAACCTCAAAATCACATCAATGTGTATGATTTTAGGTCAAAAAATGTTTGAAATAATCAAATACAGGCGTTTTATTACTAAAATATATAATGTAGAGCAATTTCATTGAATTCAATTTTCGGTGACAAGTTGACAGCTACCGTAACATCCCTTTGAAATGATTTAGAATAATTGCACGTAACGTAAATAAGATAACAGCAAAACTCAGGCAGATACGATTTTCTTATTGAAGCCAAAGAAAGAATGTATTTACCAGCGGTAAATCAATTCTAACTTTAAATTGATTAGGCATACAAAAATGTAGTGAGATGATTGTATAAACGTTTACAAGGCGTTTTATACAATTTTGTAATTTCCACATTGACAGGGGTGTCAGTGAGCAGCGACACCTTCGGGTATATAATGCAAAGGACACACATTCTGACACAGGGGCTTTGCCCCCTAGATCCCCCATGTCTTGACAAAACGTAATGCATATGAATTTTGCATATAACACAGTGTATGTGTGTACTTGTATTGATGATGTTACGACACGGAGTGTGATATGTATAAAACATCTATAATTCATGATCTTACTAAGCTCACAAGTTGAACATCTTGTGTTTCATTTGTGATTATTTTATTTTAAATAACAGAGACTGGGTGACCACAGCAGTCTAATCAATAGGAATCAATTTTTAACAGTGTATTTCTAATCTAACTACTGGTAACCTGTTATCACAACCAGGCACGCAATCTTGAGTGCGGTCTATTCAGATACTGGTTGTCAAACCGTACGTGTTTCATTTTATTTCCACGAGTTTAATGTGAATGTATTTCTAAATTAATGTAATACATGATTAATTCTTAATTTGGGCTTGTAGTTATCGCTAGTATCATCCTTTGAGTTGTATAAACTCTAGAAACATGTCAAGCGTGCTAACATATACAATGTATATCATGTAATAAACATTAGAATTGTCCAATTTATACTGCGTTTGTTTCGCAAAATCGAAATCAGCGGTGTTTCACAAGACCAACAAGTTTTCAGCAAGGCTCTAAAGGTAATACGTATGTAAAAGAAAAAGAAGTCGAAATCAACACAAGAAAAGATATCATCTTTACATACATTCATTGAACTTTTCGTGACCCATAGCGGCGCCGGACTTTTTTTTCCATTAAATGATTCAACAGTTATTCGTGTTTTAATTTCGATTGTCGAAAATATCTGGCTCTCACATGCAGTTTGTAATTTGGATACTCAACATAACAGGACTGGGAGGGCTAAGTTTGTACCTTTATCCCTTTTAGATCCACCACTGTGATTGGTTGCCATATTTATATCACTGGATCCAGAGAGGGAAGGGGGTTCAAGGGGTCCTGACCCCACCCCCTTCAGACTCAAACTTCATGTTATCTAATTTCAACGAGACTATGAGTCAAAATGATATGAAAGGTGGATATTTACATGTAATTGCATCATTCAAATTTATCAACACCAGTATACCATGATCTTTTCGTCAAATACAAGTGTCTCTTAAGAAGTCTTAAAAAGTATAGAAGAAACATAAAAGTTTTGTTTAAAATGAAAAAAAAAAGAAGAGACGAAGTGCCAGGAAATGCTCAAAATGCAGGATGTTGTACCATTTACCGCAGAGCTTCTGGGACCCCTTGCCTATTGGGAGTAACCTTTAAATCAACATTATTTAACATTCAAAATCAGTCTGCGTATAGCGACAACATTGACTAGAACTTGGGGGACAGGTAGTAAATTAACAAAGTATTTCCATGTATAAACTTTCTCACACCCCCCTCCCCCCGAAGATGTTATGTACACAAGCAAAAATATATAAAATAGTGTGGAGGTGGATAATGTGAAAAGTAGGTAAAAGATCAAATGCTAACCCACCCCCCCCCCCCCCTTCACAAATTCCTGGACCCGCGTATGAGTTGTAAGTATGGAGCTCAAACGTTAACTAATTATTTAGATCAGATTGTGTACTCTGTGGACTTTGAACTTTATGGTCTAAATCAAATACAAGGATGACTTTTAATTTTGAAGTTAATCATAAAGATCAAGAGATACAGATATTTCATATTAGCTCAGCCTTTATATATCATCACAACTTTATTAATAAGATATATACATGGAATATTTGCTTGTTACGGGATTTTGAATAAAATCTATTCTAAACACATTTTTATTTCAACCTAGATTAAGTTTCCGTTAAAGATCCACATGTTGCAGTCCTTTTGTAAAGGACAACAATTTGTTTATGAAATATTATTGATCTCGATAAACATTTACTTGCGCATACGCACCCCCTCATCCCCACCCACCCCAATATATAGGACCAGGTGCTACCCTGTTGCGTTCCAGTCTAGAAATAAAGTTAGTTTCAACAACGTTTTCTTCATAGCACCATTTGAAACGTACACTTGCGCATGCAAAGCCTGACTTCCATCGACATATCAAGTTAACATTGCTGATATATTTTCTATGTGGACCTCAGGGTCCACATAAAAATTGATATCCAAAAAAACAAACAAACGAAAAATGAAAAAAAAACCCTGGAAAACCGTTGTTTAGACTTCCCTTTCGACGATATTATTTGATGTATCCGGTACATCATTGTAAAAGTACGATTTGAAGAGTACAACCATTAAGATCTGTAGATATTTAAGAGATATTTACAATGTAAATTCAACTTCAATTGCACTATAGAACATTTCCGAGAGATGCATAATATTATAGGATAGTTTATTTCAAATCATTAAAACAATTTAAAAGTAGTAGGGCTAAATCATAAATTTGATATTACATTCTACACTGCATTTCCAGCAATAATGATTTTGAAAAACAAATCAAGTGGTTTCATTTATTCTTTCAAATTTGTCGCATATATATGAAGCATATATGTCTTGCACATCTATGTACTGAAATTTATATCGGCAGTATGCATATCATAATACAGTATTAGGTATATGCATGTTGAACTCGTGCCAATTTGTGTCGAACACCGCAATGAATTGCTTTCATTTTTTTAATATACATAAACATAAGTTGGACACGATTATATTGATTATTCAAGAACAGTTCAGTAAGAAATAACCTGTACGAAAATCAACGAGTTCACAGTAGTGAACCATTCATGGATTTAAGAAATAAATTCAATTTTAGGTATAGGCAAAATAATAAAATTTTGGGGGTATTTGTTTTGTCCGGATCATAACTTTTTTGTCTTTTGAAATTGGCAGTGTGTCGCATACTATTTCCTGTGATATTTGACATTGAACTTTTATGCAATGGTCAAATAGTAGAATAGTGGGGACATTTATTTATCCGAACCACTATTTTGTCTTTTAATAAAGGCCTTTGATATATAGTGTGTTGGTGAGTTCAATTTACTGTCATGTATTTGCAACACTGTTCCTTGGTTGAAATACATAATTTATACATATAGGCAAAAGGCATGTGCCGTAGGTCTTACTTTTCCACTTTAAAGATGATCCCTAAAAATGCACAAAAACCTGTGGAAATTGGATGGTAAGGCAACATTTAATATGCTGAAACAATTCTTTCTAGTATTTAGAGGGATTTAAATTCAATCTAAATAATGTTCCGTTTACACGATAAAAACAAATCCTCACCAGGGCTTAGGGTGCTTACTCCTCCTGGACCAATCTCTCACCAGAGGCCGGCGTATTACGCTACGCTACAACACCTCTGTCAACGTCTGAATGTCAAGAGTCTTGGCACAACTTACTTTTACCTATTGCATCATAAAATAATAATTTTACAAGTTTAAGTTTTAAGCTTTAAGTCTTAAATTAGGTTCACAAAAACAACAAATTCCATGATTATTCTAGTATTATTGAATAATGAATATTTATATAAACCTTTTAATTTGCCCAGGTGTCTCATATTTACCATCTGCTGCTTTTAAAAAAAATCAGACAAGTGTTTGATTTGCTTAGATATGATCATTACAGTTTGATATGTTAAGTTAGTTTTAGTACATTTTGATATGCTTTTTAGATGTTGACAGAGGTATTAGTGGAGCGTAGCGGGAACGATAACTCTGGGTAGAGATTGCTCCTCGACATCTCGTAACATATCAGGTATGTCCAGGGGTCCATGTTTACTCTGCTCTCGAACTGTAGTAATCAGAGGATTTCTGAGAGTATTTTCACCTTCTTCTTAGAAACAAAGTATATACTGTCATGTTTATATCAAAGAGGAAATCGCTCCTATTACAGTTAACAATATTGTATAGTAGAGCATTCATAGCTATTACTAAAATATATATTAATCTCAAAGCTTCTTAGGACTTACGAAATCAGATTTCACATGAATATTTTTTAAAAGTGTCATATAATAAGCATATAACAAGGTAGAACTTAGCGCGATCTTTGAAATAATCCAACGTGTAACCATTTTAAATGAATAATTGTTTATTCGGTATATACATACACAGATTCATACATGTACCTAAATACCCAGGATAACCCATAAAAGCTTAAAATTAAGCTTATTTACAACTGAGTCTTTCATGCACGGATATTGACGCTAAGGGGTACCCGGTTGAAACCCAGGCGTCCGTGTGAATGACCGCCATATCCTTTCGCATACAACCACTGCCGAACACGAAGACGGACATCGAATCGGAGCGGAGAGAAGCAAGAATGCTGCCTCCGCGCAAACCGTGCTATATTTTGATACGTTGATGCATGCATAAGTGTGCTCTGTTGTGATGAAGTAAAATGTGGATACCAGAAAAAGAAGGAAAAAAACCCGAAAGATGAGTCCATCATATTTGGCAGGCGAAAACATACTGTTGTGTTATATTTTATGTGGATCTCATGTTGTAATGTTACTTTGCATCTGTGTCTAGTGAGTATTGAAAACTAGCACTTATCATGAATTTAGACAACGATAATCATAAATAAACAACATTCTCATAATAAAGGAATCGCCACTATTATAGATCGAATCTGAATACAGAAAATACTAAAAATGTAGACCCCATATCGTGTTCATATTTTGAAATTGAAAAAAAAAAATATTATGATAAATGGATATACTGAAACGTTTGTTAGTATCTCGAAATACTGCGAACTTTTTATAGCAGACTTACTAAAGTAAATATCAATTTCACAGCTTTCCTTAGGATTTGATAGGCTATTCATGTTATACGAATGGATATCAGTCATTTAATGTGAGTAAAAGATAAGGTACAAATCTAAAAAGCATTAGAAGAAATAAGTGTACGATGCATAATGGTGTGATATATAGAGTATCAAATAATGTGCAATCGTCTGCTAAATTACATGGTATACATCCATACATTTGTCTTTGAAACAAACACGGTACTGTTACCATGTGATAAATTGTCATTCTACAAAACAAATATCTTTTGAATGGAGGGGAATGAGTGATTCCAAGTATCAGCCATTTCCCGCCGTATCATAACCACCCGTAGATGACATCTGCATGCAATCTTCATAAATCAGATCGTAGACTGAGTTAAACTGTGTTTTTACGTCTACCTCCTGTAATTGTGAACTGCGTACCACATGAATCATGAATACTATAAACAATAACACAACAAGAGTCGATCCAAAACACACGATTGGGACGATGACAGGAAAAGTTGACTTTTCCTCACGGCGAAATTTATCCGGCATTTCTACTAACGTCGTGTGAATGGTATGTGAACCTCTCTCCAAAGACGCTTCCTTTGTTAAGATATATTTTATAATTAATATTCGTCTGTTTGTATGTCTAATTGTACTGGTGTATGCGTTATCTAATAGGCGAGTCGTCCACAGCGTAGTGGTCACTATTAACAAACAAAGATAAATTATTGAACGTTTTAACCATCTAACAAGTTAAATGAAACAGGATATTATAGTATAAATCAAACCTTGATGGGTATAATCTCCCGTTATATGATGACATAAAGTCTCACAATGTTGAGGACATATTTTATGGTATTCTTTTCCATGAAGACCTTTTTTGCACGTATCACTGACTGCAATTGATACAATTGAATGTATTTGGACATACTATCAATAAATGTCATAAACATGAAAAAGGCGAAGATAATAAAAGATGACCAATCTCATAAATCCTACGAGAAATACAATAAACTAAGAGCAAAACAGTCATGGAGCTCTAGGTACACTGGAATTAAGATCGGGTGCCTATGAGTCTAGTACGGATTGTCTCTTTTTAATATTAATTGGTCGACAACATTGTGCTTATGACAATGAAACGTGAAATATCAAAATGATTCAGTGATTTGCATATTACAAGAAATGTCATGGATGAATTGTCGACCAGTCGATGGACAGTAGTGTACCAACACTGTAGATTTGATTAGGATTTGTGTAAGGAATGAATGAGAACGTTTTGTTCACAATTACATAGCAGACCTAAAAATTACAAAATAGAGGTAGATATATTAAAGCCGTTGCAATTTGAAAGAAAGACTATCGTTGTTAGACATGAATAAAAGTAAATGCAATTCATAAATTCAATTTATTTCTATGTAATAGAATAATGACAGGATAACATGTCGTCACCATATACACCAATTCATACCCAGTGTAGTATTGATAGCTATAAGTTTATAACAATAAAAGGTGGACATTAGTAGACTGTAAAGACATCTAAATCTCTTGTACATATTTGAAAGTGTCCTGAATATACATGTTGTTATTAAATCTTGAATGTTTATAATTATTGTAATAATTCATAAACTGATATTCGTCGACAGGGGATATTTAATCATCCTATGCACCCGACCCCACCTCTTTTTGTCCAGGGGACCGTGTCTGCATTTTTGTATGCTTTATAGGAGTTATGAGGTTGATCACTGATCGTTATCTTCACATTTGCATTTATCAATACTGATTTTAGTCCAAGATTTCGTTCATATAATTATAGCTATTTTCAGTGATCCTTGTTCAAACTCCGAAAATTGTACTTTTGGATTTGGAAACGGGGAAGTCCTAGGTACAAGTGTGTTTCAGGGAATGAAAACCACTTAAAACTAGCTAGACATGTGAACATTTCTCACTAAATAAAAATACAAGGACTGATAATTGCATGCTGAATTGATTTCCCGCTATAATGAAAGTATGAAAATAACGAATAATGATTAGTATCATAATTCCTATAAAGAATACAAAATTAAGAGTAGGTCAAACACAAACCCCTGGATTGGTTTCAGTCATATTTTGACGCCATCAGCAGTAGGTAAAATACCAAAATTTAAACCTATGCTTAGTATTCAGGGTCGTAGGATTGTGACTTTTATTAAAGTGCAAAAGCCTGTCGCGAAGTGAGACCTCTAATTTTAAACTCATAGCCGTAAGTGTAGTATTTCTAATCCATAAGATTTGAAGTAATATCAGGTAGCATACATGTTCCCCTGCAATATAAAAAAATACATTTGTTTACAAGACAACCGATCTCATTCCACAACTACAAAGTACGAAATTTTAATGTTGTACAGGTTTGTGGAATACATTTCTATATTCAATTTGGTTAAGAGATGGTGTCTAGAATGATGTCAATTCCAGCATTTACTTCGACCACAAAATGGGAAAACAAACAAACAACGAAGAAAACAAATGTTGATCAATCTTATCAACCTTAATCGTATAAATCACATCTCTAGAAAGGATTTCAATTGTACACAGTATCAATTAATGTCATTTTAACAACTCGCTGAAAGGAAATTAGAATGAAACCTGTTGTTCAAACTTCCTGGTGCTTGAATTTCAAAGTGCAGATCGGAGAGATAAAAGACATAAATAGGTATGATCTCCAATATTACGCACAATTCAAAGTGCATTTAACAAAATTCACGAGGGATTTAATTGTCGTTCATTTAGCAGTACACATATCAAGGCCATTTGAGAAGAACAATGCTTAAATCACTTAACTGCACTTGTTATTTTATCTTAGAAATATTCAAGTTTCAATCATTGGGATTTATGCTTTTGGTGACAACATTGCATGTAGTTATCCAATACATGACACAACCTATTCATATTCCTTGTTCACTCCAAATAACTACAACTACAAGATGTTGATATAGAGCAAAGAGTGACACCGGATAATATCGTATGACTTTTGTTTTGTGCACACATGAACGGGGTGATTTCAGCTTCTTTATCGTTAACTCCCCATATTTATGTAGCAATATTCCATTATCACCTGCACAAGTGATTCGATACACAAGAGCTTCTCCGCATGGTCAATTTGTTTTAAAAATCGAAACAGGCTATTGGCAAACAAATTGGTGGTGCAGGAGGTTCAACAATCTCGTTTCAAATCAGCACTTCACAAATTATGTGGTCGTTATAACGACATAGTTAGACAATACAACTTACATGTATCATTGAGTTAAAACCTGTCTGACTTTCACACAGATTTTTCGGCCGCTCTTGGCACACTCATGTTGACTACGAATAACTCCGTTTACTTGATCAAGATATAGTTCTCACGCCGTGTGTGATCGGTCGACAGGGGATGCTTACTCCTTCTAGGCACCGGATGCTACCTCTCATATGTTCAGGGGTCCGTGTTTGCCCACTTTTCTATTTTGTATAGCTTATAGAAGTACAAGATTAATCACTGTTTGTTATCTTCACCCGTCATTATAAAACGAATGAACGACATCAACAATCAAGCCTACAGTTTATCGTTGTAATACCTTATTTTCAAATTAGTTTGCTGAATAAATTCCAGCGGTTTTAAACCAGGCATTATATTATATTTTAACAAATGGTCACAAGATTCAAGACCTGTTCATTGCCATTACTTTCCGATAGCGTAATTGATTCTGAATGTGAAACACTATGATTATATCCCCACAAACGATTTACACACTACAGAATCTTCCAAATCTGCTTTGCACTTCGATTTAGACCACAGACACTAATGTGGATGATGGGACTATTGAGTCAGATTTGGAAAGGATAACCCGCCGTAGTTCAGCGCTTCCCCCTTGTTGCAGGTTCTTGTAACGCTCAAGTTTCTGGCGACCGGAGGATTTTATTCTCTAATTAGAGACATATTTTCTTCTATTTCCCCTCCTTCAGTCCGAAGAGTCGTCCATGATGTTTGCCAGTCCTTGTGCCAATTGTGCAGACAGTTCATCAAGATGCCGGGAGTAAATTTACAAGAAACAGTCAAATCCCAGTTTTACGCTAGGCCTAGATGGTCTAGCGGTCTAGCACGCTGGTTACATGCTGCTAGGATATGGTATTTCTAATGGTCAGCAAAAATTTGAATGTCAGTTGTCGAGGTACATTGGATGTATATATAATTGCTGTTATAAAATTCAGAAATTCATTTCAAAATTAAGGATTATCTCCCTTATGCATAGCTCTTATCCTTGGACGAATTTGGCTCCACTTTTTTTGGCACGCTATTTTTGGCTATATCTAAGTTTAAAACTTCATAGTTATTTCGGATTTCAAACATTTCGATTGAGCATCACTGAAAAGACATTATTTGTCAAAATGAGCATCTGGTGCATCAAAATTGGTACCGTATAAGTTTTACATATAGAGCTCACAATGCTTTGTTATGCAAACAAGGTTCGTGTCATGTTTTTTGTTCATATAAGTAAAATATACTTGTAAAGTTTTGGTTCAAGCAGATTTTTTTTCATATTACAAGTTAATTTTGAACACAATTAAACAGTTTTTAGGGTTTTTCACATCTCATTTTGTTTTCAAAATAATTTCTATAAATGAAAAATTATCATGAGAGACATTAAAAATTAAACAAGATACAATAAATAAATCTAGTTAGCAATCTATAAGTATTCGAAAATATGGCACGGACCTTCTTTACATAACAAAGAATTTTGAGTGCTGTATGCAAGGTGAAAATAACGAACAGTGATCAATCTCATAACTCCTACAAGCAATACAAAATAGATAGTTGGGCAAACACGGACACGTGGACACACCAGAGGTGGGATCAGGTGCCTAGGAGGAGTAAGCATCCCCTGTTGACCGGTCACACCCGTCGTGAGCCCCATATCTTGATCAGGTAAACGGAGTTATCCGCAGTCAAAATCAGTGTGCCAAGAACGGCTTAACAATCGGTATGAAACACGTCAGACAGCATTTGACCCAATGCGAGGTTCTATTGACGAACTAGATCGTTATAACGACCATAGAATTTGCGAAATGCTGACTTCAATCGAGACTGTTGAAATCCCTGTATCATCAACTTGTTTGTCAGTAGCTTACTTCGATTTAAAAACTGACTATACCCAGAACAAGCTCTTGCATATCGAATCAGTTGAGATATATAAACATCATATGCAGGTGATAATGGAATATTGCTACATAAATGTAGGAAGTTGACTATGGAGAAGCTGAAATCATCCCGTCTGTCATACAGTTGAGCTGTCAGTTTGCCGTTAATGTCTACTTTCAATAAAATATCTAAGTATGAAGCAGAAGTGGACGACTCTGTGGTGTCCTTTATTTCGAGCTCACAGGGATATATCAAATCGACATATGAATGAAAGCTATCATTGTTAATAGACAAAAGGTCATCGATATATCTAAAAGTGTAATTGAAGGTCACAGCGAGAGATTTTTTCTTTTCACGTAGAAGTTTTATAATAAATTCTGCTTCATATGAATATACTTGTGACTCAACGAGTGACACTTAAATTTTGGTTGACCATTAGAAATACACTGTACCTTAGTTCAGCAATTGGAAAAATGAAATTTGAAAATTCTTAGCCCAAATTGTGGCCATGAGAATATACATACTCAGTAACGCATCACAAAGTGAAATGTTGAAATGCATCAAACCATGATATACATCATATTTTACATTAATTTATATAAAGCAAGTACATATTCCCAGCCATACTACATACCTTGTCTCGATTGTCTTGTTTATTCCCATATTTTGTAGCAAGATTCCATTATCACCTGCATATGGTGTTTATATCTCTCAATTCATTCGATACGCAAGAGCATGTTCTGTGTATAGTCATTTTTGTTAAATCGAGGCAAGCTACTGACAAGCAAGTTCATAGTACAGGGGTTTCAATAGTCTCGATTGAAGTCAGCATTTCGCAAATTCTATGGTCGTTATAACGGTATAGTTCGTCAATACAAGCTATCATTGGTTCAAATGCTGTCTGGCGTGTTTCATACCGATTGCTAGACCGTTCTTGACACGCTAGTTTGGGCTGCGGATAACTCGTTTACCTGATCAGGATATAGGGCTCACGGCGGGTGTGACCGGTCGACAGGGGATGCTTGCTCTTATTAGGCACCTGATATAACCCATGTTGTATCCAGGGGTCCGTGTTTGCCCAACGATCTATTTTATATTGTTTATAGGAGTTATGAGATTGATCACTGTTCGATATCTTCTCCTTTCTATTACAAATTTTGTCAAAATAATAGCACCATATATTTTTCCAAATAATAACATTTTCTTTCTGTAGATAAAAAAATTAATATACAATAACAGTCTGCCTATACAAAAAAGGCAAAGTTTTACACACATCTATTCTTTTCTAAACCTTTATATATATGTATATTAATAGGAGAATGATATAGTAATGCAGATACCTACATCACAGGGATGAAAAAACTATGGAAGATGAAAAAATCCTAAATGATATGTGCAATGTACTTGTAAAGTCTCACTCTCAAATGATATGTATTCTTCTACACATATATAGCATATATACCAACCCTATGAATCACAACAGAAGAAAAACTAGTTCTAATTGTAACGGAGATCGTTACGGATGTTTCAAAATCTTCATCCACCACTAAAGTAGTGGTGTCACTGTGCTTTAACAGAACAACTCATCTTACATTTGAAGTTGTTATTGTATGAACCTATGATGTCTATATCATTCCATGTTTTCTTTCATAAGGAAATTTATCGATTATTTAAATATTTGTCAATCAAAATAAAGTCCATGTGCATGCAGATTGATCATTCTGACCATGCCAATCAATTGGAACTGTTATACATTAAATATCTAAGATGAAAGGCGACGAAAGAGAACAGTGATCAATCTCACGACTCCTATAAGAAATACTATGTGGGTTGGGCAAACACGGACCCCTAGACACACCAGGGGTGGGATTAGGTGTCTAGGAGGAGTAACCATCCCCTGTTGACTGGTCACACACGCCGTCAGCCCTATATCTTCATCAAGTAAACGGAGTTATCCGTCAATAATAAGAGATAACTTTCAAACGATTTCATTGAATAAGAATACCGTGGGGGTCAAGGGTTAGAATAGACCCTCAGTACTCCTTGCGTATATTAGAAGGCGACTAAATGGGGCGGACGTTCGGATGAGACCGCAAAATCCGAGGTCCCATGTCACAGCAGGAATTGGATGATAAAGATCCCTCTCTCCTCAAAGGCCATAAGCGCGGAGCATAGGCCGACATTTTGCAGCTCTTCACCGGCAGTGGTGACGTCTCCATATTAGTGAAATATTCTCGAGAGGGACGTTAAATAATAATCAATCAATCAATTCAACAAGATGCCCATAGGGCACATCACTCACAAGCTTTGGTACGGAAATACAGGTCTTGTTGCATATCAATATGATTAATCATGACCCTGTTGTTCTTGAGAAGATTTTTATAAAATTAATCCTATATATCACCATTGAGAAACTTTGATACACTATTTTGGTCCCGCACTACCCCAAAATACCATGATCTAAACAAAACTCGAATCTACACTCTGTCAGAAAGCATTCATAAAAATTTCACTTTTTCTGGGTCAGTGGTACTTGAGAAGATTTTCAAATGATTTCTGCCTTCTCTTAGGGAAGCAGGACCCTTCATTTGAATGTAAAACTTATACGGTACCAATTTTGATGCACCAGATGCGCATTTCGACAAATAATGTCTCTTCAGTGATGCTCAACCGAAATGTTTGAAATCCGAAATAACTATGAAGTTTTAGATCTAAGTATAGCCAAAAACAGCGTGCCAAACAAGTGAAGCCAAATTCGTCCAAGGATAAGAGCTATGCATGAGGGAAGTTCAATCCCCTTTAACCTAGAATAATTTATTCCCCTTTTTATTAAAAATAGGAATGGTGGTTTTTGAGAAGAATATTTACAAAAACATGCAATACATCTGTACCACTTCGTGTGCTTGAGCATTTCTGAGAACACTCCCAGACAAAAGAAGTAGTGGCGAGAAGAAGAAAAGGACGAAACAGGATAAAAATCAAATACCTATTGCTCTGTACATGCCTTCTTCTTCATTTTAAATTGCAAAAAGATCATTTTTTTTCTATAATATTCTGCCTTTGTTTGGTATGCCCCCTTTTCTGTATGAAAGGTTACGATTTCTTCATCCTCCATCGTCTTCCGTCTCTTTGAGGTGGATGGTGTTGTCAATGGACCCAAGTCAATGACCTGACAGTTCACTGTTGCACTGGAACTGGCTACAATGATACATTTACAAATTGTAGTACATAAATCATGAAATAGAAGTACACGTTTTCAATTAATAGCAGGTTCTGCAGCAGAATGGTTGCAAAACATAATTCTTCATAGAATGATTTCAGTTAATGTATTTTGTAAATGTTTAACTCCTCTCGCCCATTGGTTCAAGAGAAAAAGATTTTTAAAAGAATTTCCCTACATATTCGCATGTAAAACGTTGATCCCCTATTGCACCCACGGCCTACAACCATGGATCATTATTTTAACAAAATTGAATCTGCACTATGTCAGAAAGCAGTCGTGTAAATTTGAACTTTTCCGGTCCAGTGGTTTATTAAAACGATTTATAATTACCCCACCCAATTTTTGCATTTCTGTAAGTATTTCCCCTGTTAAAGGGGCATTGACATTCCATTAAACAAACTTGCATCCCCTTTATCCATGGATGACGTGTACTAAGTTTGATTGTCCGGTGGTTCTGGAGAAGAAGTTGAAAAAAGTTTACAGACAGACGGAAGGTGGACCACGAGCGATCATAAATAGCTCACTTTAGCTTTAAGCTCAGGTGAGCTAAAATAAATATATGTACATGTTACAAGTAAACCTTTATGGATTATTTCATATTTAAATACATGTGGAGATAATCTCAAATGAGGAAGCATGTTGCTGTGTCACCTCATTTGGCACAGAGTAAAGTATCACTGCAATGAAAAATAATATTAGTGGATATAAATTACGTTCCATCTTGACAATGTCATGATGCAATTTCTGTTGAGCAACTGTACCTTTATGATACTGTTTTTATAATAGTACAAGTTTCAAGTTTGTTTGCTAATGTATGGTTAAATGTACATTGTACATTTGTTGTAAAGTGAAATGTGGACTGTTTTTTCAATGCATTTTTGTGACATGTATAAAACTTTGGAAAAGACACAATAATTGAAAAGAAAATTACACGAATTATGTCAGTTAAGAGTTGCAAATAAATTGGGCCAAAACTAAACATATTTTGTTGATTTACATGTACTCCAACATGCAACTTTCAAGGTTGGACATTTTGTATCAAGGGAGAGACTTTGGTTTGCTAAATGAGAATCATCCAATACATCATGAACATGAATAATTGTTAAATATGAAAATTAAGTTTGGTTTGCTAAATGAGAATCGTTCAATAGATAATAGGCATGAATGATTGTTAAATATGAAAACTAACTTTTATTTTGGGATGGGAAGATATCAAGATTTTTTTCCACCAAGTCCTTAACAATTATTTGGCATGGATGAATATCATACATTGGAGTAATGTATATCGTATAATGTTTTTATACTTGGCCTTACTAACTGATATAATTTAGTTATTTGTCTGTATTTCTTGGGTATACCCTGCAACACAATTTGCTAAAATAAGAGCAAAATTATATCAACCAATGGATACATGTAGTAGAGGTAGTTGGTTGTTAAAGGTGTATTTACCATGTATACAACACATATATGTTACGCAGTTGTGTTAAGTAGGGCCATAGAAATATGTCAGAAAAAAGCGTTAATAAACAGATCAATTTGTAACAAATTCTGTAAACACAACCCTTTCATATAAAAACAATATGTATATATCATTAAGTGCAGATTGACCTCTTTTCACCAGACCGACAGTCTCTACATCAAATCTTATCACGTGATCAAATATCAAGATAAAAACGTATCGTGTATGTATAAATCGTTGAATTGGCACGATATCCAGATATCAATGCAAGTTGAAGTTAATATAACTTCAAAGCATATTAATTTCTTAATTTGAAAAGTGCTGAGAGCAAGTTTATTGTGACTTTTAAAATGTCTAATGTTTGCATTGAATATGCAAGATGCAGCGAATTTTGCACATACGAAGTTGAATCTAGCATGAAAAACATATTTTCTTTTGAAGCCAGAACTTGCTCTCCTAACTTTTCTTTGGCACTGAAGTTCACATGTCACATAAATCAAACATTTTTTCACTTAAAAACCTCGGGGTGTCGTGCCAATGATGAAATTTTTATGTACGTGTAGATTAGGGGCGATATCAAGATCACAATATAATATGGATATTACTTTAGCATGTATGCTATATAAAGAAGAAATTGAAACTTTTTCAATATCAAAGACAATTAATATAACCCATTTGACAGAAACTTTTACGCGATTGCAGTTTACCGTTTGACAGCGGTGGTAAATAACGAAACACTATTTTGACATTTCCAACTACAAAAGGACTGTAGATATGTACGTCATGACCTTCGTCATGACGTATTTTTCATTGTGACGTCGTGCAATGTGCCAGTGCGGTAAAGTAGATTTATGTACAGCAC
This sequence comes from Ostrea edulis, assembly GCF_947568905.1. Lineage (NCBI taxonomy): Eukaryota > Metazoa > Mollusca > Bivalvia > Ostreida > Ostreidae > Ostrea > Ostrea edulis. The sequence goes on from NC_079170.1 coordinate 40,918,038, forward strand.
TGGTATTAAATTTTTTTTTATAGGGAAAGCCTTAACTCAACCGCGTACAATTCGAACAGTCATGTACACTATATATCTTCCTCTGTCATGTCCTCCAGACAGACCACACAATGTAGGCCTGTCCCCTATTCCATCAATGATATCTGCCTCCACTGGAGTGGGCGAGGGAGGTTTAGGTTGTTCACCAGTTGCAAGTCGCCTGATGGCATCCGCTTTCTCCTTTGCTGATTTTTTTTTTACATCAGTATACTATAAAAAATGGAGGTGTTATGCATATTTGATATTTAGCAACAATTGTGGAGACATGCATATACATATGTATGTATATTACATGAACATATATAGTAGTAACGATTCTGAGGATTTTTTTTAAATTAGATACCCTGATTAAATGTTAATATAAGCATACTTTGTTTTCGTACTTCGTCTCCCGATCTCCCCAAACAGAAATTACACCAGATTGCACACCCTCCCCTTCCCTCAATGTATTGCATAATACGGAAGAGGAAGCAGAAACATTTACAGGCATTATGACCTGCATTTTGTGCATTGACGAAAAAGATGTAGAAAAAAAAAAAACATTAATGTAGTCTATGTCATCATTGTATATGATACAAAATAATGAATGTTATTATGTTAAAGTACTAGTTGGAAAGTTGAACATACCCTAAAAGATGGGCTTAATGCAATTTCAACCCCCACTCCCTCACCCCCATGTCTTACCTCTTTGTATCATGTTCGAGTATTGTTTCTTGACCTCTTCAATACCCCTTTGACTGGTTTCAGACAGTCTTAATAATACACATACATCGAATTATTTCAAAGGTGATATGGGAAGAAATGCTATTTAAGAGAAGCTGTCAGTAATCATGGAACATTTTTTGGAAAGTACAAAAAAAAACAATATTGAAAAATTCTACAATTTTATGCAGTGTTATTGATAAAATCATTGAAAACGCATGTGTGAGTCACTTAAACTCAAATAACACAGATTTATTGATCACTCTGTTGTTACCATGATAACAAGGACAAAGTCCTTGAAAAAACAGTGAAATATACCTCTTTAAAGTTCAAAATAAATACAATTAAGATAATAAGATGCATATTTTTTTTTGAGTTTAAGGTAAATGAAAACGGCTTATATAAAATTTTGTTGATTTGCCATGGCAACCAACATACTTTGCATTGTATACAGTCAAAATTTTCAATAAAACAATAGATTTTTTAGCTATTTTTTTTTTCAGAAACGCAACCCAATGAGACGAGGTCTTTCACATAGAAATAACAAATGCTAGATATTTATTAAAAAAAATCCAGTTAAACAACTTTTAGTTTTTTGTTACTGACCTGACCAAAAACACAATTTTTCATGTTCATCTATATTTTCGAAAATCTATCTAATTACTAGGTTACAAAATTTGCCTTCTGGGTGCATCAATTACTTTCTAATGACATGCTAAATTCTATTGAAACTTGTAAATGACCTAGTCCTACAATTCCAAGGTCACATACACTAACCAATGACCTTCATACATGAATTTAATCAGTTGACCTAAACTGCATTTGGATTTGATTTAAACATTTATACCTTTATCTACTAACCAACCTGTGTATTTTTATAAAAAAACAATCACATATTGCTGTGGTTTATATATATATTATGGTATATATAATGGGGGAGAGAGAGAGAGAGAGAGAGAGAGAGAGAGAGAGAGAGAGAGAGAGAGAGACTTCCACACATATATTAATTAAGGTTGTTTGATGGGTTCTTGCAGTGCATTACTATCAATTATAACTTCCATATTATCAGGAAGATAAATTGAATAAAGCTCAATATGGAAAGTTAATATAATAAAGAAATATCAGGAAAAAGATATAAATTTCGGAAACTTAAATGAATCACAAGATTATATTTTCAAAACTTTACAAATTTATTTTTCAAACTCATGTGTAAATAAATACAATGCTACTTTGTGGATAATATACTATTAAAAAGTATCAACTATTGGAAAATATGCATAGCAAGTTCATAGTACATAATTAAAATCACCTGGCTCGTTCAGTTTACTATGGGGGGGGGGGTGCCATTTGATACATGTACATGTAAGATGCTGGAATAAGTAGGTCTCAAGCATTTCTATATCGAAATATCTATGAAGTGTATTGTTTTATTACATTTAAAATATGGACGTGGTCTAAAATAAATATGAATTACAGAATTTGTATTTGGAAAACTGGTGTGCTATACTCAGCCAAATAATGATATATAGGAATGGGATATTTGTTAGAGGATCTACAAACAAAGTACCCCCTCCCCCTTCTCCCTTCTAATCCGAACAACAGTCCACATCTATACGTAACCGCTATTTTGAAATACGAATTACATTATAATAGAAGTTACATTGGGCATTTGATAGAACATAAATTATTTCACTGAGAATGAAATACTTTGAATACACAAAAAAGTGCGTCAAAATGCATGCTGAGTATGGTGCAATATGTGGTGAAAGTGTGACGTCAGCATTCATCCTGATTGAGTGTAGAAAATGATGTAGATATTTTTGTTAAGTGGATCTTTGTTTTTTTAAAGAGAAACAAGTGTTCTATAAAAGATATACTTCGAATCTTAGTTCGTCAATACAACCTCGCATTGGGTCAAATGCTGTCTGACGTGTTTCATACCGATTGTTAAGCCGTTCTTGGCACACTGATTTTGACTGCGGATAACTCCGTTTACCTGATCAAGATATGGGGCTCACGACGGGTGTGACCGGTCAACAGGGGATGTTTACTCCTCCTCGGCACCTGATCCCACCTCTGGTGTGTCCACGTGTCCGTGTTTGCCCAACTATCTATTTTGCATTGTGTGTAGGAGTTATGAGATTGATCACTGTTCGTTATCTTCACCTTGCATTTACCAGTGTTTACTATCAATTTACTATTTGTCATTGAGACAGTTTGTATGAATTTGGAATGATTACATGGATTCTAACTTCACTATTAACTAACATGTGAAATTTAATGCACAGGAAAATAGGCAAATTTCTAAATATCCTTTCAAATTTCCTAATAAATGAATTCCTTAATTACCATCCAGAATTGTTTATGCTAAGTGATATCCATTCATTTCTTCCTTTAATTCTATAGAGTTCGCATCAAGGAAGATAATAATTGTGTAAAATAGTAGGCACTAGTGTAGAGTTTTGAGACGTTTTACAAAAAAGGGTAAATTGTTTAACTGTTTGTATTTACTATATTGGTAGTATAAATAGCTGTCTTAAAAACAGCATATAGAATCAATATCAGTGCTGTTGCGTTTTAGAGAAAATAATGTCTAAAAAGAAGTCATAAATGCTTTTTTTTTACCTTAATTTATGACTTATTTTGAAAAATAAGCAAGAAAATACAATTTTGTTTTAATCATAGGTACGATAATCCAAGTGCTTTCTTGAATTTCCATTCATTGTACATTGTTGGGAAATTGTTTTATTAGAAATATTTGTGAAAAGATTAAAAACTCAACATCTAATGAAACATGATGCGTGGTTCCAGTAATTTTCAGTTTTTTAAACATTTACTATCATCATACACAAAAGTGTGAGAGTTTCCTTAAGATTTGTGATTTTTGCACTTTCCACTTTTTAAAAGACAATTCTCAATGGTTAGTGATAGCTTCTCTTACAAACTATATGGACTTTTCATTTAATAGATGATTTTAGTAATTATTACCATATTATATACATTTTTAATAGAATACAATCAACATTTATCTAGAATAAAAAGAACAAATGATAAACCCCACAAAGTAAAACCTATACGGTACCCAGTTTGATGGACCAGAAGCACATTTCGACAAATAATGTCTCTTCAGTGATGCTCAAGCCGAGATTTTGGAAATTCGAAATAACAATATAATTCTTTATTGATGAAGACATATGTCTTATGGCATACATGTTTACAAAAATAATAAACAAGTTAACAATTGTATAATAAACTTGTAAGAGCTAAATGGAAGACTAGAGTGCCAAATACTGAAGCCAAATTCATTCAAAGATCAGAGCTATGCATGGGGAAGATATAATTCTTAATTTTGAAATGAATTTCTAAAGTTTATCCCAGCAATTAAATATACATCTGTATTTTCAAGCTAGCAACGAAGTTCTTACATGTAGCTACTGGGCTGTAGAGACCCTCGGGGACTAACAGTCCATCAGCAGAGGCCTCGGCCCTGTGGTCCTGATGTAAAACTTATACGGTACCAATTTTGATACACCAGATGCGCATTTCGACAAATAATTCATTTTCAGTGATCCTCAATCTAAAATACTGGAAATTCGAAATAACAATAAACTTGTAAGAGCTAAAAGGAAAACTAGAGAGCTAAAAACTGGAGCCAAATTCGTCCAAGGATCAAAGCTATGCATGAGGTAGATATAATCCTTAATTTTGAAATGAATTTCTATATTTTATCCCAGCATTCAAATATATATCCGTATTTTCAAGCTAGTAACAAAGTATAAAGATAAAACTACACCATTATCTGTATAATATCCAGAAAACCATATTTTATTGGGAATGGAAAATCATTCATTTCCCATAATAATAAGGTTCGGTACCATATATCTCCTGGAAATATTAGATGTATATCACATACTTGTAAGTGGATAATTTATGTGTTTTGTAAGTATATGTAGCCACTTACAATAGTTTAAAATGTATTTTAAATTTCGATTTTATTTAAATGTTAGATATTTTGTACAATCATTTTTTTTAACATCGGTACTAAAAAAATCTAATATTGTTTAGTATAACCTGGTATTTTTCAGAAGTAGGTAGGTATTTATAAATGCACACTAAATTCCATTTTTGCATTAAAAAATCAATAAATAAATAAAAAAATTCTAGCAGCGTCATTTACGGATGGTATATATGTCTCGGATTCAAGTAATTATCTTGTGCTTTATTTGCAAATATACATGGTGTGTTTGTGTATTCTGTATATGGATGTACACATAAACGCATTCGATGTTCATTAAGGCTGGGTATATATACCACAGGAACCGGTGATTTATAATATGCTACCCGCTAAATAATAAAAATAAACCACAACATTTTATTAGGGGATGGTGTAGTATAGATTCCCTACTACTACAAACTTAATGAGAGGTTTTTGAGATTATTTATCTACAACATAATGCGTTTGTGCAATGTTCAGGGGTGGGGGGGGGGGGCTTCTTTTCAATAAAAGGAAACGTGCGCATTTATGGATTATGAAATACACAGATTTTGTTGATAGGGAAAAATTATTATACTAAAGCATTGACGATCTGGAATACTTCGTTCCACGCCAATCCCTTCAAACGAAAGTTCTTCACGCCACCTGCCCCTTCATTTTACCACATAGGCGGTCCTCTCTCTGCATTGGACCACCCCCCATCAGTGCCAAACGTTGTTTCTCTGTCCAATTTGGTTAATGAGCTTAGGGAAGGTCAGCGGACAGCTCCATCTCAACGTTATACGCGGCAGAAGACAAACAGACAATTTGATTACGAAATATAAAGCTGGGTGAAAGTTACGTTTTTTGACAGACACTAAGCGGCTTAGTGTCGGGATGAATAAACTCCGCTGGGCAATAATATCAACTCAGCTGAAATTTTACTCGTTTTGAGAAATGCAATTTAAGCAAAATCTCAACTAAGATAAAACTCGGACTTAATTTAAGATTTGAGATTTTTTCGAGAAATCCAGGCCATAACATCCCCCGGTCGAATGGTTGCGATTAAAGCAACACTCTAATGGATATTTAGTTTAACATTACACTCCATAAAGCCCACGTGTACACCTGTCACTGCAGTTTAGGCCAGTGTATCCTGTTAGACAGACTATGTGAATAACAAGGATACAATTCATAAAAAACGACAATGGAGGTTATGAAATTTATGAAAATGGAATTCAGTTTCCCAGACATCAGACGTTTGTCACATGAATGTCATTAGACCATTTCTCTTGCTTTGACACTCCTGCACATGTTGGTTAAAGATCAATCCAGGGTAGCACTGGTGACCTTGTTTCTCTATTTTTGTTCTCTCTCTCTGTAAATAGAGTGTACGAAAATCAGGTATTTCTCCGAACAAAGACGTAAGGGGACACAGTGTATGAAGACGGTAAATCTGGGTAAAAGAGAGTCAATATTTGAATAATTGTTTTTTAATTGATGTATTGATAAGTAATGAAATATGTAAGAAGTTAATTTACTTTAACAACTACAATTGCAATATAGCCAGTGTGACATTGAGCATATATATCAGTAGTCATGGCATAGACACATTATTACTGGTCCTGAGATACAGAATAAACATACATATTCATACTTACCTAGGGTCACAAGGTGTTTTCATCTCAACTCCAGCATTGGCAAAGTAGAACATCCACATGTATTGTTTACACATGTTCAACGTTTGTATTTAAACTGGGGTAATAATTATTAAATCCATTGCAATCAATTACTTCCTGTAAAGTCCTTGAATTTAATAATCATGATTTTACATATCAAGTGGAAGGGGATACCAATATGTAAATTAAAAACTTTGTATGATTTGTTCAAATATAACAATGAACACAAAGGAAATGACTGCACAGCTATTAAATGTAGAGCTTTCTATACCATTAAAAGGAGCCGAAATCTAAGATATCTGTGTAAATAAGCAAAGCATATTTCACAGCCCATTACATCATAATTCTAGCATGTTCTTCTATTGTGAGAAATAGGACTCATAGTGGGTGTGATCGGTCGACAAGGGGTGTTTACTCCTCTTAGGCATATGGTCTTACCTCTGGTGTGTCCAGGGGTTAGTTTTTGCCCAACTATTTACATTGTATTTTGTATTGTTTGTATGAGTTGTGTGATTGATCACTGTTTGTTATCTTCACCTTTTATACATCTTCCCAAAATATTTAATTTCTGTTAAATTTAGAATGTGGCTTTAGTTTTGAAAAGTCCTGAACACATTTTAAGTTGTAATAAAACTTTCCATTTGTAAGTGGTGATGCGTTTTTTCTCGGAAGTATTTGTATTACTTTAATATGCAAGTTCTGAGGTGCTAATTTCCTTTAGAGAACTCTAGTACACAGCAAAGCGAGAAACAATTCGTTTACATACGAGAGTCCATCAATGTATTAATGATTGTGTGCAATGGGTTTCTCACGAGCAGTTTCCTAACCCAAATTCGAGTGATGCACAAACTAAGTAAACAAAACGGATTGAAAGAGTAATAACAATTATGGAATCGTTGTTACATCACGTTATTTCGTTGCTCTTACGTATCATATATAGAACATTTCATGTAAACATGACATCTTTTTTATGTTTCCACTTTAGTAAAACACTGCAGTTATTTGATACCTTTATGGATGAATCCATTGCCTGTCGTGTGGTCACAATCACGACTACACTCCATTGGACATTGTGATTGGCATTCTAGTCCATACATTCCGGGTGGACATCCGTCGTTTTGTCTTACAAGAGAATTACCAGTTGATGTGTCAACGATATTGTTCTCACTATTTGCTGGATCTTTCGACAATGATCCAAAGGGAGTACTGTTGGGATTGATATCATTAGAAATGTGTTCATCTCCTAGCATCGATATTAAAGGCTTTTCTGAAATATATATACATATACATTTAATTGAACTGCAGTTTTCGTAGTTAAATTCGCAATGTTAGATAAATTATGTATATTAGTAAATGACCGTATTTAGAAAACAACTACAGTATTATGGTATGACGGTGATCGTAAGTCTGTTCAGCCTCATGTGGACAATCAGTTTGGATTGTTTTTCCGTTATGCTTTTAGATTAAGCTTCATAATCCTGGGGTATAGCAATATTCAAGTTTCATCAATATTAGTTCATCATGGTTAGATTGGTAACCATTTGACTTGTTCAAACATTTTACAGTCTCAAAGCTTAAATAATTACCTCTTACGATATAGGTGTAAATGTTGATACTAAATTCATATAGCGCAACTATAAAACAAATTACTTTAAGGCGCTTTGCAGCGATACTAATATTGAAAGTTGAAGATAACGAACAGTGAGCAATCTCATAATTCCTACAAAATAGGTAATTGGGCAAACACGGACCCCTGGACACACCAGATGTGGGATCAGGTACCTAAGAGGAGTAGGCATCCCCTGTCGACCAGTCACATCCGCCATGAGCCCTATATCTTGATCAGGTAAATTGAGTTATCTGTAGTCAAAATCAATGTGCAAAGAACGTCTAACATTTGGTATGAAACACGTCAGACAGCATTTATTCCAATGATTGGCTGCTGTGACAAACTAAATCGTTATAACAACCATAGAACTTGCGAAATGCTGATTTTAAATGAGACTGTTGAAACCCTATACCATCAACTTGTTTGTCAGTAGCTTGCCTCGATATCAAAAATGACCATGAGCAGAACAAGCTCTTGCGTATCGAATCAGTTGAGAGATATATACACCATATACAGGTGAAACTGAAATATTCCTACAAAAGTATGGGAAATTGACGATGAAGATTTCAGTAATTCAGAGAAATTAGTCAACATATCCCCAGTCTATTGTCTTAAGAACAGCGATTTTAGAATTCAGATTTCAACAGCACACCTTTACGAAACGTACACAACATAAAAGAAATTATTGAATGTTAAAGAAATCATGCTGGGACGGTCCTGCACTAGATATAAACTTAAATGTGTTACTTTACCTACAACTTGAGATGTGTAAATAAGGATTCAAATTATGGAAGGGAAATACAACAAGCACAAGGAAAGAAAAAAGATAAGGGATATTTTACTAATGATTCACAGTAAATTCTAATAACGTTTTAGTCATTCCATACCATCACCAACTATTAGGTTTGATTCAAACCAGTTACAGAATTTAAAGATAATTCATACCTATATGGTCAGAACATTTCCCAGTTGAATGGTCACAATTAAAGCTACACTCTAATGGACATTCGGTTTGACATTCCACTCCATAAAGCCCAGGTGGACACCTCTCACTGCAGTTTAGACCAGTGTATCCTGCTGAACAAACTGTGTGAATGAAAAGGATATAATTTACAATAACGACAATAAAGATTATGACATTTATGAAAATCGAATTCAGTTTCCCGGATATCAAACGTTTGTCAAATTAATGCCATAAAACTGTTTCTCTTGCATTGACACTCCTGTGCAGTCCGATTAAAGAATGATCCAGGGCAGCACTGATGACCTTGTATCTCTCTGTGAATATAGTGTATGAAATTAGGTATTTCTCCAAACAAAAACGTAAAGGAGTACATTGTATCGAGACGGTAACTCTGGGTAAAAGAGAGTGAATGTTTGAATGATGGTCTTTTGATGTATTGATAGGTAATGAAATATGTAAAAAATTCATTTACTTTAACAGCGAATATATCAGCTATAACATTGAACAGATACATCAGTATCCTCTGTCATGGCATATGGACATTGTTAGTACTGTTGAAATACAGAATGAGCATACACATTCATACTTACCTAGGATCACAAGGTATTTTCATCTCGGCTACAAAAGACACAAAGTAGAACATCCACATGTAATGTGTATACATATTCAACGTTCGGATCTAAACTGTTGTTATAATCATTAAAATTTACTTCCTGTAAACCCCTTGAATTTAATAATCATTTTTTACACATCAAGCGGAAGGGAATATCAATATGCTAATTAACTGCTTTGTATCATTTGATTTATTGGTTCATATATACTAATAACAATTGAACTATAGGAAATAATTGTAAAATTGCTATTATTTTTTTTTAAATCTTTTTATACTTTGAAAGGCAGCCTATATTCAGGGAATTTATATAAATAATGAAGGCATATTTCATAGCCTATCATTATAATCCAATATGTTCTACAAAAGTACTTTATTTCGGTTAAATTTGCAATATGGGTCTAGTTTGTGAACTCCTTAACAAATTTCAAGTTGTAATGCGACTTTCGATTTGATAGTGTTGGCGCGTTTCTTTCGGAAGTATTTGCAATACTTGCATCAAAATATGTATTTGTCATGATTTATATATGTTTGTATTTGCTTTTATCTTCATTCTGTTTTGTTTGTGGAATCTAAGACAGTGTTTGTTATCAGTGTTTTTAATCTTTAATATGCACGTTTTGAGATGACCTTTCCCTTTAGAGAACTCTAATACAGAGCAAAGCAAGTAACAATACGTTTACATGCGGGATTATGACCAGTATCCATAACCGCATGGATGAATGTGCTCAATGAGTTTCTCATGAGCCTTTCATCATTCAAATTCGAGTGATGCACAAACTAAGTAGGCAAAATATATTAGTTAAAAGTTTGCAATAATTGTTCTTTCAAGTTATTTCGTTGGCTGTACGTATCCTATATAAGACATTTCTTGCAAATATGACATGGATTTTATGTTTCCACTTTAGTAAGACACTGCAGTTATTTGATATCTTGATGGCTGAAACCATTTCCAGTCATATGGTCACAGTCACGGCTACACTGCATTAGACATTGTGATTGGCATTCTAGTCCACACATTCCGGTTGGACGTTCGTCGTTTTTTTCTTACAAGAGAATTGCCAGTTGATGTGTCTACGTATTGTTCTCACGATTTGTTCAATGAAAAGCGAAGATAACAAACAGTCATCCGTCTCAGAACTCTTATAAGCAATACAAAACAGAGAGTTGGGCAAAAACGGACCCCTGGTTGTACCAGAGGTGGGATCAGGTGCCTAGGAGGACTAAGCATTCACTGTCGACCGGTTACATCCGCCGTGAGCCCTATATCTTGATCAGGTAAACTGAGTTATTCGTAGTCAAAATCAGTGTGCCAAGAACGGTCTAACAATCGGTATGAAACACGTCAGACAACATTTTAACCAATGTAAAAAAAAACCAAAAAAAAAAAAAAAAACCATTTGAACCAATGATAGGTTGTGTTGATGAACTAGATCGTTATAACGACCATGTACTTTGCGAGATGCTGATTTTAAGCTAGACTGTTGGAACCGCTGCACCATCGACTTGATTGCCAGTAGCCTGTTTCGATTTAAAACTGACAATACGCAGAACAAGCTCTTGTGTCTTTCGACAATGATCCAACGAAAGTACTGTTTACATTCCTATTATTAGAGGTATTTTCATCTGCTGGCATCATAGTAAAGGATTTTCTGAAATATATGTATCTTTTTCTAGGTGGACTCGACCAGTGCACATATCCGATAGTAATACATAGGGAATGAGAAACAAATAAAATCACATTTTGAAACAGTATGCTTTGCTCAAAATTACAAAATATTTATTGTATACCAATGCAACATTCTGAAAGTTCAGATAATTTAGACAAAAATGCAAAAATTAGAAGAGCTTTTCTTACATACTTGCAAGTGCATGCAAGTATTTGCAGTTTCTTATGAAATAAATGTGGATAAATCATTTGCCAATTACATACTGATAGAATGGAATAAGCAAAGAGCAAAAAATCTATTATTTATATCAATTCTTGCAAAATACAGGTGCATGCCATATGCAAAATATGTAATGCACATGGTATATTCGTCAAAAACAACAACGTATCAAAAAACGGACGTCTATTCCACAGGTATCGGAGATGTGCACTTACCGAAAATATTAGATTCTCTTTATTCTGATAAATCCACGAAACAAAATGATAAACTCCATTTGTATTTCGTTAGAACTTTACAACACGTTGTCGTTCCATTATACAAACTGTGACTTCACCCGTGCCAACCAGGGTGTTTTCAATCAGGGGTGATGTTAGAGTCGATTTTTTTTCCTTTATTGAATGCTTGTCTGGTCGAGGTTTTGCAGTTTATAAAAATAGGGAATCTATTCATATACACTGAGCATCTGGTTGGATATATTGAGTGCACAATTCAAAATTTATCGATGATCATATACAAACTTGGATATATAAATAAGGGAATAATGATCGAATTATACAACTGTGTGAAAATGCGGTTATTGCATTTGCAATCCATAATCAACAGGTGATTACACAAAGACACATTTAAAAGGAAATATATAAACGAAAATGTAGTTTCATTGTCTCTTTGGAAATAATATAATTATTTACGGTCTCTGTATGTCCATATTCATTGATTGAACAGGAGAGAGAGAGAGAGAGAGAGAGAGAGAGAGAGAGAGAGAGAGAGAGAGGAGAGAAAAAGAGAGAGAGAGAGAGCTATTTAAAAATTTGTGAATGACAATATATTGGAAACTTACAGGAGTTGATGCTTATAATTGAATTATTTACAATTTTAAAAAAAAAATTAGTTTGAACTGTGCATGTAGAAAATACTGACTTTGTATGTTAGAATAACGGAAAAAAGTAAATTGTCAAAAACGTGGGGAGAGCAGACCAGCCTCCCTGTCCACCCAACCCCCTGTATACGTGCCTGAAACAACATATCAATTTGTGTTGAAAGATAGGTACATACCTGCATTTCATTAAATTCCAAAGGAGCTCCAATTTATGTGTTCCCCTATTAATTATTTTGTATGCAAGATTCGTTCCCGAATTTAGAATCACGCTTTCAGTCAGAGCAGAAATGAACTCATTTTGAATTACATCTAGTTTAAATGCAAATGTGTGGTTCCGTCTTTTGATTTCATCAGACTCATTAGAACCCCCTCCCCCAAACTATGCAGCTTTGTTTTTTATTGATGTCTAAATCGGTATATGAAACCGGATATAAATTATATAATGTATTTTTGGGATCATATAGATATTGATACTAATAATGAAAAAAGGAAAAGGTTTATACCCTTGCCTTTTGCATATCCTACTAATGCATTATAGCATATTGACATCGTGCCATATCAAATAAAACCTCAACACGAATTTTACTGATTTATGAATACTAACATCTTTTCGAATACATTTTAATTTGAAATTTCGACGTACAACGGTATGTCTATTTTCAGTATATATGTAAAACTTATACGGTACCAATTTTGATGCACCAGATGTGCATTTCGACAAATAATGTCTCTTCAGTGATGCTCAACCGAAATGTTTGAAATCCGAAATAACTATGAAGTTTTAGAACTAAATATAGCCAAAACCAGCATGCCAAAAAAAGTGGAGCCAAATTCATCCAAGGATAAGAGCTATGCATGAGGGAGATAATCCTTAATTTTGCGCCAGATCTACGAAAGGAAAATATTTATGAATAAATTACATGTACACTCAAGCCTGAAAGTAATCATTATGGCATGTTACAGAAACGTTTAACCACACATATGATATAGTCATGCAATGCATGCATTTATGTATTCGTGAATGAAGTCCCTACGCTTATCTATGTCTTTATGTATTTTGTTTTGTGATTTTGGTTTACCATTCCTTACACTGCGTAAATGAAGGAAAACTTGGTAAAGGGTGCAATTCTACACCATACAGTTATTATACATGCATGTGTTGCAAAGCAAAATGCACATGTAATAACCAGACATGTATCGTCATTTTTCATGGGGGTGGGGGTACAACAGGAAGAAAGAAATGAAAAAATGGATTCTTCAAAATTTCTTCCCATTCAGAATAATAATTCATAAAGATGACCGAAAACAGCAATAAAATAAAACAAAAACCCCAAACAAACCAAGATGTTTTGTCCGATGTTCAAAGTCCTAATGTGGGGTATTGTATTGTTTATTTTCAATAACCATACAGTTCATAGGTATAAAGTATATGCAACAACTTATACAATGAAATAGTAACAGAACATAATATATCATACTGATGTACATGGACAGGATAGATGTTATAATAACTGAGATCTAATAGATGGACATTTATATAGGTATTTACCAAGTTTACATAATTCCGTAATATTTCCAGTTGATGATAGTTGGATAAGCTTGAAAGTGGAGGGGTCTTTATAATGATATTTCTTTGAATACTGTTTTTTACAATCATTATAGAGAGAACATATCAATATAAAATGATATTCATCTTCAATACTCTCTGAATATATTCTACATTTTCTTTCGTTTCTTGGAATATTGCTAAATCTACCTTGTTCAATTTCCAATCTATGTGAGGATAATCGGTATTTACTAATATTTTGAACATACATACTTGGAACAGATTTTGTAAGATATAACAATTGTAATTTAAAACCTTCATTGACATATTCATGTAAGTTACCTTTTGGTGACGTCTGAAGGGTTAAAGAGTCTTTTACTTTGACTGCCTCAATAATTTCCCCCTACACTTCATTTTCTTCAATCGTTGGGGGTGGGATGGGGTGTTTAGAGTCCTCTACTATGAGCGCCTCATAATGTCTTCATTTTCTTAATTGGTGGTGGTGTGTGTCTTATATTATTATATCAGAACTTTCAAGCTGGGGTCAAGTGGGAGGAGGGGGTTGTCACCCAATATATCTTTTAGTTGCATTACAAAATAACAAATGATGGATATTATTATCAAAGGTGGGGGGGGGGGGGGGCAGCCACTCTTGTCCCTTCCCCTCGATTCTCTGTGCTTGATAACTACGCATATTGTGATAAACGCAATTATTACATTTTGCATTAGTACAATTTGCGTCGAGTTCAACGCAGAATGTAATGACGCAAAATAACATAGATATATATATATAAGATCTATTGAATGCCAAATTAGCATAAAATGAAGTAATTGACAATAACATTATTTAAAGATATGTTTAATTTTTAATTATTACGTGCTTTAAATGAATCAAATAAATCTGTATTATCAATCAATAAGAGCAATATTGAGTTACGGTTCTCTTTTATTGAATAAACGATATCATTATTACAAAATCATCGATTGAACTCTCTCTCTCTCTCTCTCTCTCTCTCTCTCTCTCTCTCTCTCTCTCTCTCTCTCTCTCTCTCTCTCATCCCATGCACTCATACAGTGTAGTATATGCAAATTATGTTTGCATAAACAATTTATGTACCTAAATGACTTCCTCATTTATAAATCTGCATCACTCTGACCAGTAAATCATACGGTATAAGAATGCATGCACAATACAGGGTAAATATTATACTCTGATACTTTCCCTGATTGAAGATAGCTGATCGGCACGGGCTAAGTGTGTCGCAGTCTGTACAATGGACAATGGTATTTACTGTTGGAATACAAATGGAGTTTATCGTTTTGTTTCATGGGTTATGCAAATAAATGGAGTTTTACTACTACTTAGAGTATTTTCGACAAGTGTACACGCACATCTGCGATCCTTTACAGATATTACGAGTAGACCCAGGTATATAATCGTCTGCATTCGATGAGGTTTCATGGCGAGCATGCATGCCATGTGCATAAGTACAGTAGTATTTGTGTATTTGCATTTTGCTTGAAGTAAGTGTGAAGGGTATAGATTTTATACCCTTTGCTTATTCCATTTTATCAATAGATAATAGATGAAATATTTCTCCACGTTTTTTTTTTGTAAAGTTTTGACATGTTTACTGCAAGTGTACGTACATTCACGTAAAGAAAAGACATTCTATATTTATTTATCCAAAGCTTTTAGAATGATTTACTACTGTACGGTATGTTTATTGTAATTTTTAGCACTGTGTGGTGTTTCAAAACGTGATTTCATTTCTTCTTGATGTCCTATGAATTAGTATCGAAGATGGACGTGTTACCCGCCGAAGCTACCGGCACAGTTAAATCGAAGACACTGGTGTGAGGTGAAGCGTAGCAAAACTCATCCCCTTATATACCATGCAAACCCTGATACATATAACAATAGAATATCCAACTAATATGGCGGATTAGCAGAGAAATATGGCGGACATATAGAATTATACTATATTTATTAATTCATGTCAGCTTTAAGTTGCACCAAATTTAGTCCAGCATGGCAAGATTGGTAATATTTTGACAATATATGCTAAATATAAATCTTTCTTACTTCACATACAACTTGTGATGTAGCTGCAGAACTGTAGCTTTCTGAGAAAATATTTTGACGGAACAGAGAGCTACAGATCCACCCATTATAAAAACTTTCGATTTACGGCGCAGAAAAAGCTGCCCACGGTTGAGGCCTGATATCGTTATATTCTTCTGTTGCTTTCTCATAAATTTTATATCAATTTTTTTCCACATAATTTCCTATTATACCTGTGTCAAAACACACCTTCAAATATCCATTAAAGCCTCACACGACCTGCAAACTCAGAGCTTCAAATTATTTTGTTTCTTCACGTAGCCATGTTGGGTAGCCGGGTCAATTTATGAAATTGAGAAGAATACAAAACTAAGGGTAGGGAAAACACGGACATTTGGACATATCGGAGTTGAGATCAGATGCAAAGAAGGATTAAACATCCTCTGTGGACCAGTTAAAACAGACATGAACCATTTCTTTCAATCGGGTTAACGAAGTAATTAGTGTGTAAAGAACGTACTCTATTGGTATGAACGATGTGAATAAGAATTTAAACATAAAGTCTTTTCCTATAGTCATTGTAAAAAATCTTGTTAAAAATAAAATATTTCAAAAGTCTATGTTATAGAAGAATAATCAATGATAAGTTTCAAAATATTGAATCCAAGGGCAATAACTCAGTTTCTATTGATTTCTTTATCAAGTCTATTATGCGATGATTTCCTGTATTTTTTACAGACATTTTGCATATTTTTGTGAAGATAAAGTTTCATGAAATTGTTATGAATGCTATTATATCGTCATAACCAGTTTGCATGGAATTTTAATAACACTATTTAAGGAAAATTGCAATTTTCTGACGGGGATATAGGATTCTGTTTATGTACGTCTCACATCTTAAAAAGTGTGATGACCTATGTATTTTAGTTGATAATTTGTTAGTTTTAACTCTAATGAATGGAAATAAATACACATTTTAAACTTGTATCAGATAAAACTGCGAGTATGGAGTTACCTTAAATACAAAACAAACCTTCATTTTGATAAGATACAAACTAGTCATACATTCATACATATGGCAAACTGACAACTCAACGTTATGACAAAGGGATGATTTCAGCTTCTCCATCGTCAACTTCCCATATTTATGTAGCAATATTTCATTATCACCTGCATATGGTGTTTATATATCTCAACTGATTCGATATGCAAGAGCCTGTTCTGCGTATAGTCAGTTTTTAAATCGAGGTAAGCTACTGACAAACAAGTTGATGGTACAGGGGTTTCAAGAGTCTCGATTGAAGTAAGCATTTCGCAAATTCTATGGTCGTTATAACGATCTAGTTCGTCAATACAACCTATCATTGTGTCAAATGCTGTCTGACGTGTTTCATACCGATTGTTAAGCCGTTCTTGACATACTATTTTTGACTGCGGATAACTCCGTTTACCTGATCAGGAAATATGGCTCACGGGGGGTGTGACCGGTCAACAGGGGATGCTTACTCCTCCTAGGCACCTTATCCCACCCCTGGTGTGTCCAGCTATCCGTGTTTGCCCAACTATATATTTTGTATTGCTTATAGGAGTTATGAGATTGATCACTGTTCGTTATCTTCACCTTGCATTCATTAGCGAACTATTCACAAATGAAGAATTATAATGCTTAAATAGTATGATGAAAAGTTACTATAACGAATAATGATCAATCTTATTATTCCTATAAGCAATATATAAAAGAGAGTTAGGCAAACATGGACCCTTGGGTATACCAGAAGTGGGATAAGGTGACTAGCAGGAGTATCCCCTGTCGACCGGCTATACCCGCCTTGAGCTTTATATCCTGATCAGGTAAACAGTGTACCGAGAACGCCCTAACAGTCGGTATGAAACACGTCAGACAGCATTTGACCTGATGATGAATTGTATTGGCAAACTAGATCGTTATAACGACCATATAATTTACGAAATGTTGACTTTAAAGGAGACTGTAACTCTGTTGGAACCTCTGTACCATCAACTTGTTTGTCAGTAGCCTGCTTCGATTTAAAAACTGACTATACGCAGAACAAGCCACTCCGTATAGAATCAGTTGAGAAATATAAACATCATGTGCAGGTGATAATGGAATATTGCTTTATAAATATGGGAAGTTGACGATGGAAAGCTGAAATCATTCCGTTTGTCATCAAGTTGAGTCGTTAGTTTGCCGTTAATATCTACTTTCAATAAAATATCTAAGTATGAAGCAGAAGTGGACGACTCTGTGGTGGTTTGTTTTAAGTTCACTTTGATATATCGAATGGACATATGGATGAAAATTATTATTGGTAATAAATAATACGTAGTCGGTACATCTAAATGTCGAATTGAAGAGCACGGCAATATGTTTCCTCTTCTCGCGTAGTAGTTTTAAGAGAAGCAGTCAGTAATCATTGAGAATTGTCTTTTAAAAAAGTGGAAAGTGCAAAAATCACAAATCTAAACCAAACTCTCACACTTTTGTGTATGGTGATAGTAAATGTTAAAAAAGTGAAAAGTACTGGAACCATGCATCGTGTTTCCATGACAACGGACGGTACCCACAGTTAAATCATTCGATGTTGAGTTTTTAATCTTTCACAAATATTTCTAATAAAACAATTTCCCAACAATATACAGTGAATCGAAATTCAAGAAAGCAACTAGAGTATTGTATTCGTGATTGAAAAAATGTGTATTTTCTTGCTTATTCTTAAAAATAAGTCATAAATTAAGGTAAAAAAAGAGCATTTATGACTTCTTTTCAGGCACTATTTTCTCTGAAACGTAACAGGACTGATATTAATTCTACATGCCGTGTTTAAGAGAGCTATTTATAGTACCAATATAGTAAATAAAAACAATTACACAGTTCACCCTTTTTTGTAAAACCCGTCAACACTTTACATTAGTGCCTACTATTTTCCACAATCATTACCCCCTTGTTGCGAACTCTCTAGAATTAAAGAAGAAATGAATGAATATCACTTAGCAGACAACATGAACAATTCTGGATGGTCATTAAGGATTTGATTTAACAGGAAATTTGAAAGGTAATGCAGAGATTTGCCGATTTTTCTGTAAATGAAATTTTATATGTTAGGCTAGTTAATAGTGAAGTTAGAATCCATATAATCATTCCAAATGCATACAAACTGTCTCAATGACAGATCTAGTAACTTAATACTAAACACCGGTAAATAAAATTCGAAGTATATCTATTGTAGAACACTTGTTTCTCTTTAAAAAAAAAGATCCGCCTAATAAAAATATCGAAATCATTTTCTACACTCAATCAGTATCAATGCTGACGTCACACGTTCACCTCATATTGCGTCATACTCAACATGCATTGTGACATACTTTTTGTGTATTCAAAGTATTTCATTCTCACTTAAATAATTTATCTTCTATCAAACGGTCAATGTAATTTCTATTATAATGCAATTCATATTTCAAAATATTGTATACATAACGATGTGGATTGTTGTTCTGATTAGAAGGGAGAAGAAGGGGGGGGGGGTATTTTGTTGGTAGATCCTCTAACACATATCCCATTCCTATATCATTAGGCTATGAGTATACCACACACATTTTCCCATTACAAATTATGTAATTCATATATTTTAGACCACATCCATATCTTAAATGTAATAAAACAATACACTTCATAGAGATTTCGATATAGAAATATTTGAGGTCCACTTATTCCAACATCTTACATATATGTATCAAATGGCAGACCCCCCCCCCAATAGTTCCTGGTGATTTTAATTATGTTCTATGACCTTGCTATGTACATTTTCCCATAATTGATGCTTTTTAAGAGTATTATTCATAAAGTAGCATTGTTTTTGTCTACACATGAGTTTGAAAAATAAATTTATAAAGTTTTGAAAATACAATATTGTGATTCATTTAACTTTCCTGAGATTTATATCTATTTCCTGATATTTCTTTATTTTATATCACCTTTGTATATAGAGCTTTAATGGATTTATCTTCCTGATCATATGAAAGTTATAATTGATAGTAATCCATCAAACAAACTTAATTAATATATGTGTGGGAGTCTCTCTCTCTCTCTCTCTCTCTCTCTCTCTCTCTCTCTCTCTCATATATATATACGACAGTAACATGTGATTTAAAAGAAATACACAGGATCGTTAGTAGATAAAGATATATACATATTTAAATTAAATCCAAATGTAGTTTAGGTCAACTGATTAAATATAAAGGTCATTGGTTGATGTATGTGACATTGAGATTGTAGGACAAGGTCATTTACAAGGTTCAATAGAATTTAGCATGTCATTAGAAAGTAATTGATGCATCCAGAAAGCAAATGTTCTTGACCTAAATTAGATCATTACCCTAGTAAGTAAATATATTTTTGAAAATGTAACTGAACATGGTGTTTTGTTCAGGTCAGTAACAAAAAACTAACAGTTATTTAACTGATTTGATTTTTTTGAATAAAAATTTAACATTTGCTATCTCTTTCTATATGAAAGACCTTGCATGATTGTGTTGCGTTTCTGAAAAATCTATTGTTTTATTGAATTTTTGACTGTATACAATGCAGGGTATATTGGCTGCCATAGAACCAAGTTCACTTGGATATATCGAATCGACATATGGATGAAAATTATTATTGGTAATAGATAATACGTAGTCGATGCATCTAAATGTTGAATTGAAGACCACAGCAAGAAATTTCCGCTTCTCGCGTAGTAGTTTTTAATAGATTCTGCTTCATAGGAATATAAAAACAGGTCAGCTTACTAATGATCGCAATTCGTGCCCATGGTGATTCCAACCGAATGTTGGACGACCTGATCACCAAAGACCGCGAAGATATTGTGAATGAGTAACTCCAGCATATTTTTTATTTCAACTTCAGAATACTTGTGTGTGGAACCTGAGTGGCGTTTAAGGATGTACTCTCGTGGTAATTTTACCGCGAGTGGGTCGCCTTACTTTTTAAAATCGTAAATATGGTAATGCGTGTTGTATTTTGTATGCACACAGTAGAACATTAATATGTATTTTTGTTTGTTAGTAATGTTAATAAACTAATAAAAATCAATTAAAGCATGATAATTTTTCACTTTCCTTAGCATTTTACGACATTCATGATGACGTTGCGATTGTAAACAAACGCGAGTTCAAAGATACGCGCACTGTACGATGTCGCATTTTGTCTCTTCTAAAGCAGTCCAGAAACATACAAAGGCGATTCGTTAGAAGTAAAACGGGCAGTTATAGATCTGGCTGCATCCAATATTCTCACAAGTAAGTGGCAGACAAAGAAAATTACGGACATTGGACAAGCATACGCAACCACACACACGCACATGGTGACACCGTACAGTACTGTATATAGTGTCAGACGAGAATGGATAATGGAAGAATGTTAGCGATGTCGTGCCCAAACCAGAGGTTGGTGATACAGTGTTGAATTAATTTGTAAGTTTTTCAATATACATGTACTAGACATTTTCTATGAAAATAAAATCTACAAACTAAGTACCCTTACCAAAATGTAAAGTTTGCTGCAAATTTGCCGCAAGTTTGCTGCAAGTTTGCGGCAAACAAATCAGTGTGCCAGAGCTGTTTGCCAGAAGTGTGCAGCTAATGCCGCTAGCCGCTTACAGTGTGCCAGTAGCAGCACACAGTGTGCCACTAGTGGCACAGTGTGCCAGAAGTCCACCACAACTTTTCCTAAGTGAAACAGTGTGCCAGAAGTGCACCACAACCTTTTCTTTGGTATTCAGAATCAAAACTGTGTGCCAGAAGTGCACCACAACTTTTTCTTTGGTTTTCAGAATCGTGTGCCAGAAGTTCACAACATTTTTCTTAAACTTTTAGAACTGAAACAGTAAGGGTACCAAAGTCCACGACTTTTTCTTGAATATTTAGAATAAAAGAGCCATTTCAATATATCCATCACAACATTTTCTATAATAGAACATATGCAACATTTCTCGCACCCCTTCCATCGATCTTCTTGTCTTAATGGGAATTAGCGGTCATTTTGTCACAATATTGAATTCAATGAAAGTTGCCCTATAATAGATATCATATATCAAAGTAATTATTACACTTGTATTTAATTATTTCAAACACCTTTTAACCACTTGAAAATCAATATGTGATTTTGGTGATTGAATATTATTGTCTTGCGAGACAGTATAATTATTCTCTAGTTACCTTTGCATGCTGTCAGCAAAATGCATTCACTGTTTTTGTTTTTATTTGAGAAATGATTGGGGTGCAGTGAATACTTCTTCCGTATATATATTTCTTTACATTAAAAGCGGTTATCTAACATAGTTTTATTAGGATTGATTTTCTTGTTTTTGTACATAATAAAAAATAAATGTTCTTATTAGTGATCGATCAATATGTATTTCAATATCATCGAGAGAATTTGAGAAGAAAATGGTTGCCATCACTTTCACAGCTAATGCCCCTTTAAAGTAAGATGTAAGTGCACATGTATCTGAATTTTAATCAAATTATTTCAATTATTTATTGATTCACCAAGCATGTTGGCATACAATCATGTTACACAATATGAGATATATATAATGACAATAAACTAATTACTAACAGTTCATTTACATATATGTAAATACAAGCATATATTTGATATGTACCTGTGATATTAGACTATGTATGCAATTTAGTATTGCATATTACATTAATTAAATGTAGTTATAGCACTCTACTTTTGGAGCGCAATTCAAAACATTCATGTAAAAATTAAATGTAGTTATATCACTCTACTTTTGGTGCGCAATTCAAAACATTCATATAAAAATTCACAAAACTTTCTAGATGAACTACATTGACAGGGTTGCGTAGTACTTTACAATGGTTTTCCTTTGATATAGCATCGTCTGAATTGTAGATGTTCAAAGGGTAATAGTAATTAGAAAAAATTGTGAAGAAAGAATTTCTATATCTAAATAAATGGAGAGAGAGAGAGAGAGAGAGAGAGAGAGAGAGAGAGAGAGAGAGAGATTTCTTTTCTTTATTTATATGTATATATGTTGATTACAGTTTAGATACTGGGTTTGTGAGTTGAAATTAATCAAATGAGAATGGTAAAAATTCACCTTTATATCGTAAAATTTACATATCAGGATTTTATCCAGGTAGTTATTCTGGTTTGCGGAATGCTAATTTATACTAAGTTAGAATAATCTAAGCTGTATACCAAAGTAGGTCTTCATGGAGCGTTACGGCTCTATGGATCGTAAATAGAGATCGGGTTCAATGCGTCGGGTGTGGGATTCACATCATATATGCTGAGCGTGAAAGTTGATATTCATATTGACAGGCGTCATGATGTTATACCGGTGCACAACATTTGGAACATGAATCGAGAATAGGAGTTGAATCAGTTGATGCAGATATTCTGAGGAGAATCTTCCAGTCATTGAGTAAGTGAATTACTGTGTATCTTATAGTTATAAACTGTTTAATATATTGTTCAAAACGAAACTGACCATCGCTTATGTTGTTGCGTCAAATCTTGCAAGCCAGTGTTTACGTTCATAAATTTACATGCTTCATTCAATTCTTTGAAATTATGTGGAATTAATTTTTTTTTAAATTTCCTTTGTATGAAATTAGACTCCTTCTAGTTGCATTATCGTAGCCCTCGCGGATTTGTTTTTCTTATACATTTGGACAGGACCATATAGGCACTTTGAAAAAATGGAGAGAGAGGTGGAAAGGCCGAAAAACAAACAAATAATTAGGCCTATTTCCGTAATACTTATGCTATTTTTGTTTACTTTCTACTCGGGGTGATATTTGCAAAACTGAATTAGTTTATTAAGTAAATGGTGTTTTTTAATGAATGGTTGATCATTTTTTTTATTCAAATGCTTATGATTTGAACCCAGATGTCCAGTTAGAAAAATTAAACTGCATTATGATCAGGGATGTGACCTCCAGAATCTCAATTTTGTCACTACATCAATGCATATACGTTATTAAAATGGATTGAAGATCTTTTCTTGGCAATAAAGTTAATTTGTACGTAAAGTCGGGTCAGCGTGATATTTACAGTTGTACATCAGATATTGCATGTATTAGCCCAATGGGCTGTAACGCAACATTGATTATTGCTTGGCTTTGAAAATTGGTGGCCCCAGGTGTCGGGTGACGGTAATTACATGTAAACACCCCAGAACGATTCCTCCTATGTTAGATGCCTTGCAAACTTGTATCACTGCATGAAAAAATGGCTTTGCAAAGCAAGTAAAGGCAATGTAAATTTAATATTTACATTGCCTTTGAATAACTTTACTGATTTAAGGCAAAGTTGGTAAACATTAACTTTAATTTGACTTAAAGGTAATGTAATGCCCCACATTGTCTTAACTTTACTTCAATGTAAATATGAAATTTCAGGGACTTTAAGGTTCATTAAAGTTAGTATTTAATCAAGTAAAGCAGATAGATGATGTCCTGAAATTTCACCTTTACTTGTCATAAAGTTAACTTCTACTGAATTTACCGGACAATAAAGTTCATCATTACACATCTTTAATATTCCTAACTGGCTTTACTTGGAAGTAAATTTCATCTTTAATTATTCTTAATTGACATTACTTGAAAGTAAATTTGATCATTACTTAAAAGTAAATTTGATCATTTGTCATCTTTCATTCAACTTATCAAATTAAGATTAATCAAAATTGAACAAAAAATGAGATTTTTATTTAAAGTAAACTAACAAAGATATTTTCTAGTACATATAGAAATATTTATTCAACTATTATTAAGTACAACATACATATACTTGTATAAGGGCAAACTAAACTACAATTAAGTCCTTGTCACATTACTCTTTTTTCAAATTGTCAATTCACAAAGAAAATTGCCTGTAATCAAAATTATCATTTTTCAGTATTTTCATTTGAAGATCAATGTGGTGAAAACATCAAATTTAAGATGAAAACATTTACAAAAGTTACTGTAACAATAATTTCAGACCAATTATTCAAGATAGTGAATAAATGTATAAAGAACAGTCACATATTTCACACACAATCACTATATTAAAGTTTGATTTGTTCCAATATCATATTTAAAAAAAATATTTTTACATAGTTGATATGATAAATTTGTATTTGTAATAAAAAAAACACTTTCGTACACTTCAAAATCAGATTAGTATAAAATGGATCATGGTACAAATATTGTGATATATATTTATGCAGAAAATAGGCTTATTGTCCAAGTCCCAAATGAAGATCTCGTCTAAATATTCAAAAGAAATCATCTGCAGCCTTGGGTTTGTCTTTGTCTTTTATAGATCCCCCGTTCTTGTTTAGACGAGTCTATTTCTTCTTGCCAGACAAATGTCTATGTATGTTTTAAAGGAGTTGCTTTCCTATGAATATCGGTATGTCAAGAAGCCCTCATCATCTTCTTCATCGCTTGGCATCATTCCATTAGCACTCTTGGACTTTGGAAAATTTGTAGCCTTTTTCTTCTTCCCTTCTGTCCATTTTCTTTGGCAATGGTCTATTTCTTGGTTTCTGTAATCAAAAATGAAAATTTATATTCATACGGAAAATAAAAACTGTAGTATATTTGGAACAGGCATGGGTTGTTTGTTTGTTTTGTGTCCCGTCGAGAAATTTTCAGTCATATTGAGACGTCACCAGTTGTAGGTTAAGTACCACAAATTTAAACCTATTCATATCGCTTATGGACGTAGTAGTGAGGGTTATTCAACATGCCAACGCCTGCCCCGACATGGGACCTCTTTTTTAAAGGTCATATCCGAAAGACCCGTGGTTCGCACTTCAAAATCCTGAGCATTTGGCAAAGGAGCAATCACTACCTATGCAGTGTGCGAAATTAACCATGGACCGATAGACAATGTCTATAGAAAATCGAGTTGGTCTATAACGATCAAAATAGCTATAGACCGACTTGTCTATAGAAATTCCGAGTAAAAAAACTGGTTCTCTGCTAGTTTATATGTAGTACGCTGATGTTTCTGTTCACCCCTTAGCTGTAATAAAATGTTCCCCCAATGTAATTACAAATCATTCGAATAAGATTATTCCATTTTTAAAGGGGGGGGTCAATTTGATATTTACTTCAATGTACGCCATTTTCGTGCAAATTCGGAATGTCCTTCTTAATGGTTTGAAAAATATGTGGAAGATGCACGCACTTGAATCAAACGGAAAGCGGTCAGTACAAGTTCCAGCAAGGCTAAAGTCGCAGAAAATCATGAGAAAAGTTCAAAACGAAACGTAGAAGTGACTTAGATGAAGAATCAGACAGTGAAACTGAGCTGGCACAAAATGAAAAAGAAAACGAAATTCTAATTGAAAAGCTTGCTGTGCACGCAATTGAAAAAGAATATAATTAAACTTATGAACAAATTGCCAAACCGATTTGTGTCAATTATTTATTTTTTAATAACAATGAATATTGCATGTTAAATTTTGGTCTATAGGAATTTGTTGTGGTCTATAGGAAATAAAATGACTATGGACCGAAAGTCTATAGGACTTTAAAGTTAGTTTCGCACACTGCCTATGTTTACATCTTAGGTTTAACATGGCCACGAGCGGGGCTCAAATTCACCACCTCCCGGTTACGAGACAAACACTCTACCACTGAGCTACTGCGACCAGTCACAATTACTCAAAAATGTAATCGATCAATAATCAACAACTTAAAGGAATTTTGTGTAATTGATTACTAATTGAGTACAGTCAATTTTGCCCTGTAATCGATTGCAATAGATTACATGTACTTTAGAGGATGTAATTGATTAGTTACTTTAGATTTTTTTATGTGTACATGTATGTAAAAATAAAAATGGTGACTATCATATGTTAATAACTTTAATATTAAACATGTACACAACTCATGTGCATTGCATCAAATCTTCAAGTTATATTCAGATGATTGATTTGTATTGAATTATTTTGAGAGCTTGTAATCGTTAAAACAAAGAGTATTTTAACCATGTACCTGTCTTCCTTTATTATAATGTTGTCTTAATCCATGTTACTGTTGTAAATCAAATCTCAGTTGAACTGAAATAAAAATTTGGAGTAATATTACATATATATACTGGTATATTAGATGCATAGATAAATATGACACATTGTTAGCCTGGGCAAGATCAAAAGTTCAATGTCTGATAAAAAAAAAATCACAGTTTTGACCCAAATTGATTATCATACAATAACACAATAGTACTAAATAAGATTATATACATTTTCTAATTCTTATTTTAAATGTTCATTAAAATGTAATAAATGTTATTTCCAAATTTTCAATGAGTTACTTCAGTCCTGCTCACTTTCTTCCTGCTGAAGTACTGCATTTATTCATGTATTATAATAAATAGAATATTGGATGAGTGACCGAAACTTGTGGGAGTTTTTACCCCCTTCCCTCCCCCAAACTATTTCAATTAAGATTTTCATCAGACATTGAGCTTTTCATCTTGTCCCTTAACTTGCTAAATTACAAAATAAAAACTAATGGTTATTTTTTAATGTTTACCTTCATTATACCAAGACATTGGACTTAAATGTAATAAAGGAAGAGGAAATCAAATGTATGAACGAATCAGGAATCAAACCTGGGACCCCTGCATTACTAGTCAGGTGCTCTAACCACTGAGCTACCTAAGCCAATATTCATGGTCCATATAGCTTTAACTACTACAAATATTTACTTTTCATTACATATAGAATATCAAATTCAAAAGTTACCTCATTGAAGTTCTGAGTAGCTCCACTCCCTTCATTTTTCAATAATTTAGTTTGTGATGGCTATTGAAAAAAGAACCTGTTAATAGAAATGGAAGATGCGATAATATTATATGATGAAGAATATTTACATTTTTCCACAATACGGCTAAGAAGTAAGTCAGTTATTAGTCCATTGTTTCGCTTGTACTTGCACTATATAGAATTCAGAGGCGGATCTAGAAAATTTTCACAGGGATTTAAATGTACCTTTTTCGTCCCCAGAGGAGATAATGGCACATAATAAATTAATTTTCATTTTTGTTAAAAATATTCAACAAAAGTGGGGAGCACCACCTTTCCAGATCAGCCACTGTACATGCAAGATAATAGTAATACAGAACTGTTGTGGAAATGGACAGGAAATGTATAAGTAAACTCGGATTAATCAATCATACAACGTACTTATACCAATCCACTATGTAATACCAACCCTGCGTTAACACGTCCTCTGAAAGGAACTAACGTTCGACATATAACCAATACTATACATGTATTAGACTGTCAAAAGTCTTTGTTACAGTGAGTAACTCTCCTTTCTAATAGTAATAGCAAGTGCTTGTTTACAAACAAATTTCAGCTACCTACCTGGTACTGGTCTCCAGAAGTCGATTAATGGAAGTTTCCATCTCAGTAGATAAAAGCCCCTTTCTATGTCTTCTTTCCACATTTTAATAAACAGCGCAATTCGCGCAAAGCACGTTTTAAATTGATTGGTTCCCAATGCACCAAATATGGTGAGGTAAACAACGTAGTTGCTAACTTGTTCAAATATTAATTCGATGAATCCAACAAAAGTTCAAACCCATGTGAGATTCAATGAGGAGTGTAGTGGGGAAAAGATTGGGATGATCCAAATTTATATCATTTAGATAGTTTATAAGATCTTACCGAACTTTCACAGAAATATGCAGAAGTATTGAATTAAAATGAATAATGAAATAATAAACCGAATTACCAAAGGAATGAATGTGATTGCCGAACCGAAATGCATCATGGGGATGTAAACAAGATAATCCGCCAAAATGGGAGAACAAAGACAAAGGGAGAAAAGTAAGTACAATAGCTTGCTATTCCATGATGCTACTTTTTATTCTTTGATATGAAGCTTCAGATCATTTGGGTCATATTGCTTCACAAGCTAACTGATTGTATTTGTAGGCCTGTAGATAAAGGGAAATACTGACCCCAGGATCATGAGCATGGGGCCCAGGCTATGCCGAACTTGTATATGGCCTACTTGCATTGAACGATTGGTGCTAGATGTAAACGGTGTACACACTTAGTGCCTAGAGAGTCTAAGACATGTAGTGGGCTCAATGTTTCTGCGACTTGTGACTGAGTGCCAACTTGCATCAACCTAATGTGTCGTTATTTCATCAAGGGCGGATCTAAATTCTCAAAGTTGCAGGCAATGAGGCTCCCTGAGAGGTAAGTCACACTTTAAAAAAACGCGGCAAGGGTGATGACATAGTACATATATATATATATATATTAACGACACCGATTTATTACTTAAACTTTAGAATAGTCACTTATGGTCTCCTATTATTAGCTGATCATGGACATGGCAGTGAACTTGACCGGTGATATGTATTATATATGTATAGTACTGTTACATGACCACCTGATATACATATAGGTAGTAATTTTATTTATTATGGTTTGGTCATAGTCGTGAAGACAGTCAGTTTGAAAGAAGTGCACAACTGTTGTGTATGTTGCCACACTCATATGAAATAAGTACACGACGGTTGTGCAAATGGCTGAAACAAAATTGGTAAATGACAGCCAAGCGAGTAGCCAATATACATCATGTGCCCAACAGTTGGGAGAATAGCTCACAGATCATCATCTTTACAATAGCTACATTGTGGTTGGGTGAAAAGAATTGATGATTAATTTACATTTTAGTCATATGAAGTTGTATGTTTACTTTTATCATAATGTCCTTCTCAGTAAAATGGAAATTATCAAGTAAACAGGTGCTGTTTTATTGCAGTGCGAGATATCATACATACATTATGGCCCGTCAGTCCTGATACTCGCAAACTAGTGTGTAAGAGAAAGCATCTGATCCAACAAGAAGATCGTGTGGACACTTGCAGAGTTGTCATTTTGAAATGAGTGAGAACTAAATATCATATTTCAGATGCACACTGTATTCTCTGCAATACACACATTTTACAGTCCAGTCCTCAAATGTTAATTCTAATTTGTGTATATTGATAATGGTCCATAAATAATTTATGGTTCATATTATATATGTCATGGGGTTAAAATACAGTGGTCCAAGGTCTGGGATCTGAAGTTTATGGGGTGGACTAGATAATTTCCACCCTCCATTTGCGTCCAATTGTCCGTCAGACCAGCAATATCAAGCAGAAAAAAAAATGTTTTAAAAGTATAACAATAAAAACATTTTGGAAGGAAGCGTGCACTTTTAATGATTGAAAGCAAATTGAATGTGTTCTATGAAAGTGAATTTAACGAAAGTCTCGGACTAGTTAAAGATTAGAAGTTGATTTTTTTTTTACTTAAATTTTTTTCTTGAACAGTTATCTGCCCTTTAGAAAATAAGGAGGGGGAAAAACTTTAAGGTGTGATTTATCAGTTAGTAATCAAAATTTTGAAAAATCCTGTGGTAGAACATTTTGATTTTACCAACCCTTCAAAATGATACAAAGGTAAGAACAATCCCACCATCCATTTATTAGATACAAAATAGATCAGTTATGGATGGTCTACCTTAAAGTTATGGACTAGTGAAATTCTCAGATCAGCGAATGTTTTAGGAAAATCTAAATATCTGGTCATTGTATACTATAATGTTGGAGAACTTGTTTATTAGAAGATAATTGTAATCTGATGTCTTATTTCACAAAATTGAAGATTTATGTTGAAAAATGTATATCATTGATCATTAATGTATGTTATATATTTTTCAGCAACCAATGCCCTCTGACAGAAGATGTATACCAGAACTCACATTGGAGATACTTGATAGCAGAAGCTTTGAATAAGAGTTGCCTTGGAGATGATTATTGACGAAATACCTAGTTTTTTGAAAAAACAATGCTTTATAGGAAATACGGAACTTATATTAAGTCACATTAGCACTATATTGTACCTTTTTGTTAGACACTAGACAATTTTTCAGAACACTTGTTTTTTGTGAAGTGAAACACTAATATACGTTCATGTGAAGTTCATCGCGAATGATCATCTGACATATTCTGATATACTCGATATTTAACAATTGTTTCTGTTGAGTCTTTTAAATTATATTTACAACAACAGAAATCTCATAAAATAAATTCACGACCCAGTGATCGAACCACTAGACTGTTACAATGATATGTATTTTTGCTATGCATACATTATGTGATATTATGTTTATGGATTCCTGTATTGTTGGAAACACAGTTGGCAGTCTAGAAAAAAAATATTTTTATGCATAAATGATTCGGGCAAGGACAACATATATTCACAAACGCGATTCATTTACTTAACGTAAGGCACTGTTTTGACTTTATCACGGCATCATGTACATGGTGCCACTTTGTAAAGTCAGCACACACTTTTTCAAGTGTGAAGCTTGACACATAGAGCACATGGTATTGATACAGCCGCTTCATCACCAAATACACAATACCGCTTTGTGAAGTCAGCACACACTTTTTCAAGTGTGATGCTTGACACATAGAGCACATGGTATTGACACAGCCACTTCATTACCAAATACACAATACCGCTTTGTGAAGTCAGCACACACTTTTTCAAGTGTGAAGCTTGACACATAGAGCACATGGTATTGACACAGCCACTTCATCACCAAATGCATGATACCACTTTGTGAAATCAGCACACATTTGTTCAAGTGTGAAGCTTGACACATAAAGCACATGGTATTGACACAGCCACTTTTCACCAAATACACAATACCGCTTTGTGAAGTCAGCACACATTTGTTCAAGTGTGAAGCTTGACACATAAACACATTAAATTTATCCAATATACATGTTGATAAATATTCATAATTTTTGTTTTTAAATTCTAACATAACGTGTCCACCTTCATGATTATGTTCTTTAATGGCACACTTTTTCATGTAGTGCGTTTTTGTTATTTTATCTTCCAAAGCTGCAATGTACAAATATTATTTCTATTTTATAAAAAAAAAATATATTTTACCTGGTATTTGTATAATTCATATTCAAATTTAGTATTCAAGTTTAAAAATTTCCTGCTAATTTTTGTAATTGTCACAAAAGCATGAATTAATCTTTGTTATGTTGTTTCACCATTTTGAATTCTGTTGTTTTATTGAATATATGTACTAAGTAAAGATACAATGTTCAAATAATTGACATGAAATTGGTGTAAAGTAAATGTATACTATGTTCAAATAATAGACATGAAATGGGTTTGCGAATTATGTGTTCAATTTAGAAATATTAACGGAGTTGAAGATGCGCAAGTAAATAATAACACTGGTGTATTGGAAATTGAAATAGGTGGATAGGGTGAAAGTGGTGTTATCTATATAAACATGGCGTGATATCTAGTTCATAGTTATCCCCTCACAATTCATTGCGAGAGGGGATATAGCGGGTGAGTGTATGACAAACACTGATCTTGTAGACATCTACAAGATATATTGTTTGCTCGATTGATTTGATACTTCAAATGTAGCTTTATAATCAAGAGACTTTAAAAATCTTTTTCTCAAGAACCAATGAGCCAGAAGAGCTGAGATTTACACAAAAGCTTCCTGACATAGTGCAGATTTACGTTTGTTAAAATCGTGATTTCGGGGGTGGGGGTGGGGGGGGGGGTGGATGGGGCCACAATGGGGGATCAAAGTTTTCCATACAAATATATAGGGAAAATCTTTAAATATATTCTCAAAAACTACTGGTCCAGGAAAGTGGAAATTTACATGAAAGCTTCCTGACATAGTGCAGATTCAAGTTTGTTCAAATCATGGCTTCCGGGGATAAGTTGGAGCCACAATGGGGGATCAAAGTTTTGAATAGAA
Organism: Ostrea edulis; assembly: GCF_947568905.1. Taxonomy (NCBI): domain Eukaryota; kingdom Metazoa; phylum Mollusca; class Bivalvia; order Ostreida; family Ostreidae; genus Ostrea; species Ostrea edulis. The sequence goes on from NC_079170.1 coordinate 40,950,863, forward strand.
ATATATAGAGAAAATCTTCTCAAGAACCAATGGGCCAAAGAAGTTAACATTTACATGAAAGCTTCCTGACCTATGCAGATTCAAGTTTGTGAAAATCATGACCTCCAGGGGTAGGTTGGGGCCACAATAGGGACTAAGGTTTTACATGCAAATATAAATGGAAAGTCTTCAGATATGGGCCAAGGTAACTCAGATCAGTGATGTGGCCCATGGACCTCTTGGTTTTTACTGTGGAATAATTTGAAGCTCATACATTAGTATCAATATGACGAGATTGAAAAAGTGGATAAATAGATATGAAAATGCTGATCTACCAAATGAAGGCATGTGTACACACACAGATATATATGTGTGTGTGAAATTGCGCATAGCCCTACCCTAAACATATCGTATAAGGGACATTTCCTACGAATGGAAATTTGCGATTCGATCCAGAAAAGGTAGCAGAATTTATTCTGCGGTTTTATAACATTTCTATCTCTAGAGAAAGTGCGATAATTTTTGTGGATTTTCTCTCCGCAAAAATGGACAACTGCAGAAAATACCCGTTATATGGTTTATTATGATAGAACCTAAGTACATAAATAATTGTATTTTAGTACTAGTAAAGGTCGTCTTTCCGTAAAG